>NC_031985.2:2978137-3342494 GCF_001858045.2 Oreochromis niloticus
TTTGTATAAATATGAACTTTTGAATAAAAAGGCATGTTTTGTATTATACAGCTCTTCTGTGCTTTGTCAATAGGAGACGGTAAACAAGCTTATTAAAATGTATTTTAACTGGTTTACTTTATATTAGTTTTTTATTTCATGTAATTATTGTGCAAAAACCAAAGTTCACTGTGAATTTTATATTTATCAACAAGTATACCCTTATGTATTCTGCATTATCACTATAGCTGTGTCCCAAAACATTGGCTGCATCCTTCGGAGGACCTGGCCTTCGCGGTCTACGTGGGCCGGGTCCTTCGAAGACCGAGAAGGCCGGAAGTGTGAGGCTGTGAAATGGGACGGTCTAGCCTTCAGATTTGCGTCACCGCTGTGTCGGAGGAGTTTAATAAAGTCGGCCGTCTGCTCCTTGCTATCTAAAATATAACAAGACACTGGCGTGATTTCTCGACCGTCTCACACTTCTGTTTAATCAGTTTTCTGTTTGACGTTTATTCAGCTGTGTGAAAATCCTGGAGGAACCCACCCGATGGATTAATAAAGTTTGATTTAATCTAATAATCTAATAACTTTGATCTCAGCCAAACCGATTTACTCCGGAACAAATAAAACACCGAGAAAAGGCAAACAATTACATTTTTAAGTTATCCGAGTGACTTATTAGGTTAAACATGATATCATGTTTAACCTGAGTAGCGAAAGAGCGGGGGTCTGAAAACGATGAAGCCGGGAGTCTGCTGCTTTCGTCGGCTGGAGTGACCAATGAACCCCCGGCTTGCTATCGAGCGGGTGGGTAACAGACGTCTCCGAAAACGTCGGCACACTTTTGCAAATATGCGATGTCTTGATGAACCAAGTAGCTGTGTAAATAACAGTAGCTGTAATTTACACAGCTACTTTCTCGCCTGAAAATATGTTAAAAGTTTATTTTGTGACCCAGGAAGATTAATAAGACTAATTTTAAAACTTAGTAGCGGCCGCCATTGTTGGCAGCTGAAATTTGGCTGGGCCGCCCTATGAATTCTAGGATATGGTGGGCCATGAAGGACACACCCGACCCATCCTTCAAATTCGGGGAAATGAAGCATTTGAAGGAGTCGACGAATTGGGACAGCCTTTGTTGCCTGGCTGTGACATAATCGGCCTTCAAATGCGGCCTCCGGAGGATGCAGCTGACATTTTGGGACACAGCTAAAATTTTCCGCGGTGAAATTCTGGCAACCACAGCTGCCAGTATTTTACCGTAATATTCAACTTTTTAACATTTATTTTATAGAGTTTCACTGTATTTTACAATGCAAAAATGTAATCAGGTTAATGGAGTGTTTGTTGCTTTTACATGAGTTACCATGAACAGGTTTATGATTCTTTATTGTGAATTTTACATTTATCAACAAAGTATACCTGTCATGATCCAGAGTCTGCCACTCCGTGTTTATGTTTTAGTTATTATTATTCTGTGGTTTTGGTTATTTTGGGGTTCTTGTACGTTCCTTGTTCACGTTTCATGTTCCTATGTTCTGTGTTCCCCAGTCTGTGTGAAGTTTGTGTGTTGTGTCATTGCGTGTTTGTGTTTCCTGTTTTATTGTGAAGGTCTGCGTCTTATGCGAGTGTTTTCGGTTTGCCTCCCTGGTCTTGTCATGTTAATCACTCCCAGCTGTGTCCTCCACCTGTGTGCAATCTCCCTGTGTTTCTCTGAGTGTATTTAAGTCATGTCTTCTGTCTTAGTAATTGCTGGTTCGTCTGTGTTATTCCCCTCGGTCTTCCTGCGTCTCCCCGTCTTCCTGTGGATTTTCCTGTGCCTCCCTGCATCTACGTTTCTGTTTTTTTTTTGTTAGTTTTGCCAGTTTAGGTTTTCCAGTTTCATGTTCACCCGCCACTTCTGTTTGTATCTACTCCTGTTCAATAAACACTCACCTGCACCAGAGCTGCCGCATTTCGGGTCCTATCTTCAACTCCACACGTCTGCCATACCTGACGTGACAGTACGAACCAGCCAGCATGGACCCTGCGGCATTCAACCCGTCCGAGGAGCTCCGAGATGACATCATCTATAATGTGGAGATCCTCCTCGGGCTGTGGCTGGAGAACCCTCCGTACGAGCTTCGCCGGCTACAACAGCTCTTTTCCTGCCTGCCATGGCTTTTGAAATCGCTTCCTCCGACCATGCAGGCCTTTCTCCAGCACACACCACACCTTCTCCCAGCCACTACTGCCTCGCTGCCCGACCCGCCGGATGTGGGTTTGCCCGGCCTGTCGGAGCCGTTTGCGGGGAAGAAACAACGATCGCGCCGCCGGTGCGCCACCCCACAGCCGGACGTTCGGACTTCTAAATCGCCGGCTGTGGTGAGTGAGGACTCTTTTTCTGTGTCGGACTGTGGAACTGTTTTGACTGGGGCTATGTTTTGTGTGGCAGATAGTAATGTCAACAGCTTATCAGCTGCTCAGCAGCAGCCACAAGCTCAGTTAGCTGATCAGCAGCCACCGTCAGCTCGGTTAGCTGATCAGCAGCCACCGTCAGCTCGGTTAGCTGATCAGCAGCCACCGTCAGCTCGGTTAGCTGCCCAGCAGCCACCGTCTGCGCAGCTAGCCGCCCAGCAGCCACTTTCCACTCAGTTTCCAGTGTCAGCTGCTCACTCACTGTCTGCTCAGTCTCCAGTGCCTCCAGTGTCACTTTCAGCTCAGTCTCCAGTGCCTCCAGTGTCACTGTCAGCGCAGTCTCCAGTGCCTCCAGTGTCACTGTCAGCGCAGTCTCCAGTGCCTCCAGTGTCACTGTCAGCGCAGTCTCCAGTGTCACTTTCAGAGCAGTCTCCAGTGTCCCCGCTACCCGTAGCTCCAGTGTCCCCGCTACCCGTAGCTCCAGTGTCCCCGCTACCCGTAGCTCCAGTGTCCCCGCTACCCGTAGCTCCAGTGTCCCCGCTACCAGTAGCTCCAGTGTCCCCGCTACCCGTAGCTCCAGTGTCCCCGCTACCCGTAGCTCCAGTGTCCCCGCTACCCGTAGCTCCAGTGTCCCCGCTACCCGTAGCTCCAGTGTCCCCGCTACCCGTAGCTCTGGCACCACTGTCACCGCTAGCTCCCTCACTCATTCTGTCACCAGTCTCACACATTCACTCTTTGCAGGGAGAAAATCTAAGTTCCAATCAGGGAGTTTCTCGTGCTTTAGCTGCTTCAGGCACAGTTATGCACTCCAGGGCCTCCCCAGAAGCTAGGTTTCAGTTCCCAGTTGTTTCTGGACCCCTGAAGATTAAGCAGCCCTCAGAGAACTACTCCGTGTCAACACTGTCTGGGCAGAGCCAGTGCTCAGCACAGCACCCATTGCCTTCGTGTCTGCCAGAGGACTCCGTGCCTGCTGGCTCTGTGATGGTTTCTGCTGGAGGGTCCAAAGGGCCCGTCTAGTCTTCGTCTCGTGTCTCCGCTGGAGGGTCAGAGGGACTGCTCCGGCCTTCGTCTCGTGTCTCCGCTGGAGGGTCCGAGAGACCGCTCCGGCCTTCGTCTCCTGTTGTCGCTGGAGGGTCCAAGGGATCCGTCCAGCCTGCAGCGCCTCCGTCTCCGGCTTCCACGCCGCCGCCTGCAGCGCCACCGTCTCCGGCTTCCACGCCGCCGCCTGCAGCACCATCCTCGTCTGGTCCAGCCTCAGTGTCTTCGGCCACGTCTGGTCCAGCTTCAGTGTCTTCGGCCTCGTCTGGTCCAGCTTCAGTGTCTTCGGCCTCGTCTGGTCCAGCCTCAGTGTCTTCGGCCTCGTCTGGTCCAGCCTCAGTGTCTTCGGCCTCATCTGGTCCAGCTTCAGTGCCTTCGGCCTCGCCTGCAGCAGCCTCCGAGCCTTCAGCCTCGCCTGGCCCAGCTTCAACTTCAGCTTCAGTCTCTGCTTCGCCTGGTCCAGCTTCGGCTTCGTCTTCGCCTGGTCCAGCCTCCGTGTCTTCGTCTTCAGCGTCGCCTGGTCCAGCCTCCGTGTCTTCGCCTTCAGCGTCGCCTGGTCCAGCCTCCGTGTCTTCGCCTTCAGCGTCGCCTGGTCCAGCCTCCGTGTCTTCGCCTTCGGCATCGCCTGATCCTGCCTCGTCTGGGTCTGCGGTTAATCGGCCACCTTCCAGGCCACTGGTCGGGCGTCGGCCCCGGATCCCCTTCGCCTGAGTCGCCGCCGTTGCCTTCCGCACGGCCGGCCCCCGGACCCCCTTCGCCTGAGTCGCCGCCGTTGCCTTCCGCACGGGCGGCCCCTGGACCAGTGCTGTCGTCGCTGCCGTTGCCTTCCTCACGGCCGGCCCCCTGAACTGTTTCCACATCGCCGCCGTTGCCGTCCGCACGGTCGGCCCCCTGAACGGTCCGGGTTCCTGTGCTGTCGGCCTCCGGGCCGGCCCCCTGAACTGTTCAGACTCCTGTGTTGTCGGCCCCCGGGCCAGCCCCCTGAAATGTTCTGTTTTGGACTTTGTTTTCTTGAGTTCTGGTGTGTCTTTTTTTTTTTTTTTTTTTTTTTTTTATATCTGTCCCGTTTGGTTCTTTTGCCATCAGAATTATTGTCTAAAGGCGAAGAAAGATGCCCAACGGATTTACTTTACCAAATGGACCATCCCAGCCTTGCCGTAATGGTCCATTTGATTCACCTTTTATGGTTTATTTTATTTTCACTTGCTGAATACGGGACAGACTTGACTGGGGGAAAGAAAGGGGAGAAAGAAAGAGGGAAAGAAAAACAGCGGGGAAGAGGGACGGGGAAAAAGGGCAAAAAACCAAAAACCAACAGAATAAGCAGACAAAAAAAATACATATATCGATCATCTGGATCACCTGTTGAGAAAGAAAGAAAGCAAGCAGAAGAAAACGAGAGTAATAAACAACATCACAATGATCTATGGGAATATGACAGTAAATACTAAATGTTAAACATTATTGTGCAGCACGTAAGATCGACAGCGCACAGTGTGCTTTGAGGTAAGAGCCAAAAAGGGTGTAGTTTGTGTGTGATCACCTGTGTGTACACCTGTGAGCATGGACGCGCTTGTTTTTTTTTTTGTTTTTGTTTTTTGTTTTGTTCTTTTTTAAAGGTTCCTTCATGTAATGATCTGCTAGAGGGTGTGGGGGGCCACTGCCCCGTCCTCCAGGGCATGACGCAGGTATGGAGGAGATCAAGACTCCAGACGTCCAGAGGCCCCCAGAACACAAGAGACCAAGGAAGACCAACAGAGGGGCAGCTGCGTCACTGTCCCAGAAAGAGCTGAGGAGAGTCCCAGATGAGGGGTCACTCAGCAGCCGCGGAGCAGAAGCCAGGGGGGGTTGCAGTGACGTGCCCGTGAGCTCCGCTGGCAGCCAGCTGTGCCTGAGTGACCGAGCCCCGGGCCGAGAGGCCGAGGGCACCCCGCCTCCGAAGTGGCCCGAGCGAGCCCCAGGCTCCAGGCCCCGATGAGCAGCCACCAAGGAGTGAGCCGGTGTGTACCTGGGCGCCCACCCCCGGACACAGAGAACCACCAACGCACCGATGTCTGAGGGCGTCCACCACCGGCAGGGGAAGTAGTGGGGGGAGATGGGCCTCCAAACCTTGGAGGGCCTGAGATGTCCCCAGAGAGGTGGCATCTGATACCCAACCTGACATATAGACACAGACATACAGGCACACACAGATACAAACATCCATTCCCACCCTCATGCTCTCATATGCAATTACTCCACACTCAACCAACGTGGAGACAGACATAAAGAGACGCTGTACACACAATCACTCTCCCCAAGCGTACTCTAAGAACCGGGTCTGGGTACCCTTGCCCCTGGAGGGGGAAACTGCACCCAGACCCAGGTGGTGTTACCCTTTTCCCTGCGGTGGGGAGAAGCAGACCGCCCCGACTCCGCAGCAGCAGGGAGGCCCCACATTCCAGACCCCAGTCAGACGGCCAAGTCCTCCTCCTAGCCCCCCCGCTCCAGCAGGCCGCAGAGAACGGGGGTGTGTGAAGACTCCAAACCTCCCTCCACCCGCTCATATGTAGTGTTGATGTATGTGTGTTCTAAGGTGCATTTAAAACCCAGGAGGGCATGGAGCTACCTGCCAGAGCAGCAGGTAAGCGCATAGCCCCTCCTGCTAGCCCTCAATGTCTACGTGTATTTAAAATTGAGAGGTGGGCAACGACGCCAGGGGTGAGGTGTACACCCTGATGGTAATTTGGATTCTGTGTGGCGTGCCCACCCCCAAGATCCTATATGTATGTGTAATGAGAGTGTGAGTAATGTGAATGTCTAAGTTGTGGGATAAAATTGAGGCAGAGGCAGCCAGAAGGGGACAGAAGGGGGGATGCCTCCCCTGCACCCTGGTGACACACCCCTACCCCAAGGCCCTGCATGTGTGGGTGACTGTGGTGGAGCGAGAAGAGGGAGGCAGCTGGAGATGGGGAGGGAAGGAAGGGAGGGGCAAGTGACCCCTCCCTGGGGCCAGCTCCCCCGCTGACCCCAGTAGGCACCCCCATACTCTGCAACTCGCCAGGGAAAGGGGGGCCCAGGCCCATCTGGACCGGGGCCCAGTGCAGCAGCGCCGCCCGGCCCCACAGAGCCCGGGACAGTCCACCCGACCCCACCACAGAGAAAACTACACCCACCCCATCATCCACTCATCTTCCAGACTACACAAGACAATAGACGCCCAGGCTGAGATCTTCCTCCACCTCTCCTGTATCTCCCCCTCCTGCAGAGAGAGTTCCCGAAGAGAGGAAAGCTCCTGCAAGATGTGACAACCTCCCCACCAGTTGAAGAGCCCCCCAGGTGGTTCGATGCACCGGCGGCACCCTGCGCCAGGACCGGGCCCCCATACACCCACCCGCCCACAACCCCGGCAACACACCAACCAGGACCCAGGCCCCTGACGCCCGGCCAGGGCCCCAGCCCAGAGACGGAATGCCCCCAGAACCTCACGCCCATCCCGGACCCACCCAGGGGCAGCCAGGCTACCAGGTCAGTAACCCACGTCCGTCAGCACAGACCCTCCCCTAGCCCTGCTGCACGCAGCCACGAGGAAACCGTCACCCAAGAGCCAACAGAGCCCTTAATTGGCCATGACCGCTACCCCGGGTTGAGCCCCCAAGGAAGATGCTCCTGGGGAACCCCCCGATGCCCTAAGCCTGTCCCTACCCCCACACCTAACACAACAGTGAAGGTGGGACCAAACTATGACCCCCCACCCCCACTAGGTGATGGAGCTGATCAAAGGAGCCCAGAGAAATTGATCTGATGTGGTGGCAGAGGCTGTATCAAGACTAATGTGATCTAATAATTTCTATATTGGTTAAAATTAAGATTATTTTAATTTTCCCAGTTCATGAGGACTGTTTTCTTGGCTATGCATAGGGCAGTGAAAACCATACGGGCTATATTCTTTTCCGTAGTGACATTATCTAAGCTGCCCAACAAACATACTAAAGGCGAAGTTGGAATGTTACATTTCAGAGACTTTGATAAGACTTCACATATCTCGCGCCAAAACTTCTGAACTGGTGGACAGAACCAAAGAGCGTGGATATAATTGTCCGGTGAATTGGTTTGGCAGTGTGAGCAGTTGTTGGTAGATGTAAAGCCCATCTTGAACATCCGATGACCTGTATAGTGCACTCTATGTAGTATTTTGTATTGAATTAATTGAAGACTGGGATTTCTAATTAGATGAAAGGTTTTTTAAGCAAATCTGAGACCAGAAGTTTTGGTCAAAGTTAACTGATAAATCCGCTTCCCATTTTGCAATAGGAAGTGATATTGATTCATCTATTTTAGAAAGCATTCTGTATATTTTGGACAATAATTTGGGGGTTTTAAGAGTCAGAAATTGAACCACACTTGGTGGTGTTTGTAGTTCATCTTGACCTGGTTTAAATCTCTTTTTTACTATGGATTTAATTTGCTGATATTCTAAAAATCTTTTCTTGCTGATCCCATATTGTGTAACTAGTCTGTCAAATGAAATAAATTCTGTTCCTTCTAGTATATGTTCTAAATATTTGATTCCTTTACCACTCCAATCTGAAAAGTTTATCATATTATTGTTTTGTAATATGTCAGGGTTGTTCCAGATAGGTGTACGTTTGCATGGGATTAATGAAGACTCCGTCAATTTTAGAAACTCCCACCATGCTGTCAGAGAAGAGCTGATGTTGATGCTTTTGAAGCATTCATGTCGTTGGATGTTTGAGCTGATAAATGGTAGATTTGAAATCTCTAGATTATTGCAAAGTGCTTGTTCTACATCTAGCCAAGGTTCATCTAAGAGGGTATGTTTTTGCCATCCTGAGATAAACTGAAGCCTGTTGGCTAAGAAGTAGTGCTGAAAGTTAGGTACTTCTAATCCTCCTTTATCCTTGGTCTTTTGTAATGTTTTTAAGCTTATACGTGGGGGCTTATTTTTCCAAAGGAATTTGGACATATATGAATCTAGAGATCTGAACCAATCTTGCGGCGGTTTAGTTGGGATCATTGAGAATAAATAATTTATTTTTGGTAATACCATCATTTTTATAGCAGCAACCCTTTCCATGAGTGATATGGGTAGACATTTCCACCTAGCCAGATCACCTTCTACTTTCTTTAAAAGTGGGATATGGTTTAATTTAGTTAGATCTGCAAGCTTGGGAGAAACATTAATACCTAAATATTTTATATTTCCCGATTGCAGTGGAGTAGAAGAGGAATTATGGAAGGAGCAATTAATCGGAAGGACTGTAGATTTTGACCAGTTAATTGAGTAATCTGATATTCTTGCAAAAGAGTTTATCAGTTCAATCACCCCAGAGATATTGGTTTGTGAATTTTGGAGAAAGAGTAACACATCATCCGCATAAAGGCTGATTTTATGTTCCATGTTCTTGCATTTTATGCCCTTAATTACTGAATTCTGTCTAATTGCTGCTGCTAGTGGTTCGATAAAAATTGCAAACAGTGCAGGGGAGAGTGGGCATCCCTGCCTGGTGCCCCTCAGGAGACAGAAGCTGGAGGATGTCTGGTCATTTGTTCTGACACAAGCTGTTGGGGAATTATATAATATTTTTAACCAGTTGATGAAAGAAGATCCAACACCAAATTTATGTAAAGTTGTAAATAGAAATTTCCAGTTAACTCTGTCAAACGCTTTTTCTGCATCTAAAGATAATATTGTAGTTTCAAGGTTTTTACTGTATGAGTAGTCTATCAAATTAAGTAATCTACGTGTATTTGTTGATGAGTGCCTACCTTTCATGAACCCAGTTTGGTCAGGATGAATTAAGAGGGGGGTTATTTTCTCTAGTCTCTTCGAGAGAGCTTTGCAGATAATTTTGAGGTCTACATTTATAAGGGATATTGGACGATAGCTTGAGGGATATACAGGGTCTTTGCCTGGTTTTAGCAGGAGATTAATGTTTGCAGAATTCATATTTGATGGAAGTCTGCCCTTTTCTTTGATTTTCAACAACGTTCTGTAAAAAACTGGTGCTAGAATCGTCCAGAATTCTTTGTAGAATTCTGCAGGAAAGCCGTCTGGACCTGGAGCCTTATTATTGGGCATACTTATCAGGGCTTCCTGGAGTTCACCTAATGTCAGTGGCGAATCCAGTGCAATTGCTTGAGAGTCTGATAATTTTGGGAGAGTTATGTTGTCTAAAAACTGATCAATTTCCTTTTTAGATGGGTTTATTTGTGGTGAATACAACGATTTATAGAAATCCCTGAAAATGTGGTTTATTTGTTTCGGGTCATATATTGTGTTCCCAGATGAATCTTGAACAGCACATATAGTTGTTTTTTCTTTATTTATTTTTAGCTGGTTTGCTAGAAATTGACCGGATTTATTACTATGTTCATAATTTTGTAAGCGTAGTCTTTGTACTAAGAATTTGGTTTTTTTATCAATTATCTCATTTAATTCTAGTTTTGTTTTGCGTATTTTGTTCAATGTTTCCTGATCTTGGTCGGACGCGTAGGCTTCTTCTAGTGATTTGATGGTTTTTTCTAATTCCTGAATATTTTTGTTTTCTTTTTTCTTTTTATGTGATGAGAAAGAAATTATTTTACCTCTCATCACAGCTTTCCCTGCTTCCCATAAAACAGAAGCTGATGTTCCAGGAGTGTCATTAAAGTCTAAATATGAAGTCCACTCTTTTTTAAAATATTTAATAAAGTCTTCATCTTTAAGCAGTGATGTATTAAATCTCCAGTTTTTACTTGGCGTAGTATTATTCTTCTGCATTAGTGTTAAAGATACAGGAGCATGATCGCTGACAGCTATAGGATGAATCTCAGTGTCTGAAATGTCACTCAGCAGTGAGCTGCTGACCAAAAAATAATCCAGACGAGAGTAGGAGTGATGAACATGTGAGAAGAAAGTATATTCCTTACTGGTGGGGTGAAGGGAGCGCCATGCATCGCAAAGACCAAAGTTGCTCATATACTGTTTGATTATATTTGTGGACTGCCAATTACGCTGAGTTCCTGCTGTATTGAGCCTATCCATTTCTTCTTATAGTCCAAGGTTGAGGTCGCCTCCAAGAACAAGTGTGCCATCTAAGTGTTCAGAGAGTGCACTGAAAAAACTGTGAAAGAATGAGGGATCATCAACATTTGGACCATATACACTTACAATACATAGCTTTTTATCAAGTATAGATAGTTTAATGATTAAGAATCTGCCCTCTGGATCTATAACTGTATCGAGTACTGTGAAATTAATTTTTTTATGTATTAAAATCGCTACTCCCCTTTGTCTAGAATTATAACAAGCTGAGAACACATTAGGAAACTCAGGTGTTTTAAGTTCATTCGAACCTCTAAGAGGTCTGTGGGTCTCTTGTAAAAGGACAACATCTGCCTTTAGTTTTTTGAGTTGGTTAAATATTTTTAACCTCTTTTCTCTGGAGCCAGCTCCATTTACATTCCATGAGACGAATCTTAGTGCACCCATAGATGTCTGTGTATAACTAGGGGTGTATGCTGTGTGTGTCGCTTAGACAGGTGGAGAGAATACATCACCTGTTCATAAATAAAGAGAAGGAGAGAGAGAAAGAATATGTGGCGAGATGCTCCCTGAGTCTGACTATGTGTTTGCATATGAGTATGCTTGGCTTAAGTGTGTGTATCCTATACGACTGTGTGCGCTGTCTGACTGATGTAAATGTGCTGCCGTTGCGCGCATGACTGTGCGTGATCGTGCTGTGCATGTGTCGAAATAAAGAATGTTGTTTGTGGATGAGTGTGGAAGCAGGTGATCGAAGCAGTGAAATAAATAAATAAATAAAGAAACCAAGGACAAGGGTGAGCAGCATAAAAACAAGAGGGGGAAAAGAGAGAGGAAAAAACGAGAGGGGGGGAAAATAAAGAAACAAAAAATGGAAACATTCCAATCAAACCACTGACGGAGAGTGACGGTGTTAATTCTGCTATGATATCACACTTAAGATGCGATTTAATACTACTAAGTTAGACAGATGTTAATGCAAATTAGTGTGAGTGGATGGGGAAAGGGTGTAGCGGATTCTTATCTGGTGTGAAGTTAATACAGCCACGGAGTGGTGTCGGGGTCGCGGTGGAGTCCTCCGTCCACGTACAGCCGGTCCACAGCGATGACAGCGCGGGAGCCCTTCTGGATGAAGCCGCGTCGGATTGGGAAGAGGACCCTGCGTCGTTCCAGGATCTCTTTGGGGAACTGGTCGTTCACGCTGAAGTCCGTTCCTTTTAATTCCCTGCCACGGCTTTTCACATGTTCCTTTTGTTTGAAGTGGCTGAATTTGGCCACGATAGGACGTGGTCTCCTAGCCGCAGGTCGAATAGGGCCGAGACGATGTACCCTATCGAAGACGATGTTCTTCACCGTGTCCTCCGGCAGCTTTAGGTGGGTTTTGATAAAGCTTTTTACCGTGGTCTCCGCGTCCTCTCCAGCGGCTTCTGGAATACCAGAAAATACCAGATTATCACGCATGCTACGAGCTTGTAGATCAATAACTGTTTCTTTTATTTTTTTATTTTCTCTATTTAGCTCAGTAACATTGTCTGTGAGACATTTCACCGACTCCCTTAGCGTGGCATTTTCAGCAGCGAGCGTTTCCACCTGCTGCTGGCTGAACTCCAGTGATTCTTGTAAGCATTTAAATTCCTGGTGCAGAATCTCCACCAAGGACAGCCTTGCGTCGAAAGTGGACAATCGCTTGTCGATTGACTCCAGTATGTCGGCAATATCTTTGCCGGCTGGCGATGTTGTGCTGGGGGAATCTGCCGGGCGAAGTCTTTTCGACGACGGCGTCTCAGATTTAGCCGGGGAAGCTGCACACTGGGCCTTCTTCATCACTAGATCCTGAAAGCACTGATCAATATAATCTTGGAGAGCCTCTAAACTCTCCCCGTTGTTCTCCAGGGTGTTGGAGATTATTTAGACAAATAACGTTAGTTGTAAGACAATTGATAAATGTATTTGGTAAGATTGAAGCTTAAAGGAATTTGTTCAAATTTAAACTACCATTCGCTTTAATTTTCCGCCAAAATCTCCGGCGTCTGACGTCAGTTACAACATGAGTCCCTTACCTTGTCCGTCACTTCCGTCACTTACCTCTCCTTCCGTCTCCTTTTCTTTTGGACTCGTGTTTTGTTTTTTGTTTTTTTGTTTTTTTGACTATCTAGTGCTCCTGTTTTGTTTATTCAGCGTCCCGTTCTGATTCTCCGACATTGTTCAGAGTTCATATGTGAAAACTACGGTGGCCCTGAGAGGCAAAGCACGTACAAACTCCAAAGCACATGCAAACTCCAAAACACATGCAAAATCCAAAACACTTGCAAAATCCAAAACACTTGCAAACTCCAAAACACTTGCAAACTCCAAAACACTTGCAAAATCCAAAACACTTGCAAACTCCAAAACACTTGCAAACTCCAAAACACATGCAAACTCCAAAACACATGCAAACTCCAAAACACTTGCAAATTCCAAAACACAACGGAAGTGCTCCAGGACGCTAGGGGCAGTGTTGAGCTTTTGTTACCTAGTAACTACACAAGCCAGGAAGTACCAATGACCGGATTTGGGCTCTATCCCAATTCAGGGTCTGCAGCCTTAAAGGCCACATTTTAAGGACGATTATGTCACAGCGACACGACGAAGGCTGTCCCAATTCAAAGGCTGCTCGAAATGCGGCCCTCAAATGCGTCCTTAATTTCCCTGAATTTTAAGGATGGGTCGGTGTATCCTTCATGGCCCAACATATCCCAGATTTCATAGCGCGGCCGTGGTGTGGATAATTTTGCCGAAAAAAACGGCGGAAGCGGAGCCGCCAAAGAGTAAACTTTCAGAAGTAAGTACTGAATATTATGTCACTTATTTATGCGCAAATGTTTTTATAATGAAGAACATTAAAACATTACTGTTGGCCACATGTCAGCAAAGTTAAGTGACATTAGCGATGTTTGTACTAACTTGGTTTTAAAGCCTTTACTTTAAAATATACGCCGTTCAATAGTTGACTTTAATCTTACAGAGAATGTGATGATTTTATGGATAATTAAAGTCAGTCATATATCCACAAACACAACAAGCTGAAAGTCAGTGATGCTGCTCGGTTTGCAGTCCTGAATATGACGGCACAAGCAGGATTCACTGCACTGTTAATGTTAGCTATGTTATATTGCTGCCTCTGTTCGGTGGTGTCGAGCCAAACGGACTTTAACGTGTGTTTGAACGAGCTGACGGTTCACTCGTTAAGCTGAAAGAAAGATGCTTTAATCACAGGAGTCACACATGTGTCCACTGTACCATCTGGAACTCTTCTTGTTCAGCACTCGTAATAACACAAACACTAAATCCTCCTTCTCTG
This sequence comes from Oreochromis niloticus, assembly GCF_001858045.2. NCBI lineage: Eukaryota > Metazoa > Chordata > Actinopteri > Cichliformes > Cichlidae > Oreochromis > Oreochromis niloticus. Next base: position 2,991,922 of record NC_031985.2, read on the forward strand.
TGCTGTTTTGTAGCAGTGTGTACACCTGAGACTGTCACCTGTCTGTCTGTCCTGCACTCTCTCTCTGTTTCTTTCTCTCTGATTGTGGAATAAAAGTATGAACATGTATTTATAAGTTACACTTGTGTTTGAATCCTGCAGCTTATCACACATTTGATTTCCATGTGTGACGACTGCAAGTGTCCAGAGTGAGGACAGACTGAGGGACCCACTGCTGCACATCATCTGTGAGGCTTTGCACCCCTGATGATCCACCAGGACAAACTCAGCAGTGTGTGAGGAAGAGGAGGAGGAAGAGCCAGCAGCAGCTGACAGATGGAGAGAATAGACAGACTGTTCCCTGTTTGTGAAGGACTGCTAGAAAAGTTTAACATAACTAATTGTCTGTCCTGAATCAGTCTTATTAGGTAATGTTCAAATAATGTTATCATCCCAGTGTTTTCAGTGTGGGAGAAAGTACTCAGGGCCTTCAAGTTACACACTATGAAAGGCAGCAACAAGTTTAATATTCAGAAACCTAAAGTATGTATCAGCAGCAGAATGGAGCTAAAAATAAATGTTTGTTTCAGTTCTATGAAGCTTTGAGTATTTTGGATTAGTAGCACTGCTGTGTTTGTTGCATCATATTGCTGTAACTGTTTATATGCTTTATATATTCTGAGGTAAGTTGATCTATAGTGTTACATCATATTCTATAAGGATGTTATGTGTTTGTATACTTTCTGCCCAGTTTGACCCATTTAGCAGAAGTCAGCCTGTTTAAGGCTCTGATATCTATTCTGTATGACTTAAAGCAGTTATGACATGCTCTGATTTTCTCACCCAATAAAGGAATATTTAATATATCAGTCTACTCTTCATTTTATCAGAAACAGTTATCACAGTTTGTACATTTTCTTTTTATAAATATATGTAAGCAATGAGCCAAATTTAGCAATGCCAACATACTGAAGGAACAACATTTGTCTCTTATGTATGATACACCTATATATGCACTGTCAAAGATACTTCTCTTTGAGTGAAGATTTAAGGTGATAAGACATATAGATAACTGCAACTTGAATCTGTACTGAGGCTCAGTATTTGACACAGAGTTCATGTTCACTGCTGTAATAGCTAATAATGATTAATATAATAACTATAATATTGGCCATATTATATTTACATTACCAAAGTGATATGACTTTAGTCTCATGAACAACATTAGCTAATTGTTATTTACTAACTAATCTTAAATGACTGTTCATTACAGAAATGAAGCCCAAAAATCATGTTTTACAGTCCTGTGGTCTCAGCCTCAGATACTTATCAAATCACACAAAGCTCTTGTAGAAACAAACAAACAAATGAACAAAATATGTTCTCCTTCATTTCTGTCAAACAAAGTTGTATGACACGTTTCCAGCGGTTAGTATCATGGTTGCTAGGCAACCTGGGAAGCGCGACGGAGACTAGACCGTCCCATACAGACAAACTTGCCGTTTATTTTGCAAATTGAGCTCAACACTGCCCCTAGCGTCCTGGAGCACTTCCGTTGTGATTTGGAGTTTGCATGTGTTTTGGAGTTTGCAAGTGTTTTGGAGTTTGCAAGTGTTTTGGAGTTTGCATGTGTTTTGGAGTTTGCAAGTGTTTTGGATTTTGCAAGTGTTTTGGAGTTTGCAAGTGTTTTGGATTTTGCATGTGTTTTGGAGTTTGCATGTGCTTTGGAGTTTGTACGTGCTTTGCCTCTCAGGGCCACCGTAGAAAACACATGAGAAAGGCACATAGCTTTTTATCCAGGAGATAAATCACAATTTTATAAACTCTAAATTAAATTTCTCATGTATATGCTAGTGGTGATCCGTCCACCCACTCCCATGTCTTTGACCAGCCCTTTTCCTTTCTCCCCAGACCGATCCAGAATTCTCCGTGTTTATTCAGCTCTTTGAAAAATTCCTGATAATTTGTCAGAAACAGCAGCAGATTAGTTATTTTTTCTCATGTTAGTTTCTATAGAAGTGGGTCCATGACAACAAAGAGAATAATAAAAGTAAGAAAATTACATATGAACCACTGACAGCTGACTGTACTAAAATATGACAGAATGATGAATAATGTCTTAAGTTAACAGTTATGACACACTTACATGTTTGCTCTGCACTCAAATCTTTGCCATTCTTTAAAAAATAATTCATCATCAGCAAGTATTTACATCACTGCCCAGCATAGAGGTAAGTATGAAGTACTTCATACTTACCTCTATGGTGTGTTGAAAGATCCAACTCCTCGTCTGTGCACAAGTCCAAAGTCTCATAGAGGTCAAATGTGGATCCTCATAAATGTGGGGAGACATTTTAAGGTGTGCAGTTTTCAGCAGATTCAGTTTTCAGTGCAGCAGAACTTCCACGTAGTAAAGTCTGCTATTGTGATGATTTCTGGTACACTAGTTTGTCATTCTAAATCATAAATAAATGTTTCTCCTCTCTATTCTGATGCTGCACTTTCTCCATCTTTCTGTTTCTGTGTTGATCTGAAAAGGTTTGAACAGGATGTAGAGAGGAAGCTATGGCAGGAAACCCTACACACAGCTTTCTCTCTTTTTTCTTTTTTATTGTACAGTTACATCAGCTTGCTTGATATGACATTTGTGTTATTTCATAAATTGGGAAACTGTCATTTTTGTGAACATTCTTACTGGGTTTTATTACAGTGACATTTAAAACAAACAAGACAGTAGAGAGAGCAGTGCAAGGCCAATGTGTTCAGATTTATTACTTGTGAAGTTTCTGCACTGACAGATATGATGATATGATCTGTGGTTTGTGACAGAGGACACTGACGTCTTTGCAGACTTTAGATTGCTCACTGAAAATGTCATATACTTACTATATACCTATGACAAGTGATGCATTTTCATTGATATGGCTATGATTTTGAGGTAAAATAAGCAATAGTGCATCTAAATGGTGTCTAGAAATACAGTTTATATTTTTCCCCTTATGTCATATAATGCATACATAAGGCACAGTATACTTGTGCACTCTAATGTGCCTCACACTGTCATTTACTCATTTGACATTATGAGATAAAAGATAAAAAATGGAGCTGACGAAGTTTCATACACCAATAAGGTGTGAAGGTCATATGTCACATATTGAGCTGAATAAAATGGAAGATAGAGCAGTGCTTACTTATACTGTAATACTGCATTTAAGTGAAATGCAAAAACTCTGACTACTAAATATGAACAAATGAAAAAGTAAAATACTCTTTAATAACTGATAATGAATTGATATTGTATTTAAAACTTGTGGAAAAATATACTAGGAGGTATTAAGTAACTTTTGAACGGATTACTTTCTTTTAGCTCTTTTTGAAATGTAAACATAGTTCAGAGTGAAGTTGTCTCACTCCCCACCTTCTTCAGATCAAACAAAATTGGTTTCATTCAACTGTGCAACGTTTATGCTGCTATCATTTTAAACGTTTCTAGAGGTCATCATAAGTTGTTTGATTTCGTTAATATGGGGCGGCTGGTTGACCTCTGATGACCTCTTTTTTAATGTCTTTAAAATGACAGCAAACAAATTCCCCTCTCAGCCATGCTGCTGGTCTTGAAACTTCTGGGAGCTTGCAGGTCCTGCTCAGTATCTTAGCTGTTCCTAGGACTGCGCTCTTCTGGACAGATATTTCCGATGTTGTTCCTGGGATCTGCTGGAGCCACTGGCCTAGCATAGGAGTCAGCGCACCTAGTGCTCCGATTATCACTGGAACCACTGTTACCTTAACCTTCCACATCTTCTCAAACTTTTCTCTGAGCCCTTGGTACTTCTCCAGGTTCTTGTGTTTTACTTTCTTCCTGATGTTGCTGCCTGAAGTATTCACTGAGCACACGGTCAGTTGGGGCCATCTTCCTGATGTACTTGTTATTATTTGGTGTCTCATTACGGACTCCAGTTCTCCATTCGCCAATTCCCAGCCTCCTTCCTTTTGCTTAGGGTACAGTCTCAGGGTACTGGACTTGGGGTGAAATTCTGCATGCATGGTCAGGAGCTTTCTTGTCTTAATTTCCTTCATTTCCCAAGTCACAGCATACAAAGAAACATGGACCCACAAATTTATTTGATTCATAAACATAAAAGCCTTCATTGTGCCAAATGGAACATTTCTTTGAATTTATTTATGTTTGTAAAAGCATTCAGAAAAACTGAATAGATGCACTTTCCTTTGTTCAACAAAATATAAGCCCTTGCAGTCAAAAAGATTAGATATGTTATTTTATATTAGAACATATATCAGTCCGTCAAGTGTCTCAACGTGATGTGTGACCCTAATGCCACCACCATCAGGCTAAACCTTTTTATTTCAATAAAGATTTTAATTTAAAATTCAAGCACTTGCTTTGCCAAGGATGGTTTGGACGTGGAAAGGAAAGTGAGGACATGTGGCAAGTACATGTGGAGGAAGGCACGGCCTGAAAGAGTGGCCCCCTTCGTCAACATTAACATGACATGACCTCTTCCAGTCCCTGGAAGCTGACAAAAGTGGAACCAAATATATATTGGTGATAACAGATCGCTTCACTAAGATAGCAGTTGCTGTCCAAACACCTAATCAACTTGGACAACTGGGGAGTGAACAGATCTGGGTCTCTGACCCCCCCCCCGGTAAGATTATCCCTGCTGCTTACAGCTGTGAGAATGGTGTTACCTGCCAGGCTACTGCAGGCACAAAAGAGGGGCTCCAGAATGCAAACTTATGGAACGACAACTGGAGTGCACAATGCTGTCAGACGATAATGCAGCATAGTCTACCTTCTCTCTGACCTCCTGTACCCAGCCAGGTACTCCAAAGCAAATTTGGTTCAACACAAACATAAAACTTAGATTTTTCCAATGGCCCTGTTTACCTTAACCATCCATCAGTTACTGTGGGCCCTGAAGAATGTGGATGGTAGAAAACAAAAACAAATGCCAAAGAAATAGAAAGAAATTAGGTTGAAGCACCCCCCTGATGTACACTAGCCACAGGGAGGGAGTCCAAAAACCACAGCATAGCAAAATAATAAAAATAAACAAAGAAATTCTCCTCTCTAGATGGTTAACACTGCTTCATAATACAACTTGCAACATCCACAAGAAAGTAGTTCCAGTTTGTAAGAACTCAGTTCCAGCAGAATGTCCTTCAGATATGAAACCATATGCAGTCTTTACAGGTGTGACTGTGGCAAACAGGAGACGACTGCAGGGTCTGAGTCCGTTACGCTCAAAGATACAATAGCTGGAGTGAGCAACTCAGTCTCAGGTTGACAGAAACAAAGAGCATAGAAACCATACCTTTTCCTGGGTGACAGTGTGTGGGACACCACCGGCTGGAGAAAATGTGATGTGTTTGCATACAGCTGGAGGAAGCAGGATGGACGACCAGGACGTCGACTGGATGGCAGGGCAACCTATCCACCAATGGCTCACCTAATCCTTGACATCGTGACCATAGAATTCATCCAACCTCAGGCTAGCAGCAGCAACAGCGAGCAAAGTTACCAGAACCCTCCCGGAGACACGTTGGCTCCCAGCTAGGCGGCTAATCGTGCTGCCTCACCTCAACATGCATTTAGTAGCCGAACACAGCCTAATCCAACTAAAAAAACAGCGCAGATAAACTTTGCTCTTTCTCTAACTCCCTGCTTCCACACTAGCCGCCTTGACAACTGACCTGTAGGACCACACGTTGCGGCTCATGGCTACACAAAAGCCAAGCGTCGCACACGGAGCGAAACTCCGTCTACTTGCTGCAGTTGCGACCTTCAATACTCCGACCTCCCGGATGCCCCTTTTGAGCTACAACAAACCGCGATGCTTCCTTAGTGTGTCTGGCTGTGACGACCCATGGGAGACAGCTACTCCTCTCTTACTCAGCTCCACACCTACACACTCACCAGGGCGCGTACTGGTTCTCTTCCACTTCCCTTCTATTCTTTTCCCTGCTTTACCCAGACTGGCCGCTTGAGGCACTAGATGACTCCTCTCAACAAGTTACATGCATGTGCCCTTACACATGTAAGACCCTTGGTCCACGCTTATAACTGCACCAGGAATGAGGTGACTGGTTTCCCCCCGTATGAACTGATGTTTGGACAACAACCTCGTTTGCTAGTTGACCTTGCGTTCAACCTGCCAGTACAAGAGGAACAACACTTGTCTCACTGTAAATATGTGCAAAAACTCAAGTCACGTCTCAAAGAAAGCTACAAGCTAGCTAGGGACAAGGCTGCAAAGATAGCTCTCAGGAACACAAGGTTTGACCAATACATAACTGCCTTGGAAAGACTTGGAAGCTGGAGATCGGGTATTGGTCAGGAATGTATGTTTCTGGGAAAAACGTGAGATTTCAGACAAATGGGAACACACTATGCATGTAGTGGTGAGTAGAGCAGGCAACCTCCCAGTATATACAGTTAAGCCTGAAAACAGTGATGGTCCCCTAAGGACACTGCACCGGGATCTGTTGCTGCCATGTGATTACCTACCTGTGGAGGAAAGCAGTGAGCCTGTACAAAAGCCTAAGTCATGCAGGCCAAGAACTTGTGCAAGTTCCACGATATCCTGAGGAGAGAATGAAGAAAACAGTCCCAGTGGATACAGGGGAAACCACAGATACAAACGATTCTGTCGGGAGATCTGAGAGAAACCTTCGCCACGACAGCTTGATTATACAGAGTTAGGCAATCCCCTAAACACAGTGGGCACCTAGCGTAACAGCTAATGACAGCCTACGCAGGTCGCATTCACCTTGTCAGATAGGAAGTGAGGTGAAGGCATGTGGTCCTCCTGGATTTTCTCATCTCAGCAACAGGAGTGAAGACATCTACTGCTTAGACTGAGAAACGCAGAGTGGCTGGATGAAGGAAAGAAGTAATGTCATCGTGGCCATGCTAACGCTAGTTCGGTTTCCCACAGGTCAACCACTCACTTTTCATCCAGAGAGCTGCTGCTACCAATGTGTTCAGCTTTGTGAAACAGAGCAACGGAGAGAAACATGTTCCTTAGCCACTCTGAAGCGAATTTTTGTTTGTTCACTGTGAGTTTAACCTAATTTAACCTAATTTAACCTAACCTAATGTTAACCTAATTTTTAATTTTTGGTGCAGTTCTCTCTCACGAATAGGCCTGTTGAGAAATTAAGCACACTGCTTTGATACTTCTGAATTGAACTCGCCTGTGTATGTTGTTGTTTTATTTGCACATAGTTTTGAAATAGTTATGGTATATTGTATTTTGAATGTTGATGGTTACCATAAGTATTGTTGGATTACTGTTTATTTAAACAGAGAGATATTTGGTAAATAGACTGATTCTTATGTAGCGCTTTTCTGCTCTCCCAGAGTACACAAAGCACTTTAATTCACCCAGTCACACCCATTCTCACAAGCACTTTCTCTATACTTAGTGCTGTCTAACTACATTCACAAACATTCGTACTCCCACCGATGCATCGGAAGTTGGGATTAGTTGGGGTTAGTATCTCCTCCAGTCATGCGGACTGGAGGAGCCAGGGAACGAACCACCAACCTTCCAATCAGTAGCTGACATGCTCTACCTCCTGTGCTTCAGCCACCTTATATGACCTGGGTTATAGGTCAGGTTTTTTGGAGAGGACAGGAAAGTCCAGGACCAGGACGAGATTACAGTCATGACAGATGGCGAGCCAACCACTTTGAGTTTGTTATGGTTTAGGGCCCAGATGGCTTGGGGATAGAAGCTTCTCTTCAGTCTCTCTGTCCTTGCCCAGATGCTGTACGGATCACTCTCTGAAGAGCTTTTTGGTCTTTAACACAGCTGTTCCCAAACCAGGATGTGATGTTCTGTGTGAGGATGCTCTCCACAGCGCCTGTATAGAAAATCCTGAGGATCTCTGGGGAGACCCTGAACTTCTTCAGTTGTCGGAGGTAATACAGGCGCTGCCTAGCCTTTTTGGTCTGGACCTGAATGTGGGCAGACCATGTCCGGGACTCGTTGAAGATGGAAGTGAACTCACCTGCTAGCTGGTCAGCACAGCAGCGCAGCAAACAGCTGGTGATGCCATCTGGCCCCGCCGCTTTCCTTGTGTTCACTCTCCTCAGTGCTGCTCGGACGTCATGCTCCGCGATGCTGATCGACGGTCTCTCGCTGATGACGTCACTGTCCTCGGTTGTCAGGCGGTAGTTTGCATTAGCCGCCTGGCTAACCTCGAAATGGGCATAGAACTGGTTCAGCTCGTTGGTGAATGCAGAGTCGGTGTTAACCAGCACAGTGTCCCTGGCTTTGTAGTCCGTAATGGTGCGTAGTCCGTGCCACATACTCCGTGTGTCACCCTGGTGGGAGCGAGACTCCACGTGCTCCCGGTACCGGCGTTTGGCATTTCTCACCGCGCGGCACACGCCGTATGAGGCCGCTTTGTAGGCGCTCATGTCGCCAGTGGCGAGACCCGCGTTGTAGGTAGCGGTCCTGGCGTTCACTGCAGTGTGGATCGATCTGTCCAACCACGGTTTCTGGTTCGGGAATGTGGTGACTCTCGCAGTGGGGATAATCTCCTCCGCTAGCATGTTGACGAAGCATACTGCTACTTCTGTAAACTCGTTGATGTCGACTGCGCATGCTCTGAACATGTCCCAGTCTACGTCGTTGAGTGCGTCCTGTAGCGTAGCTTCTGACTGGGCAGACCAACGTTTCACCTCTCTCATGGTTACTTCTTCCCTCCGTATGTTTTGTTTATACTCGGGAATAAGGAAGATGGCATTGTGGTCAGACTTCCCAAAAGCCAGGTGTGAGACAGCTTTGTAGTCCTGCCTGTATGGCGTGTAGCAGTGGTCCAAAATTCGCCTAATCCCCTCGTTGGACACGAGACATGCTGGTAGAAGTTCGGCATGACTTGTCCGAGGTTCGCTTTATTAAAGTCTCCTGCTAAAATGAGGGCTCCTTGTTTTGAAACGAATTCAGCGCATCATGTAGTTCGGACAAAGCCATACCTGTGTCCGCTTGGGGTGGGATGTAGACCACCGTGGCGATGACCGAGGTGAACTCACGGGGCAGATAGAAAGGGCGGCACTTAATGCTCAGGAATTCCAGATGTGGCGAGCAGCCACTGCAGAGAGTAGAAATGCTCCTGGCATCACACCACTTTCTGTTTACCATGAAACACACTCCTCCACCTTTGGTTTTGTTTGACTTTGAAGTTCTGTCTGCGCAGAGCACAAAGAATGAATCCGATGGAGTTACGGCCTGGGCCGGCATGGTGGGGGTCAGCCATGTCTCCGTGAAGCACAGAATGTTGCAGTCCCTTATGTCACGTTGGAAGGTGACTCTTGCTCTTAGGTCATCAAGCCTGTTCTCCAGCAATTGTACGTTTGCCAGTAGGATCCTGGGCAGTGGTGCGCGATGCGCCTGCTGTCTTAGTCTATTTCCCCCGGCGCTTCTTTGTTCTACGGCTCCTGGCCCGTCCTTTGTTGTTGGCCGCGCCGCACAGTATCTTAGGCGGCCAGGATGGGTTGGGTTTAAAAGTGTCCAAGATTAAATGTGCAACCTTGTCACCGATGTTTACAAGTGGTCTGCTGTCATAGACTATAAAACTAGAGGATTTGGGGATGTAAACCAGAGCAAAAAATAAGTAAACAACTAAAAAAGTACGTAGTCTTTTATTTTGTTTAAGTGTGCACACTAATTATTTTAATTTAAACTTTTCCCTGTACAAGTTGCACAATATCTTTTGCGCCTTGTAAAAATATAAGAGTGGCTACTCAAAAGTTAAAATTGTGTCTGAGCTATTATTGCTGCTCAATACTTTGGCTCCATATGAATTTGGTTTCTTCTGATTTTGGCCAGGGTCTTATTATGAGCCCAAGCAGTTATTGTACTATAATTCTCCTTTACATCTCTGAAGCTCGTTACACTTGCTCTTTTTGGTCATTCTCTGACCTTTCCTGAATATGACATGCAGGACAAACTACATGATTTCATTTCGCTGCTCCGAAGAGTTTGAGAAAAAAAGAAAAATAAATTGATTGTATAAATGCTGAATGTACATTCCAGGTCTGCAAAGTGAGTGCATCTCTTCTGATGACCAGTAGAGTGTAACTCCTCTAGTTAAAAAAAAGACTGCCTGTTGTATAGACATGTAGCAGAAAATGAACCTCAGCTCCATTTTCCACAGAATTCTTTGGGCTTAATAATTCGTTTCAGGTCTTATTGCATAAAAAATAATTCAGTTTTGTAAATTGTAGTCATTCCCAGAGTTATATTAGTCAGGGTACTCATTAGATAAGAACTCATTAGCCAATTTGCATGCAGCAAATGCATTAAAATGGCAATACACTGTACCATGCATCTTGTCTAATTTTTAAAAAATGGATGGATGGATTTGTTCACTTATGCAGTGCCAAGCTGAAGTTTTTATACACACAGAAAATGACTGACTGCATAAAAACAAAAGACATAGCGACTATGGCATCAGCAATTAATATGCAAAGTCCTGCTTTCTAAGCTGAATGTTTTCATCATCAATCTTTTTACTAATTTTTTTAAACCAAACACCACAAACGAGGCCTCTTCCTGACTAAAAAATAAAACATCAATCATCCATACTGGAGTGACATGTCAGCAATAAGTATAATGACTGTTATTATGGTAAATGGCCTATATTTGTATAGCGCTTTATTTAGTCCCTAAGGACCCCAAAGCACTACATTCAGTCATTCACCCATTCACACACACATTCACACACTGGTGATGGCAAGCTACATTATGGCGTATTATGGCGTATGGTCTTGATGTGCTTGTTATTGGCAAATAAAGGCAAAGTGTTCAACCTACTTGACTATCCTCCAAGTTGTCTGGGTACCTTCCACGCTGCACTCCCACTAAACCTGCTAGCCACTCCATCCTCACCCAACCCCTGCTACATAAGGTAAGTCTGCCTAAAAGAGCATGTCTTTTTTAAACTAATGTTTAAATGAACAACAAATTTGTTACAGCTATAGGGCCTTGTGTGCTTTTGGTTATCCCTCCACAGGATCACAGTGAATAAATTAGAATTAGATTTTAGGATAAACAAATGTACAGGTCATTCTTAATAAACAAAAAAACAAAAACAAAAACCTGTCAGCACAGGGAGGCAGCAAACACAGTTTTAGTGTAAATGTTCACCTCCACAGAAACAAGAAGACTGATAAAAGAAAAAGCTTCTTCCACTGGTGTAACACACAGGTTTTGTATGAAGTCACACTAACTAACCAGCAGTAACCCACATTTGATCAAAGCAGGGGCAGAACTTTTATAACAGGTTATAATGTGTCATCACAGTTGTTGTCAATCCAAACACACTTTCTGATTTTGGCTGTTTATTGTAAAAGAGCAACACACTTGTGGTCTGACCTAATACAAAAAAACAACTATACAAATTTGATCTCAGTGCAGAAAAGATGCTGACTCACTGTACCATCTTGTGGTACAAAGTGGTATTACATGAGCGTACAGGCTGCATTAGCTGGTTAGTTAGAGGATGCTAACGTCAATTGCTCTCTGCAACACAATGTAAAGGCATCATAGATACACCATCACAACTCTGTTTTCCTTTCTTGCATTCCAGTTGATATATTTAGTTAATAATGGGAATTTTCAAAATAATTACAAATATTTCAAAAAGAAATACTGTAACAGTAACATTATTATGAGCAGTATTTGTTGCAATGTGTTACATAGAGAAAACAATATACTAAGCAAGAGCACAATGAATAAGATTAATAATCTTTTTTTTGAGAATGTATGGCATTTGTTTCTTATTTAGATACTTTGCATGCATATTAGGCTAATTTATAACACCATGATGTTGCATCTTACAACCATTTCCATCAATCCTGGTCTGATGGTGGAATTAAACTCGATACCTTTTTGCTGTGAGGCAAAATTGTTAACCACTCTATCACCAAGCCCGATCTTGCTCATTCGTCCTTCAAGACCTTCCAGTAACAATTCCCACAGTTGGACTTTTTTTGTTCAAAAATTACATCATGGGCAAGAAGTTAGTGCAGTGATTAGCATGTCTGCCTTACAGCAAGCAGGTCCTGTGTTCATAATTATCTCACTGTGCTGGCAGCTTCTTTTTATTTATTTTATTATACTCTGCATCTTCTCAAATTAGATATGTTTTCCTTATATTTAGTTAGCCAACTGTTACAGTATGGGAGCAGGAAAATAGTGGCACACCAATACAACTTTTCAGGAGTGGAGATCTGGACATCACTTGTATTTTTATTGCACAAAAGGACATGAGCTTGATAGTAAAGTGCAGACTGCATCCAGAACAGAAATAACTACATTATATTCTTAACGGAACTTTGTGTCTTTGCTGACATCTCCACAGATAGCATCCAAACAAGCTGGCCAAGAACCAAGACTGAAGCTGATTGAACGCAAGCCCAGCAGCCAGACCCAGAACTTCAACAGCTAACAAACTGATGAGCACCCTGTGTTTCTACCTGTTTGTGTTTCTTAAGTAGGATCACTCTGGCGATCACTTTAAAGTCTCTTTGTGCTGGATTCAAACTTTTTTTGTGTTAAAATGCAAACAGTAAAAGAAAGCTTGCATGTGTGTCCTCATTAGGGCAAGGATTTGTGTTGGTGAGTGGGACTGTAGACCAAGGTTTTTATTGTTAACTGGTGATTATGTGGCAATTTGTTCCAGGTCATTTTTCAGAGTAAGAAGAAAGTAATGTAACAATTAGTGTAATGGATTACTTTCTCATTTGAGTAATTAACATAATACATTACTTTTCAGAAAAGTAAAGAGTACTGTGCAATAGATTACTTTTTTGAGTAATAACCCAACACTGACAATGTGGTGATAATATGTAATATATGTAATCAATATATGATGCAGAATGAACAAGTAAAAACTATAAGCTGAGTCTGAGGCTCATGCAGGACATTTCATAGTGAGGTGTCTTTGGTTGGATTATTCAAACATTTACATTTCACATTTCACATCCCTCTGTCATCACTCAAAGCACATATCAGTGTCTTAGAAATATAACTACAATTGCATCCATAACATTTCCCACGGTCATCATGGTATAGTGCAGAGTAACCAGAACTCTGATCCTGCAGTCCTGCTGCCCAGAACCTGTCAGAGAGATAAAATATGATAATAAACTTGACTGAAATTATAATTGTCACATTCATGTAAATATGACCCTCATTTTTTGTTTCAGGTGATTCCTACATTTCTTTTCCGGATTTGTTTCAAATATTTCTTTTAATTTTAACGAAGAAGAAGAAGAAGAATATAACAGAAATTCTAACAGAAACATGCTTGTTCACTTTCACTGTCAGTTCACTAATAAATTTGTTTGAAGAGACAAAAATATTGACTCCAGTCATAATTCAGTACTTCTGTTGTTGTAACATCATCATGATAAATGTCAGAAGAAAGAATAAAATGTGATGAAACTGAAAATAGTACAGTTTATACACAGAGGGTTAAATAGGCAATGGGAGACGGGTGAGGAATGATGAGAAGTAAAACCAAGAAATGAAAACGATACATTTCAAAGTAGACTCAAAAATCATGACTGGCAAAGAAACAACCAAAATCAGAATCAGAATCGTGTTTATTGGCCAAGTATATGTGCAGACAAATACAAGGAATTTGGTTCCGGTAGATGGTGGCTCTCGAGCACAGCAATGTAAATCACACACAGACACACACAGACACACACACACATGCACCCACACACACACACGTATCTATATATACATTACACATACATACACAAAGCTGTGTAAACCAACTATAACTAATCTAAACGTATATACATAAAATACAGAAATGAAATGAGGTGGAATGAATACTACAGAATGTACATAAGGTGCAGTTGCAGTCTGGCAGTGGGAGCAGTGTGACAGTTCAACTGTTTAGAAGGGAGATGGCGAGGGGAAAGAAACTGTTCCTGTGTCGGGTGGTCCTGGTCTGCAGGCTTCTGTACCGTCTGCCAGAGGGCAGCAGGTCAAAAAGTCTGTGTCCAGGGTGTGAGGGGTCTGTGATGATTTTCCCTGCCCGTTTCCTGGTTCTTGAGAGGTACAGATCCTGGATGGAGGGCAGGGGGCGCCGATGATCCTTTCTGCTGCCCGTACAGTCCGCTGCAGTCTGCACCTGTCCTGTTTAGTGGCTGCACCATACCAGACTGTGATGGAGGAGCACAGGACAGACTCAATGACTGCAGTGTAGAACTGGATCAGCAGCTCCTGTGGAAGACTGTACTTCCCCAGTTGTCTCAGGAAGTACATCCTCTGCTGGGTCTTTTTGAGGATGGAGTTGATGTTGGTCTCCCACTTCAGGTCCTGGGAGATGGTGGTACCCAGGAACTTGAAGATCTCCACAGTCGACACGGGGCTGTCTGATATGATGAGGGGGGGCAGAGTTGAGGGATGTCTCCTGAAGTCCACTGTCATCTCTACAGTTTTAAGAGTGTTCAGCTCCAGATTGTGCTGACTGCACCAGAAAAGGAAACATAATGGACATAAGATAACTGAAACCTTACATGAAGACAAGAGAACAGTATAGGACAGAGACATGAGCACAAAGAAATGACACAGAGGCAGGAACAGATGGGGAGAAACACGAGTAACAGATGACTGTCAGCTCCATCAAAGATCACACAGACATGAACAAACACACCCACCTGTTCCTCTTTGCTGTTTATCATCACCAGATCAGCTCCTTTATCCTGACAGGCTTTCCTGCTCTCATCACAAAGCTTTTTCTCACAGGATTTAATGTAACAGCTGCATCCAAGTCTCCTCTTCCATCCTTTGGCACACTTCTCTTAATGTCAGAAATGTGTTTTAGAGAGAGCTCTATAAATATTTTGTTTAAACTAAGGTTTTTGCTCTTATTCATCATGAACTATCTTACAGAAAAAATGTTAAAGAGCATATAGCATTTATCATTCAAAAGTTTACTGGGGTAGTTACTGTGTCATATTGATGTTTTCTATTATTTTTTTATTACCTTCTATCTTCTCCTTCAGCTTCTTCACTTCTTCCTGTAGCTCACTGTGGTTTTTACTCAGTTTATCATAACTGCTCTGTAACTGAGTCATGTTGCCTGTCACGTCTTTAGAATAGATACAGTTAGCAAAACAGCTTATGACAATATTTACATTGACAGTGAAGCTGTAACGGACTCTTTAATAATTTTAAAAGCATTTCTACCCCAATATTGTAAAAGCGCTCAAATAACTTAAATTTCCTCACCTTTAATCTTCTCCTTCAGCTTCTTCACTTCTTCCTGTATGTCGCTGTTGTTTTGACTCAGCGTATCATAACTGCTCTGCAGCTGACTCATGTTGTCTGTCATTTATTATGAACAAGATTAAAAAAATACAAGAATAAAATATTTAGGTGTGACTTCACAGAAGTTTTAATAATCCTGGTATTCACCTACGTTATTAAAAGCTCTCTTACCTAAAACTTTGTCAAGGAACTGGATGTAACTGTTGTGCAGTTTGTCATATTCACTCTTGTTCCAACCAACTAAAAGATTTTAGTTAAAAACACATAAAAAAAAGAAGAAACAGTGAAACACTGAAAGCATCGGGACTCCTCTGTCAAATATTACCAACACAACTTCAAACTAAGCTTTTCAGCTGTAAGCTTGTGCTGTGGGTGGAGGCGTTATAACAACAGGAAATCTGATGGGAAGTATCAAGTCTGAGTGAGAACCACTGAAAAATAATTGTGCTCAAGTGTGGCAAACAAAGGTGAAGAGTAAAACAACATTGTTGAACTCAGAGATGTACTCAGCATGCTGATCGGTAGAAGTTCAGAGGTCGTATCTCATCTTACAGCATATGGACAGGATGATGATCCCAGCTAACATCAGGAGGCACAGCACTCTTAGAGCCAGTGTAGCACATCTGAAAGAGCCCTTCTGGACTGAAGGAGGACTCTGAGTCTGTGGTCCTGTTAGAAAGCAGTGTGGATGTTGGTTTGTGCTTATATCCTGCCAAAACACTTGTAATAGGTCGCATTAGCAACACTTGACAAGAGAATCAGACTCCAAAAACAAGGAAATGTTTAATCTGCACTGTGAACGTGCCATGGTAAGCACTTTTATACATAGAGCTCTGTTTGCTAAAGTTAATGAGAAGAAGATAAACCTATTGATTATTATTAAATATTATTGTTATTATTATTAAAAGACTATATCAAATACTTCATACAGTATTTGGTGTGCTGTACTTATTTAGGTTTAAAACCTGACTGTTGCAAACTTCAAGTAAACTCAGTTTTAAAACGTACTTACCACCTTCATGTGCCTGAAAGTTGGTGTCGTTGTCTCGTATGTCGTCTGTACTCTCGTAGATATCCACCTCCCTCTGCTCCCACTCTCCTCTGTCCTCCTGCTCCTTTCTGCTGTATCTCACCTTCTTTGATAGATCTGGTTCACCACAAATATCTGAGGACATCTTGAGAGGACTGAAACAGGTGAGTAGCAGCTGCGCTTCACTTACGTTGTTTAAACTGTGCAGAAGCAGTTATGCAGGACTAACTATGGTGGGATTTCTGGTGTTCTGCCCTGATGCTGCTCGCAGTGTTATTTGACGAGCCTTCTGTCTGCTCTTAGACAGGAAGAAACTTTGAGGAAGTGGCAGCATGCAAAGAAACACAGACCTATAAATTCATTTTATTCATAACCACAATAACCCTCACTGTGTCTTTATATATACAAAGCTACTGAAACAGATTAACTTGCATGGTAGTAGAATAAATCCATTTTTGCTTTTCAGAAAAGACGAGCTTTTGGAGAAACGAGCGCCCTGCAAACACGTTCAGGCCTCAGATTAGCAGCATCTACATATCAGGAAATGTCACATTTTTTTGTCTGTTGCCTTTGATTTGGTATCATCACATCTCTGAGTCAGTGTTGTGTTTTTTCTTAACAATGTACAGTCATCAGTCATTTTGTTATGCACAGCTTTTAAACTTCCCATTGATTCAAATATTTAATTATCCTTTCACACAGCAGCAGCTCAGTGCATCAGGGCATGCAGACTTAGTCAAGATGACCTGCTAAATTTCAAACAAACAGAATCAGAATGAAGAAGAAATGTGATTTAAGTGACTTTGGACATGACATCTTTGCTGTGCCAGACAAGTTGGTTTGACAATTTAAGAAACTGATCATCAAAGTGAAAATATCCAGTGAGCAGCAGTTCTCTGGGATGTTTCTGGCTACCATGTCTCCTTGAGGCCTGTGTGGGGCCACTTTAGACAGACCAAACTAACTGGATAAGCACCTTTCAACACATTACAGCAAAGGAAATGTTTTACCTAACCTCACTACTGCAATGAGTTATTTAAAAAATAATCTAGATCAGGATCATCTGCAATAGTTAAACACCTTTAGGCTTCAGATAAATAACACAAATGCTTATTATGATTCTCCCCACAGCTGTGTACAAAGCTCATCCTGGACTTCAGGTGGAACAAAGCTGCCCCTGCCCCCCTGCACATCAATGGTCAAAGTGTAGCGCGAGTGGAGTCCTTCATATTTCTTGGCTTCCACATCTCTGCAGACCTCTCCTGGTCATTCAACACCACGACGCTACTCAAGAAGGCCCAGGAGCGGCTACACTTCCTAAGGGAGCTCAGGAAGCAGCAATTAAACATCCAGCCTCTGGTGACCTTCTACAGCTCCACTATGGAGAACCTGCTGACCTATGCAGTCACAGTGTGGCAGCTGCACGGAGGCAGACAGGAAGAGACTACAGACTAAAGAGGGTGACAAACACAGAGACTCATCAGCTGCCCCCCTTGTTTGCCATCTATAACTTCCGTTGTCTCAGCAGGGCCAGAAACATCCTGAAGGACATTACCCACCCCAGCTACCATGTTTTTAACTTATTGCCCTCTGGCAGGTGCTTCAGATCCATATGGGCCAGAACAAACAGACTCAGGGATAGCTTCTTCCCCAAAGCCATCACCATACTCAACTTAAACTTGCACTAAAGTTGTCAGGGCTCTGTGTGCAGGCAGGCGGAGATGAGGATCCAAACACAGGACTCACACTGAATTGCAACTGAAAACCTGAGCTTCATTGCTGGCAATGAACAAAATATGACCTGAACAATGACACTGAGCTCAGAAACACACAGGCAAATCTGAGGGTACGACGCAACACTGATACAAAGAAACACTGGGCTTAAATACACTGAGGAAGTCATCAAGGAATTAGAAACAGAAGGGGAACACAGCTGGGAGGAATGAGACCTAACGAGACAGGGGGAGCGAAGCTAGAAACACTGACATAAGACATAACGCTTCAAAATAAAACAGGAAACAATTCACAAAGACGCAGACTAAGAAACATGGACTTTACACAGGGAGAACACACGGGCAGAGAAGACTAAGCACAGAACTAAACCTATACTAAGAACTAAACCCTAAACCAGAATAAGCTGGAACATAGAATAATAGTAATAATCAACACAGGATAGCTAAAGAATCAGAACATAAATTATAATACAGAAGAACCACAAAAACATAAGGAACTGAAAATGCTGGATCAGAATGACCCAGAACCGTGACAAAAGTAAAATGCATTTAAGTTTCTGCACTGACAAAGGAGTTTGCAAAGAAAAGCGTCTGGACTTCTTTAAGTTGCTTGAAGACGTTTCACCTCTCATCCGAGAAGCTTCTTCAGTTCTAAGGTCAAATGGCCGAGAGATGACCTGGATGACTGAGAACCTTCACAGACTTTCTGCACTGACCACTGCACCTTTAAACATAATCTACCCCCATTCATGCTCATTCTGTTGCTACCTGGACTCCAGCATGAACTCATGTCTGTGCTTTAATTGTCGGCACTCAAACTGTCCCTGTCATCATTCTCGGGCTGTCTGTCTGTGTCACTCCTGTACTGTGTATTTATATTATTTGTATAGTTATATTGCTGTATAGTTTCTTATAATGTGCTAACTACATGTGCACTTTTACGAAGCTGCTTTGAATCTGAATTCAAAGCAGCTGAATTCTGTGTATAATGACAATAAAGACTTTCAATTCAATTCAGTTCACAGTATTTCATAGTTACCTCCGTCCTCTGTTGAAAATGAAGCTGACCATCTGTGGAGGAGTCACTCATAGGGGTCGTCTGAATGGCTCTTTGTCTAGTCCCCCTGGGACACACAAACCCCATCCACCAAGATAAGGTAGCGATTTGTGGAGGGTCTTGTCACCTCTCTGGTGGGGGAGGAGCCTGAGTTAGTGTGTGAGGTTGAGAGCTACCAGCTAGATATAGTTGGGCTCCTCAACGCACGGCTTGGGCTCTGGATCCAGTCTCCTGGAGAGGGGTTGGACCCTGTCTCAGTCTGGAGTTTGTGAGAAGTGGCAGGCTGGGGTGGGTATCCTGTACGTTGGAGTTTCTCCTAGTGGATGAGAGGGTTCGTTCTCTGCGCCTTCGGGTTGGGGAACGGGTCCTGACTGTTGTCTGCGCTTATGTGCCGAGTGGCAATTCACAGCACCCAGCCTTCTACGAGTCCATGGGCGTGGTGCTTGAGGGTGCTCCGCTTGTTTTAAATTGTTTTAATAATCAAGGTGATGATGATGAAAGTAAAGACAAGCTGCACTTTGACTTTTATTAGAACAATTTGCTGGAACTACAGAGTAATGAAGTACTTCAAGGTTTTGTGTGGATGACTTCCAACCTCACTGTACAGCACAGAGCACAGAGGGACAATATATGTAATCAATATATGATGCAGAATGAACAAGTAACAACTGTGAGCTGAGTCTGAGGCTCATGCAGGACATTTCATAGTGAGGTGTCTTTGGTTGGATTATTCAAACATTTACATCTGACATTTCACATCCCTCTGTCATCACTCAAAGCAAGAAAATTGTTTCTCACAGATGAAAGTCTTTGATTCATAATAATATGACTGTTTCCATTTCCCATTATTGCCACAATATACTGCAGAGTTCCAGCTATTTATATCTTCTTCTCATTTTTGTATGCTCGAAATTGTAAATGTGCACCCTGGAAGTCAAATGGCCACTCAAATGAGTGAATTAACCTCACATGTCTTGACATGCCGTCTTTATTTTGTTTTGTTTTTGTGCAGGTGTACTGGAAAAACATGCTAAATAAGAATCCCCTAAAGCTCATATGATTAGGAGAGGAGCTTGCTGTCAGTGTTTTAGCTGACAGTGCACTTGTGATTTCAGTTTTGGCTTTAATTATTGCTTTATACTCATAATATTATACATGGGTCAAAACTGACCCAAACAACACAAAGGTCATAATTTCAACTAGGGCATTTTATAATTTAGTGAAAATATTTTTTTTTGTTTTATTTTGTAGAAATAGAGGTTCCTGACAAAGTCAAAAAGCCTTGATACAATAAACAAATGTATGTGATTTTTTTATGCATTTGAAATTTAAAATGGGTCGGTGCCGACCCTAACACGAGAGGAGGGGTATTTCTTTTCCAGGTTTCTCGCCCACTTTCCCTCTTTTAGACTTTTGGGCGTGATCATGGCTCAAGAGCTGGCAGTTAGTCTTGTAATCAGAAGGTTGCCGGTTCGAGCCCCGGCTCAGACAGTCTCGGTCATTGTGTTCTTGGGCAAGACACTTCACTTGTTGCCTACTGGTGGTGGTCAGAGGGGCCCGGTGGCGCCAGTGTCCGGCAGCCTCGCCTCTGTCAGTGCGCCCCAGGGTGGCTGTGGCTACAATGTAGCTTACCATCACCAGTGTGTGGATGACTGAATGTAGTGTAAAGCGCTTTGGGGTCCATAGGGACTAAGTAAAGTGCTATACAAATACAGGCCATTTACCATTTTCTCTGAGAATCAAACATCTTTCAAGCTTTGATGAATATGAAATCTCCATAAGTCATTTTTTAATAGTAGATAAAGAGTATCTCACGTCTCTGTGAGCAGTGCTCCATTCACCCATTCCCATTTCCACTTCCAGCTTCCTGATATTGTTAACTGAATGGCATGCAAACCAATCCAGGATTCTCCTCTCATGCTGAGTTCACTGACAAATTTCTAGTTGAGAAGAGACAAAATAAATAAATGAATGAAAACAAAATTGGTAAGAATTATTCTAACCAATGAAAATATTTCATTCTTTACATTACTGTTTTTTTTTCAGGATTTTCATGATGATAATTGTGTTCATCTAGACATCTTTGACTTTGTCATTTTTTTCAAACTTTTGTTAATTCGGAAAGTTTATTAACATAAAAAGTGAACAGACATGAACAAACACACCCACCTGTTCCTCTTTGCTGTTTATGATCACCAGATCAGCTCCTTTATCCTGACAGTCTGTCCTGCTGTCATGCCAGTGCTTTCTCTCAGTGGATTTAAAGTAACAGCTGCTTCCAAATCCCATCCACCCTTCAGGACACTTCTCTATAGTCAAAAACATGTTTTAAAGAGAATTTTTCTAACATTCTATGTCAAGTTGGAAAAAAAGTAGTTGCAGTAGTTACTGAAGCACCTGAAGTCTATAAATCAGTATTACACAAGAAAGACCTGATGGCGCTTCTTTTATTAATGACACTGCTCATGTTGTACAACAGCGTAGCAGGGTGTGGTTGGTGGCTCAGCTACAGCGCTACCGTCGATCTGGAGCCAGAACGGTGTGCGCTGAAAGGTCAAAAGTGCTAGAGCAAAAAAACTAACTGATTGTCCCAAAATAAAGAAGACAAAACACACCCACGGAGTCAAGTCTCACCCAAACAGTTTTTCTTATAGTTCCTATAACATATGCATGATATAGAAAACCTGAGTTAAAATTAAGTATAGACTGACAGCCAATACATAGCAACATAAGCAGTGTTACTGATAGATGAACCACCGTCAGGTCTGTCTTGTGTAATACTGATTTGACCCTTCAGTTGCTTCACTGCATCTGTATCTACATTATTTTACTCAGTAAATCATAACTGCTCTTTAGCTGACTCTCAGTGCTGCCATATGTTGAGAGCAAAAACAGTTGATAAAAAAGTAAAAACACTTCTGAGGTGGAGTTTTTGTCTTGACATATTTCTTTTCTATCATTTCTTACCTACAAGTTGAGCCTGGAAAAAGCTGTAATTGTTGCTGAGTTTGTTGTATTTGTTCTGCAGCTGCTCTTTCTCCAAAGTGACTAAAATATCTGGTTAGAAACGTAAGAACACGGAATCAAATTCATTCTACTTCAAAATACATTTGTAATTGTGTCACATTATGTCACATTTTGTGGAATGTAGAATATATACTGTGTTTAGATTTAGACACTCATCATTTTTCTGCTTTGTTCAATGCGGATTTCACAATAAAAAAATCAAGATGCAATTAAAATGTAGGCTTTAAGCTGAAATTCAAGAGATTTATAAGAATTAGATTAACTACTGAGAATGGTAACTGTTCACTGAAACTCTGAAAATAAGGTCCACAGAGATGCTAATCCAAGTGAAAGTGCCCACTATTATGCTGAAAAAGATGATATAGTAATGAAATTCCTCACATCGTGTGGTGATTCCAGCCAGAAACAAAAGATACAGCACTGCCAGCTTCACTTTCAAAGTGCTGAAAAAGCTCCTTTTCACAGCTGCAAGCTTCTTCTGAGTGCTTCCCTCTACAGATGAAAAAGACAGTTATTAATAAAGGATCAATACAGTGTTGTTATTAATTTAGTAGTCAATAAAATATTAGTATTAATTGCTAATTAATAAATTACTAATAATTAATTACTAATTTCAAATCAAGTACTCAGATTATGGAGCTTTGTATATTAAAATGACTCTGCTTTGATGATAACATTTCATCATCATTCATTCATTTTAACTGCGTCTGATGTGCTAATGGCTTAAAAAGTGTAATAGTTAAATGAGATCAGCTAACATGTTCTTCATGAGGAAATCTTGCTGAATGTAATGTGATGCCATTATTACCACACAGATCTGAGCCAGTGATTTTAGCTTTAAAACCACTGACTCTAAAAACTGTTGGTGTCTTCTTTTCTTTTTTTGTGAGTCTTCTTTTAAAACATCACAAACACAAAGAGCAAAAGATGAACTCAGGGTTGTTGACAATGACAACGATTTTTAACATCAAAATAATTAATATAATGTCTTTATGGTTTGCATACACAGGGACATTGCGTGGATATGCAATGCTCTGTTTTCCTGACACTATGACTGAGATAAAACCTAACAGTAGTTTTCAAGATGGTGACTCAAGTTGTTACCTGTGGTTGTGTTTGTCACCGTAACTGTCCGGCCTCCTTTGTTTTTTCATTCCACCTCCAACATTGAAGAGCGTTTGTAGGCTAAGCTGTCAAACCCACACAGCACTTCACTTCCTTTTTGTAAACTTGTGAAGACTGAAATGTCAACACTTTGAATGACCTCCCCTTTTGAAATGTTTGGTACTTACCAGCGTCTTGTAGCTCAACATCGGGATGCTGATCTTCATCATCTAACATCTCCACCTCACTGTGCTCTCTCCCTCGTCCATCACTGTGGATCCTTCTGCTGTATATCACTCTAAAATCTTTTGCAACTTGAACTTTTGCAGCCATTTCAATACTCAACAGGGCTTCACTGGCTGTCTGCTTCTTTCAGTCAGGCAGCTTTTAGCGTCAAACAGGAAGCAGCAGCAGACCAAACCACAAACACTGAAATGCTTTTCACTGGGGTTAGGAGACCCCTCACAGACAGTGCATTTAAAGTCTAATCTAATCTAAAAGCTTGCAACTTTTTAATTTTACTTACAGTCATAAAAATCATAACATTAAGTCATTATTATCTCACCACCAACAATATGTGTATATTATCAAAGGCTGCATCAGTATTTAAAGCATCAGTACATACTGGGAGTGGATAGGGGCAAATGAGCATCAAAGTCTTTGACACAGGAAATATGGCGTGAGAGCAGGAACTTAACAAAACCTCTTAACTCTCCTGTAATCTTGCAGGTCAAATTTCTAAAACAATCCAAAAGTTAAAAATAGTTAAGAGTATGTTTTTCAATTGGAAACTTCTTCCACTTGGCTTAATAAGTGTAACCTCCACATATGAAAATGGTTCATTTCACATATTTGACTGATTATTTTAGATACTGTCTGATTCAAGATGACCTGGCAGACAAAGAGAAGGTTAACAGTCAAATACTAGTTGTTTCTTTGCAAATGAGGCATTGTTCACCCCAAACACACACACACACACACACACACACACACACACACACACACACACACGCACACACACGCACACGCACACACACGCACACACACGCACACGCACACACACGCACACGCACCTGGTTATCTTCGTGGGGACATCCCATTGACAGGGCTGTTGGTCGCCACCAGTATAGTAAATGTCAGATTTTGGTCCCCACCAACCTAGTAAGAACCCGTACACACATGACTTTGATAGGTACCTTTTCTGTTCCTGTGGACAGACTCCGCCCACACTGAGTTGACACAAAACGTTCAAAGATTTTCTGCAAGACGATTTTTAAGAACACTCTGCAGCTATAACACTGCAGCTACATGTGATATACTGAGTCACTTATGGCATCAGAATTCAATTGCAAAGAGAAGACTGTCATTAATTTTATTCAATATAAAATATCAGATAAGCAACAGGCATATTAGTCAGCCAAAATAAGGAAATTCTGGAGTTTCCTTTATTTTGTACTTTTATTAGAACAATTTGCTGGAACTACAGAGTAATGAAGTACTTCAAGTTTTTGTGTGGATGACTTCCAACCTTACTGTACAGCACAGAGCACAGAGGGACAATATATGTAATCAATATATGATGCAACTGTGAGCTGAGTCTGAGGCTCATGCAGGACATTTCATAGTGAGGTGTCTTTGGTTGGATTATTCAAACATTTACATCAAAGCACCAAACTCATTTCTCACAGATGAAGGTCTTTGATCCATAACGTTTGATCCATTTTCCATTTATATCACAACATGCTGCATTGTAATCTGGACTGCCATCCTCCTGTCCTGGTGCCCAGAACCTGTTACACAATTAAAATATTAACATTAAAACTCATGATTGTTGTCAAATTCATATAAATCTTATATTTATCAGATTAGAGAAAAACAAGGACTTTAGGAGAACATAGTGACGGAGCGCACACAGCATGTGAGTAAACAGGAACAAGAACATGTAACAAAAAAGCACAGAAGGCAGACCCAACAAGCTCAAAATGGCGGGTCAGAGAATTTCTTCTTTTCTTTTGATTCCATCTGAAGTGATTGTTGAAAAACAGTTCTAATCCATTACTTTGTAAATTTTTCTATATATAGCTTCAAATAATATTTCTCACGTTTCTTGAAGCGGTGATCCATTCATCCATCGCCATTCCCATTTGAAAACAAATCTCGATATCCGTTTTTTGATGGCTTGCAGTCCAATCCAGGACTCTCCACCCATGTTCAGTTCACTAACAAATTGCTAGTTGAGAAAAGACAAAGGATTTCCATGATTCAGTGCTTCTGTTGTAGTAACATCATCTTGTGAATCTGTCTGAAGGAAGAACTAAATGTGATGAAACTTTTCAGTTCTTCCATTGTGCAGAAATCAGAAAAACCCGAAGAATCAATGAATATCAGCTCCTCCTGTAGATCACATGAAAAACTATTATTTTTATTCAAATGCTGTCAGAAGTTTATATTTTTCCCCAGTAATTATATATATTTTTTAAGAACTGATTTTCCCACAGGTTGCTGAATTAGTCAACTGTTCAGAAAGTTTTCTTTACTCTTGAAAAATGAGAATCACAAATCCATCAGAGTGGAGAAAGGAAGCAGGTCACAGACTGACAGCAGGTCAAAAACACAAGTAACAGATGACTGTCAGCTCCATCAAAGATCACACAGACATGAACAAACACACCCACCTGTTCCTCTTTGCTGTTTATCATCACCAGATCAGCACCTTTATCCTGACAGTCTCTCCTGCTCTCAGACCAAGTTTTCCTCTCAGTGGATTTAAAGTAAGAGTGGCTTGCAAATCTCGTCCATTCCTCAGGACTCTTCCCTTCATGTTAAAGAAATATTTTAATGTCCCATTTAATTTCATCTATTACAGAATTGACTATACTTCACATTTTACTTGTGTTAAACTGAAGTTTTTTCTGTGTCAGAGTCTCAATCTTGTCCTTCAGCTGCTTCACTTCTTCCTGTAGGTGATTGTTGTTGGCTTCCATGACTCGAGGACAAAAACAATTTATAAAGCATTAAGACAACTGCGAAGTTGGACTCTCAATTAACTTAATTATTTGCCAAATTCTTTTTTTTTTTTTTTTCCTTTTTTTTTTTTACTTAACTGGGGGAAGGAAAGGGGAGAAAGAAAGAGGGAAAGAAAAACAGCGGGGAAGAGGGACGGGGAAAAAGGGCAAAAAACCAAAAACCAACAGAATAAGCAGACAAAAAAATACATATATCGATCATCTGGATCACCTGTTGAGAAAGAAAGAGAAAGCAAGCAGAAGAAAACGAGAGTAATAAACAACATCACAATGATCTATGGGAATATGACAGTAAATACTAAATATTAAACATTATTGTGCAGCACGTAAGATCGACAGCGCACAGCGTGCTTTGAGGTAGGAGCCAAAAAGGGTGTAGTTTGTGTGTGATCACCTGTGTGTACACCTGTGAGCATGAACGCGCTTGTTTTTAAAAGGTTCCTTCATGTAATGATCTGCTAGAGGGTGTGGGGGGGACACTGCCCCGTCCTCCAGGGCATGAAGCAGGTATGGAGGAGATCAAAACTCCAGACATCCAGAGGCCCCCAGAACACAAGAGACCAAGGAAGACCAACAGAGGGGCAGCCGCGTCACTATCCAGAAAGAGCTGAGGAGAGTCCCAGATGAGGGGTCGCTCAGCAGCCGCGGAGCAGAAGCCAGGGGGGTTGCAGTGACGTGCCTGTGAGCTCCGCCGGCAGCCAGCTGTGCCTGAGTGACCGAGCCCCGGCCGAGAGGCCGAGGGCACCCCGCCTCCGAAGTGGCCCGAGCGAGCCCCAGGCTCCAGGCCCCGATAAGCAGCCGCCAAGGAGTGAGCCGGTGTGTACCTGGGCGCCCACCCCCGGACACAGAGAACCACCAACGCACCGATGTCTGAGGGCGTCCACCACCGCAGGGGAAGTGGTGGGGGAGATGGGCCTCCAAACCTTGGAGGGCCTGAGATGTCCCCAGAGAGGTGGCGTCTGATATCCAACCTGACATATAGACACAGACATACAGGCACACACAGATACAAACATCCATTCCCACCCTCATGCTCTCATAGGCAATTATTCCACACTCAACCAACGCGGAGACAGACATAAAGAGACGCTGTACACACAATCACTCTCCCCAAGCGTACTCTAATAACCGGGTCCGGGTACCCTTGCCCCTGGAGGGGGAAACTGCACCCAGACCCAGGTGGTGTTACCCTTTTCCCTGCGGTGGGGAGAACCAGACCGCCCCGACTCCGCAGCAGCAGGGAGGCCCCACATTCCAGACCCCAGTCGGACGGCCAACTCCTCCTCCTAGCCCCCCCGCTCCAGCAGGCCGCAGAGAACGGGGGTGTGTGAAGACTCCAAACCTCCCTCCACCCGCTCATATGTAGTGTTGATGTATGTGTGTTCTAAGGTGCATTTAAAACCCAGGAGGGCATGGAGCTACCTGCCAGAGCAGCAGGTAAGCGTATAGCCCCTCCTGCTAGCCCTCAATGTCTACGTGTATTTAAAATTGAGAGGTGGGCAACGACGCCAGGGGTGAGGTGTACACCCTGATGGTAATTTGGATTCTGTGTGGCGTGCCCACCCCCAAGATCCTATATGTATGTGTAATGAGAGTGTGAGTAATGTGAATGTCTAAGTTGTGGGATAAAATTGAGGCAGAGGCAGCCAGAAGGGGACAGAGGGGGGGATGTCTCCTCTGCACCCTGGTGACACACCCCTACCCCAAGGCCCTGCATGTGTGGGTGACTGTGGTGGAGCGAGAAGAGGGAGGCAGCTGGAGATGGGAGGGAAGGAAGGGAGGGGCAAGTGACCCCTCCCTGGGGCCAGCTCCCCCGCTGACCCCAGTAGGCACCCCCATACTCTGCAACCCGCCAGGGAAAGGGGGGCCCAGGCCCATCTGGACCGGGGCCCAGTGCAGCAGCGCCGCCCAGCCCCACAGAGCCCGGGACAGTCCACCCGACCCCACCACAGAGAAAACTACACCCACCCCATCATCCACTCATCTTCCAGACTACACAAGACAATAGAAGCCCAGGCTGAGATCTTCCTCCACCACTCCTGTATCTCCCCCTCCTGCAGAGAGAGTTCCCGAAGAGAGGAAAGCTCCTGCAAGATGTGACAACCTCCCCCACCAGTTGAAGAGCCCCCCAGGTGGCTCGATGCACCGGCGGCACCCTGCGCCAGGGCTGGGCCCCATACACCCACCCGCCCACAACCCCGGCAACACACCAACCAGGACCCAGGCCCCTGAGGCCCGGCCAGGGCCCCAGCCCAGAGACGGAACGCCCCCAGAACCTCACGCCCATCCCGGACCCACCCAGGGGCAGCCAGGCTACCAGGTCAGTAACCCACGTCCGTCAGCACAGACCCTCCCCTAGCCCCGCTGCACGCAGCCACGAGGAAACCGTCACCCAAGAGCCAACAGAGCCCTTAATTGGCCATGACCGCTACCCCGGGTTGAGCCCCCCAAGGAAGATGCTCCTGGGGAACCCCCCGATGCCCTAAGCCTGTCCCTACCCCCACACCTATCACAACAGTGAAGGTGGGACCAAACTATGACCCCCCACCCCCACTAGGTGATGGAGCTGTTCAAAGGAGCCCAGAGCAATTGATCTGATGTGGTGGCAGAGGCTGTATCAAGACTAATGTAATCTAATAGATAATTTCTATATTGGTTAAAATTAAGATTATTTTTATTTTTCCAGTTCATGAGGACTGTTTTCTTGGCTATGCATAGTGCAGTGAAAACCATATGGGCTATATTCTTTTCCGTAGTGACATTATCTAAGCTGCCCAACAAACACACTAAAGGCGAAGTTGGAATGTTACATTTCAGACACTTTGATAAGTCTTCACATATCTCGCGCCAAAACTTCTGAACTGGTGGACAGAACCAAAGAGCGTGGATATAATTGTCCGGTGAATTGGTTTGGCAGTGTGAGCAGTTGTTGGTAGATGTAAAGCCCATCTTGAACATCCGATGACCTGTATAGTGCACTCTATGTAGTATTTTGTATTGAATTAATTGAAGACTGGGATTTCTAATTAGATGAAAGGTTTTTGAGCAAATCTGAGACCAGAAGTTTTGGTCTAAGTTAACTGATAAATCCGCTTCCCATTTTGCAATAGGAAGTGATATTGATTCATCTATTTTAGAAAGCATTCTGTATATTTTGGACAGTAATTTGGGGGTTTTAAGAGTCAGAAATTGAACCACACTTGGTGGTGTTTGTAGTTCATCTTGACCTGGTTTAAATCTCTTTTTTACTATGGATTTAATTTGCTGAGATTCTAAAAATCTTTTCTTGCTGATCCCATATTGTGTAACTAGTCTGTCAAATGAAATAAATTCTGTTCCTTCTAGTATATGTTCTAAATATTTGATTCCTTTACTACTCCAATCTGTAAAGTTTATCATTGTTTTGTAATATGTCAGGGTTATTCCAGATAGGTGTACGTTTGCATGGGATTAATGAAGACTCTGTCAACTTCAGAAACTCCCACCATGCTGTCAGAGAAGAGCTGATGTTGATGCTTTTGAAGCATTCATGTCGTTGGATGTTTGAGCTAATAAATGGTAGATTTGAAATCTCTAGATTATTGCAAAGTGCTTGTTCTATATCTAGCCAAGGTTCATCTAAGAGGGTATGTTTTTGCCATCCTGAGATAAACTGAAGCCTGTTGGCTAAGAAGTAGTGGTGAAAGTTAGGTAGTTCTAATCCTCCTTTATCCTTGGTCTTTTGTAGTGTTTTTAAGCTTATACGTGGGGGCTTATTTTTCCAAAGGAATTTGGACATATATGAATCTAGAGATCTGAACCAATCTTGCGGCGGTTTAGTTGGGATCATTGAGAATAAATAATTTATTTTTGGTAATACCATCATTTTTATAGCGGCAACCCTTCCCATGAGTGATATGGGTAGACATTTCCACCTAGCCAGATCACCTTCTACTTTCTTTAAAAGTGGGATATGGTTTAATTTAGTTAGATCTGCAAGCTTGGGAGAAACATTAATACCTAAATATTTTATATTTCCCGATTGCAGTGGAGTAGAAGAGGAATTATGGAAGGAGCAATTAATCGGAAGGACTGTAGATTTTGACCAGTTAATTGAGTAATCTGATATTCTTGCAAAAGAGTTTATCAGTTCAATCACCCCAGAGATATTGGTTTGTGAATTTTGGAGAAAGAGTAACACATCATCCGCATAAAGGCTGATTTTATGTTCCATGTTCTTGCATTTTATGCCCTTAATTACTGAATTCTGTCTAATTGCTGCTGCTAGTGGTTCGATAAAAATTGCAAACAGTGAAGGGGAGAGTGGGCATCCCTGCCTGGTGCCCCTCAGGAGACAGAAGCTGGAGGATGTCTGGTCATTTGTTCTGACACAAGCTGTTGGAGAATTATATAATATTTTTAACCAGCTGATGAAAGAAGATCCAAAACCAAATTTATGTAAAGTTGTAAATAGAAATTTCCAGTTAACTCTGTCAAACGCTTTTTCTGCATCTAAAGAAAATATTGTAGTTTCAAGGTTTTTACTGTATGAGTAGTCTATCAAATTAAGTAATCTACGTGTATTTGTTGATGAGTGCCTACCTTTTATGAAACCAGTTTGGTCAGGATGAATTAAGAGGGGGGTTATTTTCTCTAGTCTCTTCGAGAGAGCTTTGCAGATAATTTTGAGGTCTACATTTATAAGGGATATTGGACGATAGCTTGAGGGATATACAGGGTCTTTGCCTGGTTTTAGCAGGAGATTAATGTTTGCAGAATTCATATTTGATGGAAGTCTGCCCTTTTCTTTGATTTCCAACAACGTTCTGTAAAAAACTGGTGCTAGAATCGTCCAGAATTCTTTGTAGAATTCTGCAGGAAAGCCGTCTGGACCTGGAGCCTTATTATTGGGCATACTTATCAGGGCTTCCTGGAGTTCACCTAATGTCAGTGGCGAATCTAGTGCAATTGCTTGAGAGTCTGATAATTTTGGGAGAGTTATGTTGTCTAAAAACTGATCAATTTCCTTTTTAGATGGGTTTATTTGTGGTGAATACAACGATTTATAGAAATCCCTGAAAATGTGGTTTATTTGTTTTGGGTCATATATTGTGTTCCCAGATGAATCTTGAACAGCACATATAGTTGTTTTTTCTTTATTTATTTTTAGCTGGTTTGCTAGAAATTGACCGGATTTATTACTATGTTCATAATTTTGTAAGCGTAGTCTTTGTACTAAGAATTTGGTTTTTTTATCAATTATCTCATTTAATTCTAGTTTTGTTTTGCGTATTTTGTTCAATGTTTCCTGATCTTGGTCGGACGCGTAGGCTTCTTCTAGTGATTTGATGGTTTTTTCTAATTCCTGAATATTTTTGTTTTCTTTTTTCTTTTTATGTGATGAGAAAGAAATTATTTTACCTCTCATCACAGCTTTCCCTGCTTCCCATAAAACAGAAGCTGATGTTCCAGGAGTGTCATTAAAGTCTAAATATGAAGTCCACTCTTTTTTAAAATATTTAATAAAGTCTTCATCTTTAAGCAGTGATGTATTAAATCTCCAGTTTTTACTTGGTGTAGTATTATTCTTGTGCATTAGTGTTAAAGATACAGGAGCATGATCGCTGACAGCTATAGGGTGAATCTCAGTGTCTGAAATGTCACTCAGCAGTGAGCTGCTGACCAAAAAATAATCCAGACGAGAGTAGGAGTGATGAACATGTGAGAAAAAAGCATATTCCTTACTGGTGGGGTGAAGGGAGCGCCATACATCGCAAAGACCAAAGTCGCTCATATACTGTTTGATTATATTTGTGGACTGCCAATTACGCTGAGTTCCTGCTGTATTGAGCCTATCCATTTCTTCATTTAGTCCAAGGTTGAGGTCGCCTCCAAGAACAAGTGTGCCATCTAAGTGTTCAGAGAGTGCACTGAAAAAACCGTGAAAGAATGAGGGATCATCAACATTTGGACCATATACACTTACAATACATAGCTTTTTATCAAGTATAGATAGTTTAATGATTAAGAATCTGCCCTCTGGATCTATAACTGTATCGAGTACTGTGAAATTAATTTTTTTATGGATTAAAATCGCTACTCCCCTTTGTCTAGAGTTATAACAAGCTGAGAACACATTAGGAAACTCAGGTGTTTTAAGTTCATTCGAACCTCTAAGAGGTCTGTGGGTCTCTTGTAAAAGGACAACATCTGCCTGTAGTTTTTTGAGTTGGTTAAATATTTTTAACCTCTTTTCTCTGGAGCCAGCTCCATTTACATTCCATGAGACGAATCTTAGTGCACCCATAGATGTCTGTGTATAACTAGGGGTGTATGCTGTGTGTGTCGCTTAGACAGGTGGAGAGAGTGCATCACTTGTTCATAAATATATTATAATATTATTATAATATTATATATATTATTATAATATTTGCCAAATTCTAAAACACTTCTGACCTTTCAGGTTGGCCTTTAGCTGGCTGTAGTTCTTAGTCAGGGCATCATAACTGCTCTGTAGCTGGCTGTTGTCATCTGCAATGTGTTGGTAATAAAAACAGTTATAATTTTAAAGTCCGAAATTATCTTGAGCAACTTTGATTTTTGCATATAATTCATTTTACTGATTTATTCTTACCAAAGACTTTTTCTTCGAGATGGCTGTAAATGTTGATCAGTTTGTTGGTTCGATTCTGCAGCTGCTCTTTTTCCAAAGTGACTAAAACATCTGCTTAGAAATGCAATAAAACAAGAAGTAGTGAACTAATTGTCATTTTCAAGAAACCAGCCCCGATGATTTGAGCACTCAGGGTACACTGTGGTCACAAATGGACATGGTCAGCAACAACACACTGGTAGGCTGTTGTGTTTACAGTGAATGATGCTCAGTTGGTACTAAGGGGTCCAAAGTGTACCAAGATAATATCCTCAACATCATGACACCACAAAGTCTGAAAGGTTGAGCCAAGGCAGGATGGATCAAGGCTTTCGTTTGTTTACACCAAATTCTGACCCTACCAACCAAAGAAATTAAACTCATAACACCAAGCATTGTTTTTCCAGTCTTCTTTTGTTTCATTTTGGTGACCTCAT
Organism: Oreochromis niloticus; assembly: GCF_001858045.2. Classification (NCBI taxonomy): domain Eukaryota; kingdom Metazoa; phylum Chordata; class Actinopteri; order Cichliformes; family Cichlidae; genus Oreochromis; species Oreochromis niloticus. The sequence continues at coordinate 3,025,272 of NC_031985.2, forward strand.
TTTAAGTGTAGCCTCAGTTTGCTGTTCTTAGGAGACAGAAGGGGGCAGCACGGTGGCACGGTGGTTAGCACTGTTGCCGCACAGCAAGAAGGTCCTGAGTTCAATTCCACCATCAGGCCGGGGTCTTTCTGTGTGGAGTTTGCATGTTCTCCCCGTGTTTGCGTGGGTTCCCTCCGGGTACTCCGGCTTTCTCCCACCGTCCAAAGACATGCAGCTTGTGGGGATAGGTTAATTGGATAATCAAAATTGTCACTAGGTGTGAATGGTTGTCTGTCCCTGTGTGTTGGCCCTGCGACAGACTGGCGACCTGTCCAGGGCGTACCCCGCCTCTCGCCCTATGACAGCTGGGATAGGCTCCAGCGCCCCCCGCGACCCTGAAAAGGATAAGCGGAAGCGAATGGATGGATGGATGGATGGATGAAGGAGACAGAAGTGGCTCATAGTGCGGATCACTAGAGGCCCCTTGAGATGATAGTGTAGAAAAAGTCTTGATAGATGAGCAGTTTCTAAAATACTCAGGCCGGCCCATCAGGCACAACAAGTATGCCATGTTCATAATCATTAAGTTGCCTAAATTTCTTCCCTATTCTCATGCTTGCTTTTAATAATAGCAGATCATCTTGATTATGTGTTTACATGCCTAAATGCATTGAGTTGCTTTTATGTGATGTGCTTCAGTGTACTTAGAAGTAGCCAGTGGGTGTGTGTTACATCCTTTTTAAAATTAAGTATGATTGTCATCAATGTGGATCTTAATGTTTTGGTGCACCCATGACTTATAATGTGTATGTAGCTACTCTTGACTGAAATATGAAATCAGAACAGGAACCTAAAAATAGCAGTATAAATATAAAAAGTTTTCTTCTAAAAAGTATCTAAAAAGGAAAATAATGTTGGAATGAAATTCCTCACAGCGTGCTGTGATTCCAGCCATAGTGAGAAGATACAGCACTCCAAGGTTCACTTTGAATGCCGTGACACAGCTTCTTTTCACCGTTGGAAGCTTCTTTTGGGTGTTTTCATCTAAAGAACAAAAATAGAGAGAAAAGTGCTGTGAAAGCTAATATAGCAAAGTGGGTGAATCTGCTAACCACTACACAATGGAGAGTTTGCAAGTGAATTGGTGCTCTGTTGAACAAGTCATTCATGCCTTTGACCCTCTCTCTGGTGCTTGGTTGTAAGATGAACAGCTACAAGGAACAATACCTTTCATGGGTACTTCACATTCACTCGAGGAGAGGAGCTGCTCGACCACTGTTACACCTCCTTCCAGGATGAATGCAAAGCCCTTCCCCGTACCCTATTCAGCCAATCAGATCATCGCTCCATTCTGCTCCTGCCCAACTACAGGCAGAAGGTGAAACAGGAAGCTCCAACCCTGAGGGAGGTGCACCGTTGGTCAGACCAATCAGAGTCCATGCTGTGGGACTGTTTTGATCACGCAAACTGTGAAATGCTTCGCATGGCTGCTGACAACATCGACGAGTACACAGACTCAGTCTGCAGCTTTATCAAGAAATGCATGGATGATATCATGCCATCCAGAACAGTTAAAGTCTACACAAATCAAAAACCATGGATTAACAGTGACGTCTGCACGGCACTGGCAGCACGGAACACAGCTTTTGCCTCCTCAAACACATAGAACTACAAACACGCAAATTACCAACTCTGGAAGACAATTAAAGCAACCAAACATGAGTCCAGGGACAGAGTGGAACAGCAGTTTAGCAACCCTCAGAGAATGTGGCAGGGACTAAACACAATCACAGACTTTAGAGGGAAAATCAGCACACCGCAGACCACAGCCTCTCGGCGTGAGTATCTAAATGCATTCTACGCTAGATTTGAACACCACGAGACCGGACAGGGTGCACGTCATCGATGACATTATTGCGCACACTGTGTCTGAAAAGGATGTGCGGAGGTGCTTCAGACAGGTTAATGCAATGGTTAAAGCTACTGGTCTGGACAGGATTCCCGGCTGTGTCCTCAAGTAATGCACGGCTCAGCTGGCTGGAGTGTTTACACACATCTTCAACCTTTCCCTCTCTCTCTCATTAAACAACTGGCAACTGGTAGCCCTGACCCCCATTGTGAGCAAATGCTTCGAGAGGCTGGTCAGGGACTTCATGCAGGGAGGTTGGCTACAGTCCTATGGATCTTAAATTTCTGAATGACATGTGCAGCTGTAGTCACAGGAACATCTAGCTGCTTGGAGATGGTCTTATAGCCTGTTAACCCTTATAGGTTAGGGCTAACATGATTGTCTATGATTTTCTTTCTAATCTCCTGAGACTAGTGATGGGTCCTGCAACACTGACGCACCGACGCATGTATCAAGCTCACAGAGCGAAGCCTGTATCGGTGCGTGCGTCGCTTTAAGAAAAAGTCACGTGATCGATACAGCTGCTGTATCGCTCATTGCCAACGCGCCAAACTGTGTTTAAAAAGTACCGCATCCGCATCTGTCAACGGAATGAGTCGCCACAAAAAAAAACAAAACACGAAATTACTCTCGCAAAGATTAAAAAAACAAAAAACACATCTCTCCATAACAAAATGGAGCCCGAAAGAAAAATAAATGTTTCTGCTGTGTGGGATCATTTTGATCTTTTAACTGCAAATAAGGTAACTGTTTGTCTGTCTTTGTTTCAGTGTAATCTATCAGAATAGGAAAAACAGCAATGTGAGTTGAAGTGTAAATTATTTATTTCATTTTATGCAGGTTAAATGTTGCATCTGTTCTGCATTTCTTACACAAACAAAAGCACCTCCTCAATGTTTAGGCATTACAGAGCCAAACATGAAAATGAGGAGACACACCGAGAATGAACACAGGTCGGCCTATATTGACACTGAACAGCTTTATCATCATTTTTTTTTTAATTAATATGTGTTTTATTATTTTGAAATCAAGCATCTAGGAAGACTGTTCTGGACCAGGCAGTCCTGAATTTTATTATAAAGGACTGTCAGCCCCTTAGTATTGTGAACAGTGTCGGAGAGAAACATTCCAAGATCAGAGAATCCTTTGAGGTACTGGGGGATGAGGAAGACATCTTATCAGAACTTTTTCCACCTGGCTTTACAGTTTGTGTACCCCAGCTTCATCTGTGCCTGTGAGTTTTCCAAAGCTGGGGAAATTGTGTCAAAAAAACGCAATAGACTGAATGCAAAAACATTGGATAAACTTATTTTTCTGAATAGAATTTTATAATAAACTCTGAGTCAAATGGGTAATATTACATTCACAATACTTTCATTTTAATTTTCACTTAGTGTCATTCACAATATATTTTATAGATGTCTACAATATTTGCAATGTAAAACATATAAAATGATTCCATGGAAAGTACAATACCTTACAGTGTACAAGTATGACTATGTCATTGAATCAGTGTCTGTTGTGAGTCTCAAGTAAGTTGCCTGCAATGATATTTAAGGTCCAGCAGGTGTCAGTATGGAGCAAAACAGCAACACTGTGTCGACACAGTATCGATACAGTTTGGGGAATGTGCTGAAATGCTTCACGAGGCCTCATCTACCCATCACTACCTGAGACATCTCTTTCCTTTGCTTCCTCTGGTCCATATTGAGTGTGGTACTCACCATGTCACCAAACAACACAATGACTACCTGGAGTCCTAGGCCCACTGACTGATTACAAGATTGTAGACACCTGTGATGCTGATTAGTGGACACACCTTGGATTAACATCTCCATTTGGTCATATTCTTTTCATTCTTTTCTAGGGGTACCATCATTTTTGTCCAGGCCTGTTCCATGCATTTTTTTTTTTTTTTTTAATAATTCAGTTGAAGCATGGTTGAAAAGCAATGTCTGACTTTCATTGGTTAGGATTTATAGAAGTTTTATTTATTATTACTTTTGTCAGATTAAAGTTATTTCTGTGACCATTGTGAGTTTTTCTTTCATTGACCGAAGGGTACCAACAATTTTGTCCATGTCTTTCTTTTGCACAGTATTCAAACAGCCATTCCGTCTATCTCTCGTCAACTAGCAGCTGGTTCATTTGTGCTGCCAGGCACTCGTGCAGTTCAGTCAGCTTCTTCAGTTAGTAGGCATGTACCATGTCAGGGCCTGGTGCTGTCCAACTCTTCATACTGGCAACTTTTTTCTTGGATGTCTGCCACTGTGATGGTCACTGGACCTTGTTCAGGGAGGTCGCTGTGGTCTGCCCTCAGATCCACTAGCCACTGAGCATTGCTGTTATGGGTTGCGTCCTTCTCCCATATGCTCTTCCAGTATTGCTCTGTCTCCAGCCTTGGTGGTTGTTGCCCGGGAAACTCCGGACAGTTTCCTCCAGTACACAGTAATGCCATTTGGGTTATGTAATGCACAAACTACATTTCAGATGTTAGTGAACAAATTATTGGGTGATGTTCCAAACTCTGTATCTGGATGACATTGTTGTGTATTCCAGTGAATGGGCAGAGCAGCTTGCTACTTTGGTAGCAGGTTTTGAGCACCTCTCAACTGCCTCGCTGACTCTGAATCTTGCGTGAATTTGGTAAAAGCACCATTCTCTTTCTGGGCCTACAAGTTGGCAGGGGAAAGGTATGTCCAGTGGATGCAAAGATCGGTGCCATTTCAACCTTTCCTGTTCGTTCTACAAGAAGGGAGCTACATTGTTTTCTTGGTATGGCCGGATATTATCGTCGGTTCTGTAAGAACTTTTCAACAGTAGCTGCCCTGTTGACTGCCTTGACCAGTCCATTAGTTCCATTTTCCTGGTCTGATGAATGCCAACATGCCTTACCCTACTTACACAATGCTTCTAACAGAAAAGATTCTATCTGAGTAAAGAGTAAAGAGTACCTAGTCCTCTTTACTCCCACCACAAGCTTCAAACAAATGAAATACACCAGAGGAGCTCTACACATGTGCCAAAAAATTCTAAGCAAGGAAGAGTGAGCCGCACCCAGCCACAGCGGAGTCTCCTTATCAAGGTGTGCACTCCTGGTTTGTCCAATCAACACCTCCTTCTTCTAATTAGCTGGACATCCCCAAACTGACACCAGCTTGCAGTCTGTGTACCTGAGGAAATGGCAAGCAAAAGGAGAGGGAAAGAAAACATGCAGCCTGCAGACACGTAAGAGTGGTGCTGTTCTCATATTGTTCCCCTGATACTGAGAGTACACCTTGGCTGGTTCCGTGGAGAACAGATGGTTTATTCTCCTGCCTTCGATCTCTCTGGTGTACCTCTTCAAGCGGCTGGCCAAGGCTGTGAGTCATTGCTTGGCTGTTTCCAACGCCTCAGGTATGGACAGCTTGCTATACTTCTTAGGCACCTTCTTTGTTGCACCTTTCTGCAGCTCCGATAGTTGGCTAACCTCCCTCCGTGCTACCATGATCTTAGCCAGCAAGTAGAGCTCCAGCAAGGTGTGATGAAGAAGGCGATACCTTCAACAAGCTGGCCATGCCTAAGTTCTTGAAAATTCCCAAGCAGCTACTCATAGCTGCTAAATCAGATGTTTCTCACTGAACCATCCAAGGTGTACTTTCAGTGGCAGGGGAACAATATGAGAACAACCCATCAGAGACTGAAGATAGAGCAATACAGGAAGAGTCTTGGAGGAGTGGAGAAGGATGCAAGAGATAACAACAATGCGCAGTTGCTAGTTGTGGTAAAAGCAGACCATAGCAACCTCCCTGTACACAATCAAGTAACCATCACAGTGGCAAATATCCAAGAAAGATTCTCAAGTAGGAAGAGTTGGACAGCACCAATCCCTGACATGATTCACTCAGACTGGCTAAAGCTAACTGCACTCGATGAGCATCTGACTGAACAAACAAACTGAACCAGCTGCTAATGAATGAGACACACCCAGAATTAGTTACTGTTGGCAGGACAATTGTGATCCCAAAAGACCCCCCAGAAGGAACCAGTCCCATCCAACTACCAACCAAAAACCTGCCTCAATACCACATGGAAGCTCTTGACAGGCATCATGGTGGCTATGATGAACAGACACACAGGTCAAAAAATTAGTGGGATGCAGAACGGAACTGGCAGGACACTAAAGGGGCAAAACACCAGCAACTGATAGGTGAAGCAGTCATTCGAGACAGCAAGACCAGACTGACTAACCTGTGCACTGCCTGGAAAGACTACAAGAAGGCTTATGACTCAATGCCCCACAACTGGATCCTGGAATACCTAAAATTGCACAGGATCAACAGGACCTCAAGAACCTTCATCGGGAACTCAATGGAGATGTGTCGAACAACACTAGAAGCCAACAAGTCAAAAGCACAAATCACCATCAAGTGTGGGATCTACCAAGGAGATGCCCTGTCCCCACTTGAGACAATGAAAAATCGCTTCACTGATCCACACACTAATAGGATCTACAGCAGGCGACAGCAGTGCCTGCATACCAAACACAAAGTCTAATGGATTGAGGAAATCTTTGATCCAGGAGCAACTGGCAAGGGGGATCTGAAGGCGGTGTCATGTTCCGGGTGAGTGCTGGGTTTTCCTGCGTGCCAATGAATCGATCACTGGGCAGAGTCACCACACCCCCCTCATTTGTGGCACCTGTATGTAATCAGCTGGCAGGCTCTCAAGACCAGCTCCAAAAGTTGATTCTGTTCATCTGGACGTAGCGTTTTGTGGGAGAAATGTTTCGTCACTCATCCAAGTGACTTCTTCAGTCTCAGCTCACTCCAATCTTATAAACAGTACATTTGCATAATGACTGAAACCAGCCCACTGAAGGAACAATGGGCTGTGAGGTCAGTTCCTTAATCATAATTATGCAAATTCTCATGACCATTGATCAACAATCACTGACCAAAACCCACTGATCAAAGAACACTGATCAATGGCCATGAGTACCATTCACAGAGAGTTGGGAAATGGCTGCAATCACAGCATTGTAAGATGGCGAAAGATGTACCCTTAGGCCCCCTCCTCGATTCAGAGATGGTCTTTCCCTTTTCACGTAAATGGCCTCCATGACTCCGCCCTCAAACCAGCGTTCTTCCCTGTCCAGGATGTGTACATCCTCATCATTGAAAGAGTGTCCACTGGCCTGTAGGTGTAAATAAACTGCAGAGTCCTGGCCTGATGAGGTAGCTCTTCTGTGTTGTGCCATCCGCTTCGCTAGAGGTTTTTTGGTTTCCCCGATGTATAAATCCTGGCAATCCTCCTGGCACTTAACAGCGTACACTATGTTACTCTGTTTGTGTCGGGGGACCCGATCCTTGGGGTGGACCAGTTTTTGGCGCAGCGTATTTTGGGGTTTAAAAGCCACAGAGACCCGGTGTTTAGAAAAAATGCGTCTCAACTGTTCCGATACTCCTGACACATATGGGATCACTACAGGTTTTCCTTCTCTCCTGGATCAGCTGGAGCTTTCTTTAGGTGTCTTTCCAGCTTTGACAAAAGTCCAGCTGGGATAACCACATTTACTCAGGGCCTTCTTGATGTGATGTTCTTCTGCCTCCCTGGCCGCTGTGTCAGTGGGGATGGTGTTCGCTCTGTGTTGTAGCGTCCTGATGACACCCAGTTTGTGCTCCAGTGGATGATGAGAGTCAAACCTTAGATACTGATCTGTATGTGTAGGTTTACGGTACACGTCAGCCTTTAGATGTCCCCCATTACTGATGGAAATCTCACAGTCTAAGAAGGCTAACCTGCCACTTTTCATATCCTCCCTGGTGAATTTGATGTGTCGGTCCACCGAGTTAATGTGATCCGTGAAATGTAGTACGTCCTGAGATTTGATTTTCGCCCAGGTGTCATCCACATATCTGAACCAATGGCTTGGTGGTGTTCCATGGTAGGATAGCAACGCCCTCTTTTCCACTTCTTCCATGTACAAATTGGCCACGATGGGTGAAACTGGGGAGCCCATGGCACACCCATGTTTCTGCCTGTAGAACTGACCCTTGTATGTGAAGTAGGTGGAATGAAGACACAGTTCCAAAAGCAAACACACTTGGTCGATGCTGAGAGTGGTCCTGTTGCTGAGGTTGGTGTCATCCTGTAATCTCTTACGGACTACCTCCAACGCTTCCGTGACTGGGATGCAAGTGAAGAGAGATGTAACGTCGTACACGAGACCATGGTTTCATCTGCCTCCATAATGACATCTCTCACCTTCTCAACAAAATCCAGGGTGTTCTGGATGTGGTGTTCAGAGCTGCCCACCAGCGGGTTGAGAATCGAAGCCAGAAACTTGGAGATGTTATAGGTGACCGAGTTGATCATGCAGACAATCGGTCTTAAAGGTGCACCCTGTTTATGTATTTTCGGTAAACCATACAGACTTGGTGTAGACTCCCCTGGGTACAGCCTGTGGTATGGGGTCCGGTCAATAGCCTTGTCTTGTTCTAACTGCTTCAGACAGTCTATCACCCTCCTCCTGTAGCCACTTCCTGGGTCTCGTTTTAGGAGCTCATAAGTATTTTCATCACTGAGTAGTGACAAAATCTTCTCATGATAGTCTTTCTGGTTAAGCAATACTGTGCACCTACCCTTGTCTGCCGGAAGGATGATAATGTTGTTGTCATCACTAAGTGATGTGAGTGCCTTCCTCTCCTCCATGGTGATGTTGGATGCTGGGGGCTTTGCATTGCTGAGACAGGCCGAAACTTTTGTCCGTAGTTGCTCTGCTTCCACTTCTGCAATATTGTCGTTTCGAATTGCTGTTTCTGTGGCTGTGATCAGCTCCACTAGCGGGATTTGTCTCAGTGTGACAGCAAAATTCAACCCTTTAGCAAGGATGTTTTTCTCTGTTTGGGTGAGCTGTCTGTTAGACAAATTCTTCACCCACTTGTCCACATCCTCCATGTCGCATCCTTTTCTCTTCTGGCCACTGAGGACACTCTCCGTATTTTGTGGTGGTTTCCGACGTACAAAAAGTAAGTCAAACTTCCTTTGTTGCCTGGTCTTAGACTTCTTGTGCTGTGCTAGACGAGCCTTCTCAGTAAAGTCAAACACCTTTTTAAGAGTATTCTCATCTAAAAGCATAGTCAGTCTCTGTCGGATCCGCTCCTCTTGAGATTTTAGCATGTCGATGGTAAAATTTGTTTGTGTCACTCGTTCATTAAGCAACTGATGCTGTGCCTTCTGGAGGATTTTTGTTGCCCGGAAGCCTTTAACTGAAGAGCTCATTTGCAGACTCTTAGGAGTAATCCTGTTTTCTCGGCATCTGAGGCTGAATCTCAGGTGGTTCCTGTAGTCCGCCATCTTACGTGCTGTTTGCTCATACTGACGTACAAGTGTTGTGCCCTTAAACAGGGGAAATAGTGAGGAGAGGTGAAAGAACGGCACAGACACGCAGCTCTCACTCTCACTCGTCTGTATTGAGTTTCAGAAGCAATACAACCAAAACAATATTCTTATGGATGCACTCAATCTCAGGACAACTGTATCCAAACTAAGTCACTATTGTTCGTTGCATTAGCTGATGAGAATACTTTAGATAACACGAACTGTAGCATTAGACAAAAACATCTTTTTAACTCGCACATGTTAGCTGACACAGTCACTAACTTTCCACAGCAATGAAATAATACTTTAAGTACTACATGTCTTTCAGTAGTTAACTTATACAGGTAGTAACAGAAAAATCTTCACACAATATGGCGGAGTAATAGCGAAAACTAGCATAGACAGCAACAGCGTTTAACTTGAACTTCTCAGCAAAATAGTCCGCAATTCACATCTTTCGCTACAATGAACAATGATAACAACATAATCAACAGTAACACACATTTATACAGTTCTGTGCATGGCAGTTACCTTAAACAGGGGAAATAGTGAGGAGAGGTGAAAGAACGGCACAGACACGCAGCTCTCACTCTCACTCGTCTGTATTGAGTGAAGGAGGCGCGCGAACCCACCTACTGGAGCCCTGAGGCATTACCAATGGATCGACGCACAATCAACCCAGACAGAACTTTCACTACTTATCTCCCTCTATATTCCCACTGCATATTCTATTCGAAAACAGTCAAAGCAACAAATAAAACATTAATAAAGACATGACATGAAATGTAAGGAACAGAGATGTACAACTCCAAAACTAATCAAATTTATGAATTTATGATCCACCACATACTCCCCCTCAGAATAGATGTTGTCCTCAACATCCAAATGTTTAACATTTAGCACAAACGTGGAGTTATGACCATTAATATCACCAAAACCACATACAATAAACCATTGCATGCTATAACTGTTTCTTATACCTTATATGTACTCTACAAAAATAGTTTCACAAGCTGGAACTCTTTTCATACATTCTTTAGTGTGGGTTATTACCCAAAGTCTTTCAGTGTTCTCATACAGTCTGTATGAATCACAGTGTCCATGCAGTTACATTAACACAGTCTGCTGCTGGCTTGTAAACAAAGTCCTTTTAGTGCAGCTTGTCAAAGCAGTCACTCTCTCTTTTGACAAATGTCCATGAAAGTGATACAAGTGGCCGTAGCCATGTGGTGTGCTTTGGATGTGTGTGTTAAGCTGCAAGCACAATATGAATCAGTTCAATGTCAAGTCACTTTGAATATGAATTCGGTGTTAAACAGTCCATTTACTTGTGGTTGGTGTGGAGTGTAAGTACATTGTCTCTGTTCAGTAATGTGTTTCGTGTGTAATCACAATGTTTCTTTTCACTCAAGTCCATACAGTTATCAGTGGCAGTATGTCTGAACAGTCCGTGGAACCATGAAGTGTGTATGATGTGATGGTGTTCTCAGGTTATAACAAGCTGGTGAACCAAGCCGATCATATGTGAAGATCTTTGGTGGCTTGCGCTCTCTACTCGGTCGCTGACGCTCTTGCTCACTGGTCCTGCTGTGTTTGTCTGGAACAGGTACAGGAACAGGTTCCTCCACATAATTTTCCTCTTGGTCAGGTAGTTGTTCACATTGGTTCAGTACTTCATGTTCATTCTCTGGCTCAGATGACATGTTTTCCACTGTTTGAAGGTGTTTGGCTGGTTCATCAGTGCTCATAGGATTCAGTGTCGGAGGGTAAAGTGGCTCAAATGGCTGCTGAGATGACACTGGATAGTACTCATCATCGTCATCCTCTTCCTCAGCTTGTTCCACTTCCTCACTTGTCGCCACAGCTCTTTTTCTTGTTCGTGGTCGCACTTCAGTTTCAACAGGCAGATGGTCACATGGCAGAAGAAGATTGCGATGCAATATTCTTGATCTCCCTTTTGCTTTCTCAGGTCTGAGTTCATAAACTGGGATATCTCTGCTGACCTGACGAACGACTGTGTGAACCACATCCTCCCAGTGGTTCCTCAGCTTGCCTGGACCTCCTCGAGGTGTCATGTTTCTTATTAAAACACGATCACCTGGCTGTAATACTGAGCTCCTCACCTTGCTGTCATAATGTCTTTTACTTCTTACAGCTGCTTTATGAGCGTTTTCTCTGGCGATCTCATATGCTTCTTCCATGCCTTGTTTCCATTTTACCATGTAGTCATGATGATTGCCATCTCCTTGTTCTGAGGTCAAGCTGAACAGCATGTCGATTGGCAATCGTGGGGAGCGTCCGTATAACAAGTAAAAAGGGGAAAATCCAGTTACCTCGCTGCGGGTACAATTGTAGGCATAAATCAGTTTGTTAAGCGAGTCCTTCCAGTTAGTTTTCTGACTCTCTGAGAGTGTTTTCAGCATCTGGAGTAGTGTCCTATTAAACCGCTCCACCTGTCCGTTCCCTTGGGGATGGTAGGGAGTAGTCCTGGACCCAGCAACTCCACAGTAGTTTTTCAGTTGTGCAAACAGATGATTTTCAAATTCAGCACCTTGATCATGATGTATTCGTGCTGGAAAGCCAAATCTTAAAGCATAGTCATTAAAGATTTTGTCTGCAGCCGTTTTACCTGATTTGGAAGTTGTGGCATATGCTTGGGCGAAGCGTGTGAAATGGTCAATGACTACAAGGATGTATTCATAACCCCCTTTGCACTTGTCAAGGTGCAGGAAATCAATTGAGACAAGTTCAAATGGTTGAGTAGTGACAATATTAGTCAGTGGTGCTCTGCTCTCATGACACGGCTTCTTCTGTTTTATGCAAACACACCTTCTGGTCACATAATCCTCTACTTCCCGTTGCATATAGGGCCAGTAAAACCGGTCCCGTATCAGTGACAATGTTCTCTCTACACCTTGATGGCCCATTTCATCATGTAGCTCCTTTAGTACAGTACTTTTGTGTATTTCTGGTAGGACCAACTGTTTTCTGTTTGCTGTTTTTCTGTGCAAGATCCCATTGTCATCCATCTCCAATTTGTCCCACTCTCTCAGGAGACATATGATCTGTGGGCTGAGTTTTCTTAGTTCTGAACGTGATGGTTTTTCCTGTCCTAGTTTGCACTGAATTACAGGTCCAATAGTCGGATCACTTCTCTGGTCCTGTTTGATCTGGCCTTTTGTCAGTGGAATGATGGAAACATCTGTGGCCATGGCTGAACACCTGGCTGAGACACCCATGGACCATGACACATTGGAGTCATCCTACCTTTCCACTGCCTGTGTGGTTGCTCCAATTACATCGTATGCCATTTCCTCTGTGCATTCATTCATAAATGTTTCCATGTCTACTGGCATCCTTGAGAGGCTGTCTGCATCCACATTTTCCTTACCGGGGCGATATTTAATCGTGAAGTGGAAATCTGCCAGTTCTGCTACCCATCGACACCCTGTTGCATTCAATTTGGCAGTGGACAGTACATAGGTAAGTGGATTATTGTCGGTGTACACGGTGAAGAATGGTGCATAATATAGGTAATCACGGAATTTTTCTGTGACAGCCCACTTGAGAGCAAGAAACTCTAACTTGCCTGAATGCAGATGGTAATTCTTCTCAGCTGCAGTTAAAGTGCGGGAACCATAAGCAATCACACGAAGCTTTCCATTCTGCTTTTGGTACAACACGGCACCTAATCCCTGGTTTGACGCATCAGTGTGGAGGGTGAATGGCTGTGAAAATTCTGGAAAGCCTAGAACAGGGGGCTGAGTTAGACAGTCTATCAGCTGTTCCAGTGCTAATTGGTGCATGTCGGTCCACTCAATAGGTGTGCTCGAAGGGACACTACACCTGTTTCGCTTTGTTTGCCACTTTAATCTTGTGTTTCGCTGGGTCTCAGCATCTGCAGGTCCCTTGAGCAAGTCATACAGAGGATTTGCAATTCTGGCAAAATCCTTGATGTATTGTCTGTAATAACTTAATAGGCCCAACATTGCTCTTAGTTCACCAACAGTACCTGGCCGTTTGTTTTTCAAAGCTGTCACAGCAGCGGTGTCTGCGGGGTCTATCCTGCTTCCCTCTGCTGACACAATCCTGCCAAGGTACCTCACTTCTGTCTTGAACAGGTCGCACTTCCTTGGTTTGAGTTTGATTCCGTACTCCCTGAGTCGGCGCAGCACTTTCCTGACATCCTCAACATGATCCTCAAACGTTCTGCTAAAGACAAGGACATCATCGAGGTAAGGCACACATATTTCATCCCTTAACCCTTCTAAGCACTCCTCCATGCAGCGCTGAAATGCTGCTGGAGCATTCATCAGTCCAAATGGGATTCTGACCCACTCATACAGGCCCCAGGGGGTCACAAAAGCTGTTAGGTGTTTACTGTCTTTGCCCATGAACCCCTGGTGGTATGCTTTACCCTGGTCCAGTAGAGAAAAGAGAGTGTTGCCACCTAAGTTGTCCATGATGTCCTGTACTCTGGGAATGGGGTGGCGGTCTGGGTGAGTCTTCCTATTCAGCTCTCGGTAGTCAATACACAAGCGCAGTGTACCGTCTTTTTTTCTCACACAGACTACCGGAGAGGAGTAAGATGAGTTAGATTTTTCCACCCACCCCTGAGCTATTAGGTCCTGTAGGTAATTTTTCATTTCCTGATACAAGGGTTTTGGTACAGAGAGATAAGTCCGTGTGACTGGCTCATTATCTTTCAATGAAATGTTCATTTGCAAGTTTTCAACACAGCCTATGTCATCATCAGATTTAGAGAATGACTCTGATTCTTCTCTTAACATCTGACTAACAGCTTGTCTCTGGTGGTCATTCAGGTGAGTCAAATCGACAGGTGGGTCCCATTGTGCACTTTTAGGTGTGTTCTCACCTGAGCTCTTAGCCTGGATGGGACAGACTGATGCAGTAGGAAGGCAGTCAGTTTTGAATACATTAGCAGGATATATTGACGCAACAGACTGCACAGTTCCAATAACAGTCCTACTTGGCAGTGTGATGTCATGGCTAGTGGGATTTTGTACACTAATGACAATTTTTGGTGTCATACCAGTCTTTACTAAAACAAGGGTATCACAGAACTCGAGTCCTTCAGGCCACTGTGGGTTCTCATGAGGCTCGAAGATCAGGGTTCTATCTTCTTTGAAAGGTGGGGCTTGCACTCGACACTCGATTTGGATGGAGCTGTGTTTAGGCACTTCAACTCTCTCATTTGTTGTTCTTACACTGTGCTCACATGGCTGTCCCACTGTCACTGCATTAACAAAAGCTCTTGCCCTACTCTTTCTGAGGTGAGGAAAAGCTACTTTTACTGTTTTCATGAGTTTCTCTTTATTCTTATTGTTTGTCTGATCCTGTACTCTGTTTGCAACTAGGTGTGAAATCACATTAAAGCCAATTATGGGGCATGACTGTTGGTTGCCTTTTAATACTAACACAGGTATTAGCAGATCTTCATCATTAGCAGTAAGTCTGAAGCTTACCTCAAGCCAACCAATATATGGTATTTCCGTCCCATTGGCTGCTTCAAGTTGCAGTGGTTCAAGTGGGTCTACTAGTTCTGCTATATCTCTTAGTTGGACATCAGGCAAATGGGTCTGTTTCCAGGCCGCATCTACAGCACAAATTTGTGAACCTGTGTCCCAAAGTGCCTGGATTCTTTGGTTGTGCAGAAAGCACTGAATGAGACATTTCTCTCCTACAAGCTCTTTTACAGTAGGCGTCTTCACTGAATTACTTCTTTTCCTACACTTTGGTTTGCAACTTGACTGTGTTTCCTGTTTCTTAATAGATGAACATGTATATGGCTTACAGTATCTTTTGTGCACAGACCAGTGTGTCTCTTGACAGTCTTTTGAGCAGTACAATGTTATTTTACAAACAGAACAACATTTTAACTTCATATTCTCTTCCTTTCCTTCACAGTTAGCACAATATTGGGACTTTTCAATGCTGTCGGTTGCCCCATGTCCCGTGGGAGCAACCTCCCTTAGTTTAAAGGGCTCCCTTTATCTGATTTGGTCAGTCTAGGTGCTTTACAACCTGCACGGAAATGCTCACTACTCCCACACCTAAAACAATGCTGACAATATTCCTCACCTGCCTGCACACATGCAAAACATCTGGGGCGGTGACGTGGTGAGGGATAATATCGCTGTGGTGCAAATCTTTGCTGAAACTGTGCTGTCCCATGCACATGCCCAGGTCCATGTGCTGAGTGGTATTCCTGTGCTGCTGCAGGAGGGTGCTGGTGGTAAAATGGCATGCAGTTTTGTTCAGCCTTAATGGGGAAAGGCTGCTGAGGTCCTGGGGTTGTCTTTTGAATGGTTTCTCTGATTTGGGAAACTTCAGCCCTCAAGTCTTTCAGCAGTACCATGTCAGCACGCATTTCTTTTATTTCTGTTAGAAGATCAGGGGGTAGAGGAGCTGGTTTCTCTTGGGCTGTGCTTCTCTTTCCCACTGGGGAATCATTAGACTGGACAGTATTTACAGCTGTTACTCGTGATGGAGCGGCGTGTTTCTTTTTGTCCTGTCTTTCCTTTTCATTTGCGACTGCGATATTTACCTTCTCGAGCAATAACTCATCTGAAGTATTTGTTTGCAGGAGGTAAGGTTGCAGGTCACTTTTAATATTGTCATTCTGAAGACCAGTCAGGACAGTATGCATGAAAAGGCTCTGGACTAGTGCTGGGTCATACTTTAGATTGGACTCAACCTCCTGAGAAGCAAACAGGATTTTCTGTCTCAAGTCCATTGTCCTGATCAAGAAATTTTGGGGTGTCTCTTTACTACTCTGAACCTCAGAGGTAAGTTGTTTGTATAACTCTGTGGCACCTTTCTCCTGGTAATGAGACCTGAGGATTCTCCTAAGAGCAGGTAATGTGAGGTTTTCTTTTCCTTCAAGATAACTCCTTAGCTGCAAGCCTGGCGTGATAGCACGAATTACAGCATCAGTGATTTCTGATTCTGGGTAGCCTCTATTGATCCCGCTTTCAATTTGTCTGGCCAGACTGGAAAATGTCAGCCTGTCTTTTTGCCCCGGCTCTCCTATTTGGCCTGATATCTTAAAATCTTTGCGCCACATGGAACTGTTTGGTGCTGTTGGAACAATGTTTCTCACTGGGGTGCGAGGACTTAAGGCAGGATTCATGCTATTCCTCATCAAGTCATGCATTTCACCCTCTTTTTGTTCTAAGAGCAGTCTTAATGTCTCTATCTCCTCCTGGCTACTTTCTTGGTCGTAGGTCTAGCAATGCCTCTGCTTCGCTATGCTCCTTTCTGATACCTGGGTCGTCTAGGGGGGGATGATCAACGAGAGGATTTCTCTTACAGGTCAGGGATGGTCCTCAAATCAATCATCCCAGCGGTGCCTCCAAATGTTGTGCCCTTAAACAGGGGAAATAGTGAGGAGAGGTGAAAGAACGGCACAGACACACAGCTCTCACTCTCACTCGTCTGTATTGAGTTTCAGAAGCAATACAACCAAAACAATATTCTTATGGATGCACTCAATCTCAGGACAACTGTATCCAAACTAAGTCACTATTGTTCGTTGCATTAGCTGATGAGAATACTTTAGATAACACGAACTGTAGCATTAGACAAAAACATCTTTTTAACTCGCACATGTTAGCTGACACAGTCACTAACTTTCCACAGCAATGAAATAATACTTTAAGTACTACATGTCTTTCAGTAGTTAACTTATACAGGTAGTAACAGAAAAATCTTCACACAATATGGCGGAGTAATAGCGAAAACTAGCATAGACAGCAACAGCGTTTAACTTGAACTTCTCAGCAAAATAGTCCGCAATTCACATCTTTCGCTACAATGAACAATGATAACAACATAATCAACAGTAACACACATTTATACAGTTCTGTGCATGGCAGTTACCTTAAACAGGGGAAATAGTGAGGAGAGGTGAAAGAACGGTACAGACATGCAGCTCTCACTCTCACTCGTCTGTATTGAGTGAAGGAGGCGCGCGAACCCACCTACTGGAGCCCTGAGGCATTACCAATGGATCGACGCACAATCAACCCAGACAGAACTTTCACTACTTATCTCCCTCTATATTCCCACTGCATATTCTATTCGAAAACAGTCAAAGCAACAAATAAAACATTAATAAAGACATGACATGAAATGTAAGGAACAGAGATGTACAACTCCAAAACTAATCAAATTTATGAATTTATGATCCACCACACAAGCTTTAGGCAGTCCTTGCCAAAGTGGGTTAAAACGTCTTGATGCATTCTCAATCATCCAGGAAAGTAAATCTCCAAAACTTGAATCTGTTCATCTGGACGTAGCGTTTTGTGGGAGAAACTTTTCATCACTCATCCAAGTGACTTCATCACTCTCAGCTGACTGCAGGTTTCCCCAATCTTATAAACATTTGCATACATTTGCATAATGACTGAAACCAGCCCACTGAAGGAACAATGGGCTGGGAGGTCAGTTCCTTAATCATAATTATGCAAATTCTCATGACCATTGATCAACAATCACTGACCAAAACTCACTGATCAAAGAACACTGATCAATGGCCATGAGTACCATTCACAGAGAGTTGTAATCCCCTACCTTGTGTGCCTGCTCCAGGCAATACCTAGTGTCCTGCCCAGGCTGTTTTCCCCAGCCAACTAAAGAGACTTTTCCCCTTTGGACTCTGCTGCCACACACGCGGTGTGATTCTTGTGTTCATGCTTGATTATTGTGGAGATTGTTCTAGCCAAGTCTAGTGCTTCATAACTTTGTTTACTTTCACAGCATTCCTAGTAGTAGTTTTGTCTTGTAGTTCTTGCCAGTCACAGTGTGCATTTAGTTACAGGTTCTTAGTGCCCTAATATGAAGTTTTACGTTAGTTTAGTAGGTTGATTTAATTCAGTGGTCAAGTGTTTTTCCCCTCGCCCTTAGTTCATGTGTAGTGCTTTGTTTACATTCACCTCTTTTCCCTGTGTGCCACTTTTGTTTTCACTATACCTCCGAGCCACCGTGTAGTGTCTGCATTTGAGTCCACTTCCCTGTGTTTGACCACACGGTCGTGACAGGTGGTTCAGTTTTGTAATAATGATATCTGGGATTATGGTGTTGAACGCTGAGTTCAGAAATAATGGTTATGCTGACCTCCGTGGACAACTTTGCTCTAGAATCAAACTGGACGAGGTCAAGGAGAGACATAAGTACTCCCTGATTTAGTTATAGTTGTAGTCATACATCACCAATACTTGCAGTAAATTGCAGATAAAATTCCCTCTGTAGATCCCGATGCTTCCATATTGATGTTCCTAGTAGGTAAATTGAGATTAATGTACTCTGCCCTACAAATCTTTGAAATATGGTGTCGGACTAGATGCTTATTCTGTATGGCATTACCTTGGCCTCCAGTAACACTGTGAGCAATCTTATCTTAGGTCATCTTATCCTAATGACCTCATAGTTCCTTATCACTCCATTTATTTAAAAGTAGAATGAGAGGCAGAGCCTGCAGCTTTCAGACCAATCTTCTGTGGACCACTCAACAAAGCAGTCCCATTTATTAATTTCCAATCCCGTCTGTCCTGGTCAGTCCAAATTAAAATCTTCACATCTTCAACTCTGTCACCTCCAGCTTTGTTTCCCATCTTTGTGTTAGTGCCACCATCCCCAAACCATATATCATACCAGGTCTCACTATCACTACTCACTATTACTACACACTAAAAATCACCACTGACACTCCACACACTACACCATGTCTCCTTTTGTGACATAACTGTTATCAATTAAATATTACAAAAACAATATCTTCATGATTTGTTCAAAATAAAAGTTGATATGAACTAGCTTTGAAGACAACCTCAGGTTTTTGTCCCCTTTGGGTATACGTACACAATACATAACAAGACTTCCTGGTATTTATACTTCTGTCTGCACCACTGAAGTACTTCTCTGAAAATAATTTATAGGCATGCAATTTCTTTCTTTTCTGCAAACTTTTGAAGATTGAATAGCTATTAAACCTCATTAAAGTATCAACAATAAAATCTTAGTAAGCTCTTCTTTTGAAATTTTTAGCACTTCCTACTTACCAGCTTCGTGTGATTTGACATCATGCTGTTGCCCATCATCTAACATATCCAGCTGGCTGAGTTCTCTCCCTTGTACATCATTGTGAAACCTTCTGCTGTATTTAACTCTGAAATTTGCAGCAGCTTGAATTTGTGCAGACATCTCGATGGGTGAAAACATTTGACCAGGATTCACTGTCTCTTTGTGTCTTTCAGAGTCAGTCAGCTTTTAATAGTCATGAAACAGGAAGCCACAGCAGACCAAACCACAAACTCAGGGTGTCAAACGTCATTTGTGCTTTATGTTGCAGTTAGTAGGACTTTTAATATAAGTCCATTCAAAATAAACAAACAGACAAACAGTTTTTCATGTTTATCACTTAAATATTTATTTTTTGTCAGCAGCAATAATTTGCAGATAACGCAAATGTGTTTTTCATCAGTCACTAAAAAGAAGCACCTGTTGGGGTTTTTTTTCGTTGTTTTTTCTGACACAGGAAAGACTCTGGCGCATCAGCAATGTATGGAGGGCCAGGAGTGCCAAAATAAATTAAGTAAATACATCATTAAAAATATCATTAAATGTTTAATTAATTAATTCAATGGTGAATTAATTAATTTTAATTAATTAATGACAGATTTACTTTATTATTGACAAATTTAAATGTATTTATTTAAATCATTTTGTCACTCCTGGCCCTCCAGAATACCAAGGTGAAGTTCAACCTTCACTTTATATCGGTAAAATGTGGTAAAATTATCTCTGTCAATGTGAGCTGTGTAGCAGGCAGAGTGGGATCGAAATCCAGGACTCAGAAACCAGGGAGGTAAACAAAAAAAGCTTTGGAAAAAAGTTCCCACTTTTTCTTTTTTCCAGTGGCCCAAATCCTCTCTCATAAGAATGTATTCGTGCACTGGGAGAACCTGGAACTGCGTTTTGGTGCTTATATTCATATGTTGCTGTTGCGGTACTTCACAGTGTCATGATCTTGGGTCTTATGACCCAGCATTTTGCGTTTTAGTTCTTTTGATGTTTATAGTGTATGTTTAAGCTTATTAGGTTTCCTATGTTCGTTTGCTTATTAGTTCCCCCTTGTGTTTTCAACCCCTGTGAAGTCTCCCTTGCCCTTCGTGTGTTTCATGTCTGTGTGTCTTATGTTGTCATGTCTGCGTCTCATTATATTTCCTATTTTATTTTGAAGGGGTCCTGTGTTCCTATGTTCAATGTTTTTAGTTTTACTCTCTCCTTGTCACGTCGTTATGTTCATGTGTGTCAGCTGTTTCTGCATGTGTTCCCACTTCCCTCATTAGCCTCCTGTGTGTATTTAGTCCGTGTGTTTTCAGTCATTCCTCGTCAGGTCGTCTGCTCATCCACGTCACAACTTCAGGTATCCATGTCAGTTCACCATGTTTAAGGTTTTTTTCATGTTTAGTTTTAGTTCACCCAGTTTAGGTTATTGTTTAGTTTCACCTAGTGATGGGTAGATGAGGGCTCGTGAAGCATTTCAGCACATTCCCCAAACTGTATCGATACTGTGTCGACACAGTGTTGCTGTTTTGCTCCATACTGACACCTGCTGGACCTTAAATATCATTACAGGGAACTTACTTGAGACTCACAACAGACACTGATTCAATGACATAGTCATACTTGTACACTGTAAGGTATTGTACTTTCCATGGAATCATTTTATATGTTTTACATTGCAAATATTGTAGACATCTATAAAATATATTGTGAATGACACTAAGTGAAAATTAAAATGAAAGTATTGTGAATGTAATATTACCCATTTAAATGTAATTGACTCAGAGTTTATTATAAATTTCTATTCAGAAAAATAAGTTTATCCAATGTTTTTGCATTCAGTCTATTGCGGGGGGTTTTTTCACACCATTTCCCCAGCTTTGGAAAACTCACAGGCACAGATGAAGCTGGGGTACACAAAAACTGTAAAGTCAGGTGGAAAAGGTTCTGATAAGATGTCTTCCTATTCCCCCAGTACCTTAAAGGATCCTCTGATCTTGGAATGTTTCTCTCTGACACTCTCCACAATACTAAGGGGTTGGCAGTCCCTTATAATAAACTTCAGGACTGCCTGGTCCAGAACAGTCTTCCTAGATACTTGATTTCAAAATAATAAAACACATATTAATTTTAAAAAAAGTGTTGATAAAGCTGTTCAGTGTCAATATAGGCCGACCTGTGTTCATTCTCAGTGTGTTTGTCTCCTCATTTTCATGTTTGGCTCTGTAATGCCTAAACACTGAGGAGGTGCTTTTGTTTGTAAGAAAGCTCCGCAGAACAGATGCGACATTTATCCTGCATAAAATGAAATAAATAATTTACACTGCAAGTCACATTGCTGTTTTTCCTATTCTGATAGATTACACTGAAACAAAGACAGACAAACTATTTGCAGTTAAAAGATCAAAATGATCCCAGACAGCAGAAACATTTCCATTTTGTTATGGAAAGATGTGTATTTTTATTTATCTTTGCGAGAGTCAATTTGTGGGGGTTTTTTGGTGGCGACTCGTTCCGTTGACAGATGCGGATGCGGTACCTTTTAAACACAGCTTGGCACGTTGGTAATGAGCGATACAGCAGCTGTATCGATCACGTGACTTTTTCTTAAAGCGACGCACGCACCCTAGGTGAGCTTGATACATGCGCCGGTGCGTCAGTGTTGCTGGACCCATCACTAGTTTCACCTATGCCCTTTATTTGTACCTTGTTTCCTAGCCTCAATAAACGGCTTGTTTTTTGTTAAATCCACGTCACGTTCAGTTTTTGGTCTGCGTTTGAGTCCTCTCTTGCAAACACATACAGTCTGTCTCAGCTAGACTGTGACACACAGTCTCGGTAGTGTTGCAGAATAGGAGAGACTACAAAAGGAATGTTTTTCAGTATAAAAAGAAGAAAAAATCAGCAGTTTTACAAAACTTTCTGTGACTTTAAGTATGTGATATATACATTAAATTACAAAATGCAAAGTGTGAATTAACATGAGAATGGGAATGAATCAACTTATTGGCAGAAATTTGAACCAAACTCTCATTGCAGTTTTACAGCAGCTGAATATAGTGTGGGTGTTCACCCCTATGGTAGCAAACAAAAATATTAATGATGTACTGTAAAAACAAACAATACAAGATTGATCTCAGTGCAGACTAGAAGCTGACTCACTGTACCATCTTGTGGTGCAAAATGGTATTAAGCAAGGGTATGAGCTGGCATTAGCTGTTTAGGGAATTCTAATTCTATGCCTTAAAAATAACATCCGAGCTGATTCCTTTATATTCTGTTAAATGTTTTAACCGACTTCCGGTTGAAGCAGCTCCACGTGAGGACATTGGTTTGTGAGCTCTGCACTCAAACCACTTGTATTTACCATATTACTCTTGAAAAATTACGGGATATTACTTCACATATGAGAGCAACAACATATTAGAAAACAACCATCCCGGTCTATGGACAATATGCCCCAAAGAATTCAAGCCAACAAGATGGAGCAGTACACGAGGGCCTCTCAAGCAACTGCTGGCCCAGCTAGCCTAGCATGCCCAAATGCCACGGAGACAACTGTGGGAGAGCAGCAGGCAATCCTGAAGGAGCTGCAATTAATGAAGCAAGAATTGCTGGAGAAAATAGATGAAAAGGCTGCAGAGACCCAAACAGAGCTGCGTAACGTCATTGAGAGGCTCAATAAAAGACTGGATAAGGTTGAAAGCCACACATCTGATTTGGAAAAGGGAGTCACTGCTAATTCCAACTCTATTGCAGCTATGGAATCTGACATGTCCAGCGTGGAAAAAGAGCTTGCCCTGCTGAAGGCCCGGTGCGAGGATTTGGAGGCTAGGTCACAGCGCTGCAACGTCCGCGTTATGGCGGTAAAGGAGGGATGAGAGCAGGGAAAACACCGATCTGAATATGTGTCGGAAATGCTGAAAAATGCTCTTGGTCTGGAAAAAATGCCGACTCTGGATAGGGCGCATCGGACCCTCCGCACCAAGCCAACTCGAGATGACCAGCCACCCCGGCATTTGTACTGAAATGTCATTACTTCACAGAAAAGGAACTATTTCTCAGAAAGGCAGCCGAGGCTGGGGTGATAGCAACTGCAGATGGTGATTGTATTCACGTACTGCCGGACTTCACCCAAGCTGTGAGTAAACAGCGTGCCACCTTTACCGAAGTGAGGAATCTACTTCACAGTTGCAACGGAGTCCGCCGAGGTATCCAGCGACGCTGAGGATTACTACCACGGACGGACAAGAAATGACCTTTAAAGACCCCAAACGTGCAAAGGACTTTGTTCTGAAGAAGTTAACGAGCGCTTGATATATGTCCAGGGCCAGGACTCGCTCTCCCTTTTTTTTTTCCTGCACTGACAGTACATAGTTTGGAGTAACTATGAATGCCCAAAACAGGTACAAGATAATAATGACAAACTACAGAGTCCCATTCATGCTTGGGATATGTGTTGTTATATCACTTGTTGCCAGTTAGATATTCCAAAGTTCGGTCTAATACTCTGGGTTTTGGTTTGGGTGTGGACCAGCATGGTAAGCACTTAAGCATTTAAATAGTTTGAAGACTGAGAGGATGGACTGGGATCACGGGAAGGATAGCAGTCTCCTTTTGAGACCGGTTTCGTTTTGTTTTGTTATTGTCATTGTTGCTGCTACTATTGTTATAGTTATGCTTTTCTATGTTCATTGTACACTGCCCCCCCCCCTTTTTTGTTTCACCTCTCATCCAAGAGGTGGATGAGGTGAAACGTCTTTAAGCAACTTAAAGAAGTCCAGAAGCTTTTCTTTCCAAGGTCCTTCGACAATATATGTAATCAATATATGATGCAGAATGAACAAGTAAAAACTGTGAGCTGAGTCTGAGGCTCATGCAGGACATTTCATTTCATACTTGTTGTAACTGAACGTCATCACAGACTGCAGATGAAGAGAGTTCAAACACAGCTGTTCATTCAAAGAAGGATTTCTGCTTTTCTTTACATTCAGTTTGTGGGGCTGTTGGAAAATAGCTCAGCTCATGTATTGCTGATCTATCTTCCAAAACATCAATGTTTCACTTCTAAATAATAACTCTGGAATAGAAACAAACTAATGTCTCACGTTTGTGTCAGCGCTGATCCGTCCACCCATTCCCATTTATATCCTCCTGATGTCTGTTTGCCTGTCAGACCAATCCAGGACTCTCCTCTCATGTTCAGTTCATTGATAAATTCCTGTTTGAGAAGAGACACAAATATTGTCTCCAGTCATAATTCAGCACTTCTGTTGTCGTAACATCATCTTGTGAATCTGTCTGAAGGAAGAATAAATGTGATGAAACTTTTCTTCCATTGTGCAGAAATCAGAAAGAAATCCATCAGAGTGGAGACAGGAAGCAGGTCACAGACTGACAGCAGGTCAAAAACACAAGTAACAGATGACTGTCAGCTCCATCAAAGATCACACAGACATGAACAAACACACCCACCTGTTCCTCTTTGCTGTTTATCGTCACCAGGTCAGCTCCTTTATCCTGACAGTCTCTCCTGCTCTCCTGCCAGTGCTTTGCCTCAGTGGATTTAAAGTAACAGCTGCTTCCAAATCTCGTCCATCGATCGGGACACTTCTCTTAATGTCAAACACATGTTTTAAAGACAGTTATTACTCAGTGCTGAAAGTTGCAGGCTTTACTTGACTCACAGAGATGTTTTCATATCGTGATTCATATCGTGTGTTACCTTCCATCTTTTCTTTGAGCTGCTTGACCTCTTCCTGTAGCTGACTGGAGTGATTAGCCAGAAGGCTGAAGTTGTTGCTCAGTTCATTGTTTCTGTTCTGCAGCTGCTCTTTGTCCAAAGTGACTAAAATATCTAGTTAGAAGAGCAACAAAACAAGAAACTGATTTAAAACTATAAATAATTCCACTATCATCGATGGACATTTTTCATTTTACTTTCAAATAAATGAAACAAACATTAGCTTGTTAGCTGCCTAATTATCTCAAGTGAGCTAACTAGCCAGCATAATGATAACAGACGGCCACTGTCTAACGTAGTGTGACTGCACTGTATCACTCTTCAGCAGATTCTGCTGCCTGTCTGCTTTGTTGATATAATCACAGAATTGCCGTGTTGAGTGAAGAGTTTGAAGGTGGGGAAGAAATCAGCACAGCGCAGATGTTTGTTAATTTATAATGTGTTTTTTATCAAAAACGTTTCCCCAGCGCCCGGCTGCTGTTGCTTGTTCTGACACTGTCAGAGAAACTCTCTCCTGCTCGCTCTTCCTGTCCCTGTCAGCTACTCCAACCCTTTTCTTCTGTCCGAACCATTGAAAGCTATTGAAATAGGGAAGGTTAGAATGATGGGTAGCTGCAGTGTTGGCCAGCCTTCCCTGCCCCCTGAGCACACTGCACTACGCCTCCCCTGCAGCAAGGAAGGAAGATTGTGAGCGTGTGGTGCGTGTAGAAAGCAGTGTGGATGATTTCTTTGTTTTTCCTGTTCTAGCCTAACTTCATAAAAGGAATAGATGTTAAAACAAATAAACCTTACATATGCACTGCACTATGTATTCAAAGCCCAATAAAAGATCATATCCTACCAGAGGAAACACTGCAGGAGGAGAATAAGAACTGGACAAAAGCAGGTCTAAAATTTCAAATAGTTTCATGTAGAGATGTCAAATGCAAATAATAATAATTAAAATTATAATAATAATTTTTAATACATGTTGGAATAAATTTCCTCACAGCGTGTCATGATTCCAGCCAGCATCAGAAGATACAGCACTCCCAGGTTTCCCTCAAAAACTCTGAGCCAGCTTCTTGTTAAAGCTGGAACGTTCTTCTGGATGTTTTCATCTATACAGAAAATACACAAAGATTCCACTGAAGAGGCACTAAAGAGACTTTGGAATTCATTTTTCTTTACATTTAGTTAATTTGCTTTGTAGGAATGTTAAATCGACTGGTTCTTGCACATCTCAAAATGTGTTTTTCTAACCTGGCTGGCAATGTTGGGACATGACTACATTTTAGACCCATTTACAGTCAGCAGCAAAATATTTTTTGACCACCAGAAATCAGAAAACTGATATCTTTTTAGAGTGTTTAAGCTGCTGTTGGACAGGTCTGAGGGATTTCTCTTGAAATACTTCAGAAGACAATGTTTCCACGGGAATGGGATACCTAGCAATCCTGATGGAACAGTTATTAGCTTTATCATGTGCACACAGGTCAGAGTAATATACAAATGTAATACTGAGGAACAACCATGAACTGAAGAAACATTAAGGACTGATGAGTTAAATGAGTACTATTGGTTACTCTGTGTTTGTTCTTTAGTTCAGTTAAACTCTACAGTTTAAACTACAGTTAAACACTTTTAAGTTCAGTTTCATCTGCTTGCTTCTCTCCTACTCACATACTCTGCATCTTCGTAGAGCTGACTTCACAATTAATTTCTTAAGATGTCCATCTGTTCCTTGTCAGACCACAGAACAACTATGAAATACTGATTTAAACATTTTGCATTAACTAACAGGTTAAAAGAGCTGTGCTGCTCCTATTGGCTGCTTCTCTCTGTTACTCACAGACCTCTTCCTGAAAGCAGAGCAGCAGCTGAACCAGTTTGACTTGAAGCCACAGACACTGAAACAGTCAGACGGTTAGAAACGGAGCTCCTAACTGGGAGTAAACAGGCCCAGTGCAACAAATGATCTGTGTGCCAGTTTGGACTGAAACTGGAAACATATTCTGGGGACATGTGACACTAATATGTCTTAAAGTGGTCGATATCAGAGCTTTAAAGACACTGAGCAACACTTTCATCATCAACATTTTCTTTGGTTTAGTCACTTTGATGATTTCCTACTTACCAGCTTCTTGTAGGCCAACATCAGGGTGCTGCTCTCCATCATCTAACACCTCCACCTCACTTTGCTCTCTCACTCTTCCATCCTCTTGGGACCCTCTGCTGTATTTCACCCTGAAATCTTCAACACTTTGAATTTCTGTAGACATTTTGAGCTGAAAGATATTTGAGCAGCTTCACCGTCTGTCTGTGTCTTTAAGTCCGACAGCTTTGAAATGAAAATATTGAGGAAGTAAAACAGGACGAGAGTCACTTTTCATCTGACACGTCATGATATGTGTAAGAGTCAGTTATAAAGCACTGCAAACAACATCCTGCAAGATCTCCAGTTCCATTATGTAAATTAAAAATGCTGAAATTCCATTGATGCAGTAATTAAATCATTAAAACAATAAATGAGAGAAACTTGCAGTAGTTTAAATAAATTAATAAATTTGTGGATTTCATTGAGATCAGGAAACCATTTACAGCTCATTAAAATACCCCCAACAACTTGTTTTTAATATTCGGTGCTTATCATATCACAAACATACAGCTTTAACTCAGCAGCTGCAGTATGTATATAATAACATGGCTTTGTTAGACGCTGCCTTCTACAAACTGTAAGTACAGAGAAGCAGCAGAGAGAAGAAGTGTTTGTGACACAGGAAATATGTCAGAGTGAGCTATTTATTCATCTTTATTTTTACCAGCACAGAAACTAACAGGGCAGCGTGGTGCTGCAGTGGTGAGCACCATCACTCACCGCTGTAGCTCAGGAGGTAGAGCAGGTCACCTATTAATCGGAAGGTTGGTGGTTTGATCCTTGGCTCCTCCAGTCTGCATGTCAAGTATCCTTGGGCAAGATACTAACCCCAAGTTGCTCTCCGATGCATCCATCGGAGTATGAATGTGTGTGAATGTAGTTAGAAAAGCACTAAGTACAGATAAAGTGCTTGTATGAATGGGTGTGATTGGGTGAATGCGATATGTTGTATAGAGCGCTTTGAGTACTCCGGGAGAGTAGAAAAGCGCTATATAAGAATCAGTCCATTTACCATTTACTTCTCAGACAGAGAGTTCCTGTTTTGGGTGGTTTTGAGTGGCGTCTGCTAGTGTGGGTTTCCTGCTTCCTGCCTCAGTCCAAAGACATGCTTTTCAGGTTCCTTGTAATCTCTCTGTACATGTAAACTAATACAAAGAGAATAAATCAAGCCGGCACAAAGCCTGTCTTTAAACTGCTTGTTGAAACAGTGAAACATGTTGCCCACACGTAGTCACAAAGAGTTTTTTTTTCACGGTGCATGTCTCCTCTCTTTCTAAACTTGAGTCCCCTTCTCATATGGCAGAATAGCAGATTTACAGGACAGCTCCATGTACCTGGTATCCCACAGGCCAAGAGGAGCCCTAAAAAAGATGGACAAAGGTCAGCCACAGCCAAAAACTGCCATAAAGTACGAGGTGAGAAGCCATCTGAAATGAAGGAATATGATCTTGAATAGATCATATTCACGAAACATTTTGTGACAGCTGTTTAGAGCAGGGCTCATTACCTTTAATACATGTGATCTTTGACATCCACTTTTACTGGCCACTCGAGTGTTTTTCACCACATCCACGCAAACACAGGGACACACTGAAGCGTGGCTTTATATTATCTTTTTTAAATGAGTCTGCACAACAAGCTGCTTCCAGTGTTTATAAAATATGTTTTCAACATATGGAAAAAGATGTAAAACATACGTGTGCATTATATGTTTTATGCAGTTCAAACAAGAAAAACAGTAATTGGCAGACCTGTCATGGTCTGGGCGGGCCTGAGTAACTTTCCTCAGCATCAGCTCTCCTCCTCTGGGTGGAGCCCTTCCTGCCCCTCCCCGTTCCTCAGCTGCAGGCAATTATTCAGGCAGTGTTTAGGAGCAGCGCACACTATGAGTCTTCGCCAGATCGTCTGCTAACCTCAGTTAGTTCACAGCCTCATGTTCCTGTGTATTTTTCAGTGTGCATTACTTACCCCTCTCTTCCTGTCTCCTAGTCGGTACCTGGACTCATCATTCCAAAACCTGCCATAGCCTCGTTCCTGGATTCCGGTCAGCTGCTGCTTAATCCTTTTCAGACAAACTGCCACTCACACCTGCCTGCCTCCCTGCATACCTGTATTGGACTCAGCACTCGCCTGGACCTCGCCTCGCCTCCACCTTCAGCTAATCCCCGCCTGCGAACACTGCCCTGGTCTGCCACAGCTTCCAGCAGCCCCACTCCAGTTTCAGCAGTTTAGTGACCTGACTGTTCCATGCTCGCCCTAGCCCCGCACCTCACAGACACCACGCTTTTGCACTAAGTTTAATCTTGTTTTCTGTCCTAAATATTTATGTTAGGAACACGTGTAAATAAAAGTTTTTGTTTTCGCAAATCACTTCGAGCTTCCGGTCTTTGGTTCTGCACCTGAGTCCATTCCACGTCACGGGCCTCTGAGCTATGACAAGACCATTTTAATGATGTTATTTTATTAATAAAATGAAGCCAATTTTACCCCAGAACTCTACCAGACACTTTTCTTCTTTTGCTTTTTTTTTTTTTTTTTGCTTTTCGTCTTTTGCTGAGAGGAGTCTTGTGTTCAATATTTACTACATTTTGTATCTTGAAGCTGTTTTTCTGTTGCTCGGTGAACCAAGCTTGATGTATTGAGCCTCTGATGGTGTGCCAAATGCTGTTGTGCCTGATTGTGGTTTAGATAGAAAGCATTACACTGACCACAGTCTCAGAGCTCCATGCACCCCCCCCCCGCCCCCACAGTATGATCACATACTGAAGAAGCCTTTCTTTGCTCAAAACAGTAATATGTCTTCTAAACCTTTCTTTTATTCCGCTCAGCTGGCATGTGTTTCCAAGCACAATGTTGATTAGTCAACAATGTTTTCCCTGAAATTTAATGCACAGTCATAATATTAATGGTGAGCTGTATTCATTGAATGAGGCACCGGATTTGGTCTCTGACATTTCAGTTTACAGAACTGTGTTATAAACAGTAACTGGCCATTTTTGAATGTGTGTTTAACACAACACCTGGTTTCAGTTAGCTTCATGTTTAAGCATATCTGGAAATCTCTTCTGAGTTTTCTTCCGGTGGTTAGCAGCTTGTGCTAACATTTGAACATTTGTTTTTATTTGGTTGAAGCCCAGATGCAGTAACATTCAAAACGATTTGGTAACATTTCAAATTGAGGTGAAACTTCTTAATCGTTTTTTGAGATACAGATTAATTATAGATTAATATAAACACACTCACCTCTCTATTTACAACAATTACACTTCCTCCTCTCATTTGGCTGTTTCATTCACTGCTCCTCTCGCACAGCCATCTTTCAGGACAGATGTACCCTGAACATTAACTATCGATATTTAGTTCCAGGTTGATGAGACCCTTTTATTGCAGTTTCCTGTAACTTATCATGGTTCAACTAAAATGTCTTGAGAGTCAAGAAAAAACAGAGTGAGAGAATTTCTAAACTTTTTTCAGTTGTGGGTTTTGTTGTCATCGCGTTTATGTTCTCTGAAAAACTAATGGAAGTTGTACTTGGGTTGTCTGTGGGTGACTTTATATTAATCACTAAAATGCATTGAAAACTAAAGAAAACGCATGTCAGCATGAAATAAATATTACATATTAATATATTATATAAAAGGCTGACTGTCAAAATGGCATGTGAAGAATAAAATGAAGAACCTTTCTTAGACCCATAGTTGATCTGTATTTCAATCCGTCGTCGTTGGTCACTAAAAGTTTAAAAAAAAGAAAATAAAATCTTGTCATCAAACGCAGTAACTGCTTAAAACAGTTATACAAGTGATTGTTACAATTGCAGGTTAACAAAAGGGAGAGAGCTTCTAAACCTTACTCAGTTTGTCTCATTACAAGAGATGAGCATGAAAGAACTAGCAGCTAACCACAAACACAACCACACACACACAAAAGTGTGCACTATTACGAGTAGTTACACTCACTCACTGTCTGTAAGGATTAATGAAATCCACTTAACCTTATCAGGGTCACTGGAGGGCTGGAGTCTTTAATGAAATAATTAAATGATTTATTTCTTATTTGAAAAGACCTTGCCATTTTTTAACTTTAAAATAATAATTTAAAAAAAATCAAGGGACAGATCTCGTGATCATTATAGATCAGAATGTGTCATTTAAAACTCACATTAAAAGGCTTGTGTCCAAGTTGAAACAAAAAACGAAGTTACTTTTTTGAAAAAATCTGTCTAGTTTCTCACTTAAAGTGAGAAAACACTTGATTTAGGCTACTTTTTACCTCTATTGCATTATGGTGATCTGCTTTTTCTGAATGCACCTTCCCACTAGCTAAAAAAGTTGGATATTGTTTACCATTGTTTACCTTTCTGTTTTTTTACTGGCTGTTCTCTGTATAGTGCTGCCAAATGCTCATCTCTGTTTAAAGGGGCGAAAGAATAAGTCTCTTAATCACTATGGATGTTTAACATTAACATTGTTAACATTGTTCTTAATGATCTGCTGTTGTATATTTTCACATGTTTGGACTCATTTGTTTGGAAAATTCTATTTGTTGCTTACTTGTTATGTGTTGTCTTATGACTTTTGCTGCCAGATCTCTCTTGAAAATGACATTAAAAACTCAATGAGACTTTCACTGGGATAAATAAAAGATAATAATAATAATATTAGTAATAATAAATAGCTTTGTGTGCTGTAGAGATTAGAAAGATATTTTGCTGCTATTTTTTATAATCATCATTACCATTGCACTAGTTTGAGGGGTTAGGTTAATTGGATAATCCAAATTGTCACTAGGTGTGAATGTGTGAGTGAATGTGAGTGTGAATGGTTGTCTGTCCCTGTGTGTTGGCCCTGTGACAGACTGGTGACCTGTCCAGGGTGTACCCCGCCTCTCGCCCTATGACAGCTGGGATAGGCTCCAGCGCCCCCCGCGACCCTGGAAAGGATCAGCGGAAGCGAATGGATGGATGGATGGATGGATTACCATTGCACTAATAATTAATATTGATATTGCATTCAGATGTTCAAACATACTGGTATCATATTAGCCTTTATTACAGGTCCAGTGAGAACCACTTTAAACTGTTGAGTTGAAGCTATAATCTTAAATGCTTTTGAATGCTTTTTATATTCTTAAATGTTTGTTGGCAGATTACATTGCATTATATGAAAGGCTCACATCGGAATATAATCTGGGCCTAAAAGTCTTGACAGGAAACTGCAGGTTTGCAGAGTGTGCTTTTGCAAAAGTGAAACTAAAGCAGAATCTAAGTGTAAGTTACTTTGAGGAGCTGTTTGGGGATGCTATGTTAATAACCAGGTTATTCTTTATTATCTTTTATTCATTTATATTCTTTTATTAAGCTTTTAGTAGTGGTTTTTTGATTAAAACAACATATTACACATATAGTTTCAGTTGTGTACGTGCTGGCCTTCTGTCTGGTGGAAAGGTTACAAGGTTTAGCTGGTGAGGTGAGAGGTGAAACAAAGTGCAGCAGAGGTTGACACACACATACATACACCTACACAGCAGTTAGACTCAGGGGTAGGTGAAGGTTCAAATACTAGTTTGTAAAAGCTTGCAACTGCAAAATTGTGCCTGCATGAGTGACAGTTTGTTGCAGAACTGAGCTTGATGTTCCAGAAGATAAGCGCGGGCAGGACAGCGACAGGAAACACCTGGCTTGGAGAGGAGAAAATGTTCTTTTCAAACTATGTTAAAAGTTG
Organism: Oreochromis niloticus; assembly: GCF_001858045.2. Taxonomy (NCBI): domain Eukaryota; kingdom Metazoa; phylum Chordata; class Actinopteri; order Cichliformes; family Cichlidae; genus Oreochromis; species Oreochromis niloticus. Next base: position 3,058,217 of record NC_031985.2, read on the forward strand.
TCAACAGAACATTTGTGGTTTTGAAACTGATGCATGTAATGACGTAGAGAGGGCGTCAGTAAACATACCTTGATGCTATAAAACTATTGTTGGGTCGTTTTTGGGGTGAGATCTGATGCTGTCTGCGTACAGTGTTATATCTCCCACGCGTGTGTTCATTAAAAATCATCGTTTGACTCCACCTGGCCGGATCAGTGTGTTATTTGGATTTCCTCCTGCATCCCTCCTTAATTTTGAACCTTAACAGTGCCACAGTCTCACATAAAAGTGTGTGCTGTAAACAAATGAAACAGTCTTAGACAACTGAATCATCTTTGACCCCGATCTAGAATTTTAAGTGTTATGTTCTGGAGAAAGACACTGAAGTTCTTCCACTGAGCAGGATACTGACTCAGACACTCTTACACACAGTAACTGTTACATCCCCATAAATAAGGTCTTGGGGTAGGTGTGAAGGAGCAGTAGCAAACAGGACAGAGAGGGAGAAAAGGAAGCCAAACACAGCAGTATGGTAAATAATAAGTGTTTATTATAAACAGTTTTAACACAAAAAACAGCAATGCTGCTCTACTAATGAGCACTAACAAAAGAAACATGGCCTTATGTGTCTTAGGTGATGGAAGGAAGAACATCAACAGGAAAAAAAAACCACTTCTGCGACCTACAGGCCCGACCTACTGACTAGTGGCAGCAATGAGGGCCACAAGCCCACACTACTCAATAGTACTACTGCGCTACTCACTTGAAGCAAACTCCCCCCACTGCTTCAAAACTCCAAACTGCAGCAAGGAGAGTCACACCACAGGACCAGTCCACACCTAGACAGCAGTGCAAAGACAAAAAGAAAACAACACCACCACACACTTCTCCCCTAACCTTTCATATGTTTGAGGACTAATTGCTGACTGGGTCCAGGTGCAGAATAAGGGCACGAGTAAGGTGCGACCTGGAGAGAGGGCAGAGAGAGAAAAAAGCTGTGTCCCAATTCAGGGTCTGCATCCTTGGAGGACAAGGCCTTCACGGTCTGCGTGGGCCGCGTCCTCCGAAGACCGAGAAGTCTGGAAGTGGAGGCTTGGGACGGTCTAGCCTCCGACACGCTGCTCAGGTTGCCTAGCAACCATGATACTATTAGCCGGAAAATTTTCATACAGCATTGTTTGACAGAAATGAAGGAGAACATATTTTGTTCATCTGTTTGTTTTTACATAAGTTTTATTTGATCAGTTGAGTATCCGAGGCTGAGACCACAGGACTGTAAAACATGATTGTTGGGCTTCATTTCTGTACCGAACAGACATTTTAAGATTAGCTAGTAAATAACAATTAGCTAATGTTGTTCATGAGACTAAAGTCATCTCACTGTGGTAATGTAAATAGAATATAGCCAATATTAAAGTTATTATTATATTAATCATTATTAGTTATTTCAGCAGTGAGCTTGAACTCTGTGTCAAATACTGAGCTTCAGTAAAGATTCAAGTTGCAGTTATTTATATGTCCTATCACCTTAAATCTTCACTCAAAGACAAGTATCTCTGACAGTGTATATACAGATGTATTATATATGAGACAAATATTGTTCGTCTAATATGTTGGCATTACTAAATTTGGCTCAATGCTTACATATATGTGTAAAAAGAAAACGTACGAGCTGTGAAAACTGTTTCTGATAGAATGAAGATCAGACTGATATATGAAATATTCCTTTATTGGGTGAGAAAATCAGACCATGTCATAACTGCTTTAAGTCATACAGAATAGATATCAGAGCCTTAAACAGGCTGACTTCTGCTAAATGGGTCAAACTGGGCAGAAAGTACAAACACATAACATCCTTATAGAATATGATGTAACACTATAGATCAACTTACCTCAGAATATATAAAGCATATAAACAGTTACAGCAATATGATGCAACAAACACAGCAGTACTACGGTGGAGCACACCTCGTTGGCTGATGGCTGCGCATATAGTGACATTCCCTCCATGCTGACCAGGGACATTTACAATAGCCTGATGGCCAATTATGTTCCTCCCACTTCTCATGCTTTGGGTCAGGTTAAAACCTGCCTCATCCACAAAGATAATTTCATGGGGAAGAGGCCATCCATCAATCTCAAAGATTGTCATGATCATCCTCAGTCACTCTCTTTTGAATCTCTTGCAAGCGGATTACATTATTGCCAATTACCGTGTTTCCAAGCTACCTCTCTTGTTCCTCCGGCAAAAGCCTTAACCTGCCTCCAGCAGGTGGTCGTCTCTGTGTCCTACAAAAATAGAAGCACTCATTTACTGTAACTGTCAAACATCCTTTTTACAGGACAAAAATGGAAACATACTGAAACTCAACTCAAAAGTTACTTTACAGAGCAATCTTACTGCAAGTACACCTACCTGTTTTCCTCCCTGAAGGTTCTGATGATGGAGGCAACAGGGAAGCGACTCAAATTTGGCTGTACTGGTTGCCCAGCCTCCCTCATAGTCATACAATGGACAAGGACATGGTCAACTAAAGTGGCTCGAATTGTTGGGGCTGGTGGAGGTGTGAAGGCTGCTTGATGGCTCGTCAAAACGGCAGTAAAAGTCGTTGAGGGTGTTGGCCAAGAGCAAGTCATCAGTGGAGTGGGGGGTTTTAGGCTTGTAGTTGGTGATATCCCTAAAACTTTTCCACACAGAGGCCGAGTCATTCTCTGAGATCTGCTGCTGCATCTTCTCAGAGTGCTGATGTTTAGCAATGTCCACTTCTTTAGTCAACCTGTACTTGGCCTCTCTGTAGCAGTCCCTGTCTCCGTTTCTGAACGCCTTTCTCTTTTCCAGCCACAGCTTTTTGAGTTTAGGAGTAAACCAGGGTTTGTCATTGTTATAACTCACCCTGGTGCGTTATATCCACTCGCAGAAGTGGATATAGGAGGTGACAGCGTCCGTAAACTCATCCAAGCTGTTAGAAGTAGCCCTCATTGTGTCCCAGTCTGTAGACTCCAAACACGTGCGAAGCTCCTCCACAGCCTCGTTGCTCCACAGTTTTTTAGTCCTCACGACAGGTTTGGAGAGCTTCAGCCTCTGTCTGTACGTGGGGATCAGGTGGATCATGACGTGTCGCACCGCGCGATAGGCCCCGCTGATCATGCTGTAACAGTGGTCCAATGTCCTCTCCTCTCTGGTCGGGCATTTAATATACTGCTTGTATTTGGGAAGCTCTTGGCTCAGATTGGCTTTGATAAAGTCCCCAAGAGCAATAATGAGAGAGTCCGGGAATGTCTGCTCCATATGCAGTATCTGCTCCGCGAGGGCGCACTGAGCTGCCTGCACATCCGCATCTGGCGGGATGTAAACAGTGGCCATGATGAATGAAGCAAACTCCCGCGGAGAATAAAACGGTTTGCAGTGAATAAAAAGGTATTCCAGAGAGGAAGAGTAATGCTGAGCAGTGCTGTAACAGTGGTTAGCTAGTGCTTCACAGCAAGGAGGAGTTAAGTTCCACCATAAGGCCCAAGTCTTTCTGTGTGGAGTTTGCATATTCTCCCTGTGTTTGCGTGGGTTCTCTCTTGGTACTCTGGCTTAGTCCCACAGTTCAAAGATATGCAGTTAATGGGGTTAGGTTAATTGCTAATTTGAAATTGCCCACCAGTGTGAATGTGAGTTCAAATGGTTGTCTGTTTCAAAGTGTTAGCCTTGCAACAGATAGGCGACCTGTGTAAGGTGTACCTGGGATAGGCTCCAGCCGTCTCTCAACCCTGATAAAAATAAGTATGTTTTTATTTATTTAGTTTTATGGCACAACACCAGAAAAAGTAGCGGTCGCAGTGCTTCAGCATCGAGCCAGTGCTACAAAACAGTAGCGAACGTAAAGGGAGTAATTTTTTTTTAAGTGGCAGGTAATTTCAATTCAATGTTTCTATCAGGAAACACACAAACTGTTTGTATGCAGTTTTTCACACAGTGTGTTGCTAGCTAAAACCATGAAACCCTTTCCATGGTTTCATGGTCAGAGTTAAGTTGCATTAAGTGTAGCAGAGATTCATATGAATTTTAGATGATGATGCTGAGATCCATCCATGTACCAGCCCACAACCCCAGTGACACACCAGCCAGGACCCAAGCCCCTCAGGCAAAGCCAAAACCCAAAGCCAGAGAGAGTGCCCCAAGAAGGCCAAGTCCCCAACCTGCCCCAGACCCAGCCAGGAGCAGTGTACCAGGTCAGTAACCTATGCCCGCCAGCACAGACCCCCCTCAAAAACTATCCAGTTCAATTCAGTTCAGTTCGGTTTTATTTATAGAGCATCAAATCCCAACAACAGTTGCCTCCAGGCACTTTATATTGTAAGATAAAGACCCCACAATAATACAAAGAAAACACAGAAAACCCCAATAATGAAATGAGCGACTGTAAGCAAGCAATTTCTTGAGACTGGGAAGGAAGAATTCCCTTTCAGCAGGAAGAAACCTCCAGCAGAACCAGGCTGAGGGTAGGGCGGCGATCTGCTGTGACTGGTTGGGGTGAGGGGAAGAAGACAGGATAAAGACATGCTGTGGAAGAGAGCCAGAGGTTAATAACAAGTATGATTCAATGCAGAGAGGTCTATTAACACATAGTGAGTTCAAAAAGTGACTGAAGAAGAAATACTCAGTGCATCATAGGAATCCCCCAGAAGCCTACACCTATTGCAGCATAACTAAGGGAGGATTCAGGGTCACTGATGCGGTCCTAACTATATGCTTTAGCAAAAAGGAAAGTTTGAATCCTAATCTTAAAAGTTAGACATTGTTCGTCACTAATCTTTTTGAGAGAGCTTTGCAAATTATTTTAATGTCAACGTTAAAATATGAGACTGGACGATAGCTGGTGGGAAATACGGGGTATTTGTCTGGTTTTAGCAGGAGACTAATGTTGAGAGAATTTATATTTGGTGGTAGTCTGCCATTTTCCTATAACATTCTGTGGAATGTTGGTGCCAGAATTGTGCAGAAGTCTTTATAGAATTCTGCTGGGAATCCATCTGGACCTGGAGCCTTTTTATTGGACATGCTTTTCAGGACTTCCTGGAGTTCACCTGTCAGACCTGTCATCAAATTCAGGGTCAGATAGAAGAAGTGGCTGACATCCAGAAATTCTACGAGTGGCTAGACAAAAAAGAGGCACAAATTGTGGCACCTCAGGAACAAACTCTAAGCACAAGATCAATAGAGCTGGGGTCTACCACACTGGGTAGGGCCTAAGTTGCAGGCTCTGTGAAGATGCCCCCTTGAGAATCCAGCACAAAACAGCAGGGAGCACGATGCTAACAGGCAGGGCATATATGGAACGCCATAACCAGAGTGTGCAAGAACATCTATGCTGAGTATGGCCTGAAAGTCACGAGGTCAAACTGTGATACGTGTGTGTGAAATAAACTGAAAAACAATGACAAAGTAAACAACATATTTAATCTAATTCTCTACCAGAAAATGTAAGTGCCTACTAGATTATCTTTCTCGGATGATCTCCTCGTGTTGGTGTTGTTTCCACATCATCATAATAAATGTTCCAGGTTCAACATTGCAAGTGACCAATCACATTGTTGTGACGTCATACTTTTGCAAGCCAAGCCATTCATTCATTTATGAAATTCCAATGTTGCAAGGACAATATGTATAATGCTTACCGTTTATTAAAGAACAGTATCCTGAAATGCAAAGACTTCAAATTGCGGGATCGGCGGACAGAGGCGGTTTCTCTCAAGATAAGTAGATTTTTTGTTTAAGGCGTTTTTTTCCGAAGTCGCAAAAGTATGACATCACAACAATGTGATTGGTCACTTGCAATGTTGAACCTGCAACAGCATTTATTATGGTGATGTGGGAACAACACCAACACGAGGATATCAGATCGTGCATCTTTCTCATCATAGCAGTTTTTATTTAAGTGCTTTAAGTATATGAACATAAACATAAACACAAACAGAGACTAATTAAATCATGGATCTATTTTGTTGTTAAAAATTATTCAGCACACCACAAAGCAGAAGGTGCTAAACACAGTACAGAGCCTTTTAAACAAGATTTTGATCAGTCATGGAGCTGGAACCACTCTGTGTGTCCTACGGTGACTGGCACACTACGCCTGTCAGTGGTTTTAATGTTTTGGCAGATTAGTGTGCAGTACATTAGAAAATGTCATTCACATCTGAGGTAGAAAAATAAATCATACTTGCATTTTTTTCATTTTATCCCACACTGCTGAACTTCCTTAGTTGTTTCACCATTAAGTATTCTCTACATATAGACAAAAACATGGAAGAGTTGCCATACTTTGAGAATGTATATTTTATGCAGTTAAAAACATAGGAATTAGTTAAATAATTTATTTCTTTAATGAAATGAAGAGCAAGAATGCAAACAGTACATATGTTTAGAGTTTGACTTTGTTTCCTGTGAATTTGAACTAACTCTTTTTTTATATATTGTTATAGTTAGAGTGATCATGTATGCATATTTAAGCATATCTGAAATTCTATTCCAAGTTTTCTTCCTTTGATTAACCAGTTGCTGCTTGTTCTAACCTGTTTCCTTCGTAGCTAAAGATTCTGTATCTGGTTGACAGCACAGATGCAGTAACACTCAACATATAAGTCATTTAAAAATCAACATTTGGTCACATTTCAATTGAGAAGTGTCTTAAAATCATAAACACACCCACCTGTTTTTCTCTACTATTTACGACAATTAGACTTCCTCCTTTCCTCTGGCAGTCTGATTCATTCTCCTGCGAACTTCTCCTCTCATTTAATTGATAGTAACAGTTGGATCCTGCCCTCAGCCATCCTACAGGACAGCTATATCCTGAAAGTTAAATTTTATTTAGTTTCAGGATGAAAATAAATGTTACTGCAGTCTCCTGTAACTTACAGTGGTTCAAATAAAATGTCTTTAGTGCCAAAGACACACAAATAAAAGAGAGAATGAGAGAAACTCTTTCTCAGTTGTACTTTGTGTTGTCATCCTTTAATCCTCTTTCAGTCTTCATCAAAAAATTACGACTACAGTAAAACATTAATTACTTTAACTCATTCTTTAACTTCCTTGGACCATCCACATATGTGGACATAACATTTTGGACCATAGTACTAAATTTTGCTCTACAAGGGCCTGATATCCACTTACGAAGACATTATACTGACACAGTTCTATCGAAATTTAAAACAAATGTCCCCAGATGGGGATATCAGGCCCTTGTAGAGCAAAATCAAGTAAAAAGATAATTCTTTGTTTTTACATTCATCAGACTACAATCAGTCCTAATAGCAAAGAGAAATTAAAAATGCTGCCATGAAAGAGTTTGGATCTTAGAAGGTAAATAAATAATTCAATCAGTCTCTGATCCTCTTTTGTCGTATTTTGTCATCTTCTTCACATTTACAAAAGAAAACAGAAGTTTATTGTTTTTTTGGTTTTTTTTATCTGTTGGTGTTTAACATTTATTGCATTGGATACCAAAAGAAACCACACATTAACATCAAGTAAATATACATAAATTACATAAATTAATTGTCAAAACTGCACAAAGCATATGCTTCAAAGCCTCTTTCAGTCAAATTATATTTTAAATTTTCATTGTTAAAAGTGACTGTTTAAAAAAAAGTTTCTAAACCTTTCTGAGTTGCACTTTGTGTACATCATCTTCTCAGGTGAATTGACATTGACTGAAATGTATTGAAAACCAAAGATAACACGTGTAAAAATCAAATAAATACTGCTGATTTACATAAATTGATGGTATAAATCTTGTGGAAAGTAGAAACTGTAAAACCTCTTTCAGTCTTCATCGAAAAATTAAATGTCTATTTAAAACAGTTGATTGTTAAAACTGATTTTTTTTAAAACAAATAAATGAGTTTGCAAACCTTTCTTTGTCGTACTTTGTGTTGTCATCATTTTTTACAATTGCTGAGAAAAGAATGGAATTTGTACTTTTTGCATTACATATAGTGACTGTCAAAATAGAATGCAAAGCATAACCACCGCTTTCATGTTTCATCAGAAAATTACAACTACAGCTAAACATTTGTTTCTTAAATCTGTCTAAACGAATAAATAAATGTTTCCGAACCTTTCTCTGTTGTACTTTGTGTTGTCATCTTCTTTGCTGAAAAAGAAAGGAAATTGTACTTTGGTTGTGTGTTGGTGTTTAACATTTATTAAAATGCACTGGATACCTTCGTGTTGTCATCATCTTCTCAGGTGATTTAAAATTTTATTGTATTGAAAACCAAAGATAATACATGTAAAAATCAAATACATATTGTTGATTTACATAAATTGATGGTCAAAATCTTGTGGAAAGTAGAAACTGTAAAACCTCTTTCAGTCTTCATCGAAAAATTAAACATCCATTTTAAACAGTTTATTGTTAAAGCTGATTTTTTAAAACAAACAAGTGAGTTTCCAAACCTTTCTCTGTTGTACTTTGTGTTGTCTTCATCTTTGCTGAAAAAAGATTAGAAATTGTACTTTGGTTGTCTGTTGGTGTTTAACATTTATTAAAATGCATTGGATACCAAAAGAAACCACACATTAACATGAAGTAAATATACATAAATTACATAAATTAATTGTCAAAACTGCACAAAGCATATGCTTTAAAGCTTCTTTCAGTCAAATTATATTTTAAATTTTCATTGTTAAAAGTGACTGTTTAAAAAAAAAGTTTATAAACCTTTCTGAGTTGCACTTTGTGTCGTCATCATCTTCTCAGGTGAATTAACATTGACTGAAATGTATTGAAAACCAAAGATAACACGTGTAAAAATCAAATAAATACTGCTGATTTACATAAATTGTGTCACGGCTCGGGGCAGCAGCCGTGTGATGTGAGGAAAGGAGGACTCAAATGCAGCACTTATTCAGAGGTGAGGGTGGTTTATTAAGAATACTGAACATAAAGTGGGGATGGCAAAACAGAACGAAGGATGAACTAAACTGGGAGAAACTAAACCAAGGAGTAGCAAACCTGAACATGGAGGGAGGACAGGAGGGAGAACGCGCAGGGGATTCACGGAGAAATGCAGAGTACGCAGGGTGACACAGAGGATGAACACAGACGACGCGACGAGGAACTGAGGGAAACACACACTATAAATACACAGAGGGACACTGGGAAATCACACACAGGTGGGAGACACAGCTGGACCTGATTAACCTGACGAGACAGGGGAACACTAACACCAGGGACCAACAGAGGGAGCACAAACCCAGAAACCCAGTATCTAAAATCCCAAAACACAAACCATCCCAAAACAGCCCACAAATAATAATGAAAATAATAACAATAAAGACACCAAACACAAAATCACTGAGTCATGGACTCAGGATCATGACAAATTGATGGTCAAAATCTTGTGGAAAGTAGAAACTGTAAAACCTCTTTCAGTCTTCATCGAAAAATTAAATGTCTATTTAAAACAGTTGATTGTTAAAACTGATTTTTTAAAACAAATAAATGAGTTTCCAAACCTTTCTTTGTCGTACTTTGTGTTGTCATCATTTTTACAATTGCTGAGAAAAGAATGGAATTTGTACTTTTTGCATTACATATAGTGATTGTCAAAATAGAATGCAAAGCATAACCACCTCTTTCATGTTTCATCAGAAAATTACAACTACAGCTAAACATTTGTTTCTTAAATCTGTCTAAACAAATAAATAAATGTTTCCGAACCTTTCTGTGTTGTACTTTGTGTTGTCATCTTCTTTGCTGAAAAAGAAAGGAAATTGTACTTTGGTTGTGTGTTGGTGTTTAACATTTATTAAAATGCACTGGATACCTTCGTGTTGTCATCATCTTCTCAGGTGATTTAAAATTTTATTGTATTGAAAACCAAAGATAATACATGTAAAAATCAAATAAATATTGTTGATTTACATAAATTGATGGTCAAAATCTTGTGGAAAGTAGAAACTGTAAAACCTCTTTCAGTCTTCATCGAAAAATTAAACATCCATTTTAAACAGTTTATTGTTAAAACTGATTTTTTAAAACAAATAAGTGAGTTTGCAAAACTTTCTTTGTCGTACTTTTTACTTTGTGTTGTCATCGTTTTTACAATTGTTGAAAAAAGAATGGAATTTGTACTTTTTGCATTACATATAGTGATTGTCAAAATAGAATGCAAAGCATAACCACCTCTTTCATGTTTCATCAGAAAATTACATAGATAGATAGATATGAGCTTCTTAACCTTTCTCATTTGTTTTTTGTGTTGCTCTGTTGTTTACATCCTGTGAAAATGGAATGGAAGTTGTACTTGGGTTGTCTGTCGGTGGCTGGGCATTTACTAAAATGCATTGAGAATAAAAGAAAACACAGGTTGACATCAAAAACAGCATCCTTAAATTGTATTCTAAATTATTTTTTAAAACAGGATGCACAGACTAAATTGTAGAATCTTCCACACACTCTGGAGGTTTTCATGCATCAAACAAGTGATACGAGCTGTTTAAATCTACAGTTGCACGTCTGACTGCTATAAAGTTTTAAAAAAAGCCTCAAAAAACTGTTTATAGGTATAGTTAAACATCTGATTGTTCAAAAAAGGAGGGAAATAAGGTTTTAAACCTTTCTCGTGTGTAGTTTCCGTTGTAAGATGGCTATGTAAAGTACTGGTCTGCTCTGACTGCAAGGTTGCTGTGATACCTGGGGAAAACAGTAAATAACAGGCAGATCAACATCAACCTTGAAATTACAGTTCTTAAAGTTTCAAAATTTGATTTTGTGTTTGTCCGTTCACACAAATGTATCCTAAGTTTTGAATATTTTTTTTCCTGTCCCTGTTATTGTCTATACTGGCAAATGGTAATCATCAGGTTGTTTGAATATCTTGAGCAAAACACAGTGTTACAGCTCAAATGTTTCATTTTGTCATTTAAATTTCAGCACTGTTCCTCTAGCAGAACATTTTGAGAAGTAATAAGCACTAAATGTGAAAATGAAATGAAATGCCAAATTGTTCTTCCAAATATATAAGCTGAACAACACAAAAACACAAGTGTTGGACTTGGGTCTTTATAGAAAAGAGTTAAGCCTCACCGCGACTGACAATTACAGTCGACATCAAGACAAAAAAAGCTCCCAGAGCTGCTGCAATGACTCTGAAATGGCTCCTTTTGGCAGATGAACGGTTCATTTGAGTGTGTTGACCTGTAGAGACAAAATGCACACTTTCATAATTTTATCTATTATCTCACCATACTATTTATATTCCTATAAGTAGACACATCAAAGATGAACAGCAATCAGCTGCAGCAGCTCCTTGTGAATAAAGTAGCAGCCTAAAGTGACTTTTTAAAATTTAATCAGTAAGAAGAGCAACACTTCCAAGTGCCTCCATATCACACAGACTTAAAAACAAAAAGAAAATTCACTTGATGGGCCCACATCCTCATTTTAGGTTTGACAGCGTTTTTAAAAGGTAAATGGCTTAAACATGAATTACGCTGCGGTTTGGGGAAAGCCTTGATGGAGCCTGGCTAATCCCCAAAGAAGGCATCCCCTAGAAGCAGTAATAACTGTGTGGCACAAAGGTCAAAGACCTCTGCAGTAATAATTCAATTTTCAATTCAATTTATTTATACAGCACCAAATCACAATAGCAGCCACCTCAAGACTACAACAATACCTACAGACAAAAACCAACAATCATATGACCCCCTATGAGAAAGCACTTTGGAGACAGTGGGAAGGAAAAACTCCCTTTTAACAGGAAGAAACCTCCGGCAGCACCAGGCTCAGGGAGGGGCAGGCATTTGGCACGACCGGTTGGGGTGAGAGAAGGAAGACAGGATAAAAGACATGCGCAGAGAGAGCGAACGGCAATTTCCTCTCACCCAAAGGAGAGGAATATAACTAGTAGGCAGTCCAGTAGAGAAAAATAGCCCATGGCCTCAAAAAGGTGGTCGAAGTGTCACAGCTGGGATGGCCAGTATGTTTGTAATGCGGACCAAAGTGCAGACACAGAAGGAGATAGAACGAACATAACCAAAAATGAGCAGTTAATTTGGCCAACAAAACATGGATACAAAACAAGGCAATAATGCACAGGGGCAAAACTAAAACTAAAACCTAAACTGGGAAAAGCTGTGGAAACTATGACAAACAACACATGACATGATTCTGAGCAGGAGTACGAAAGTAACTATAACAAAAAAACTGTGAACAGAATTGTATGGTTCCTGTGTAACCGTACAATTCTCCACACGTTACATGTTCCATATGTACGGGTAACGACCCCCCTTGGTTGTGGCGCGTGGATACTTCTTTAAGACACTCCGGCACGCCCAGCTACGCCCCACAGCTCATGTATAAAACAGCTGTGCAGAAGTGACACTGGTGATAGTTTGATTGGAATGCGTCTCCGAGCGGCCTGATGGTGGAGAGATAGTCTCTCATTAAGAGAACGTACGGTTACACAGTAACCGTACGTTCTCTAGCATATTGAGACTATCTCTCTATACTGTTACATATTCCATATGTACGGGGTAACTCTGTAAGACACCCTGCGAGGAGACAGTGCAACCGAACCGCCAAGAGTGAAGGTGCCAATGACCCATTGACAAAGTACACATAAGCAGACCACACCAGTCAGGGCTTTGCCAGACGCGAAGGCCAAGCCAGGGGGTGGAGATAGCAGTCTGCAGATGCCAGACTGGCCCGAACCGGTCGTGCAGGATGCAGGACCGCAAGTGATCAGCCGCTCAAGGTCAGCCCAGGAACCACGAGGCAGACCGCCAGGGAGTGCAGACCGCAGGGGAGGGCAGCACACCGAGCTGCCAAGTAGTATCCCGCTGGTCGCATAAGCCATGCGGGCGGTGCCAGACAGAGAGTCAGCGCTAAAGGCTGGAGAACTCCCACTCACCACAGCGAAGTCCGACTGGCGTGTAAGCCGTCGAAGAGGGCAGCTCGCCAGGGGAGCACAGCCTACAGTAGCAGGACAAGGTAGGGATGAGACCTGTCCATCCACAGACCCAAAACCGCCCCATGCTGTCAACAGACAGGGAGGGGGGGCTGGCAGCCTAGCCTGCTAAAGTGGAGGGCTGAGCAAGGCGAAGACCCGAAGGTCCACCCCCAGCACCGTCACTACGTGCTGTCCACAGACAGATGAGCCTCAAGAGTGAACTCGAACGAGACACTCAAAGTCAGTAAGAAGGTCCCAGCTCACTGAGTGGTAGGCAGGCCAGTAGAGATAAATAGCCCATGGCCTCAATAAGGTGGTTGAAGTGTCACAGCTGGGATGGCCAGTATGTTTGCAGTGAGGACCAAAGTTCAGACACAGAAGGAGATAGAATGAACATTAACAAAAATGAGCCGTTAATTTGGCCAACAAAACATGAATACAAAACGAGGCAATAATGCACAGGGGCAAAACTTGGGAAGTGTCAGCTCACTGAGCGGGCACCTGCTGGCCATGTGACCCACGACACAGGAGCAACGCACTAGACAGAGAGCCAGTGCTGCGTGCTGGAGAACACTCACTCGCTGGCTGACATATCAGACACAGCGAGGTCCGACTGGCGTTCTCTGAGAGGCCCCACTCCAGTGGCAGCCAGAGGGGATGGAAGCTTCCTCAACATCCACCTCACGATAACCAATCTCCACTAGCCCAGGCCTCAAAGATGCGGGGCCATGGGAGGGAACTCTGCAGCCATCATCCGCATTTTAGCCTGAGAGGCACAGGATGGGGGAAGGCTCTCCATGTCCCCAGCCTGCCTGCAGCTGACGTGTCAAGCTCCATCCCTATAGTGGGAGCGACAAAATGGCCGCCATCAGGGCATAAGTAACCCTCACACCCCTGTTAGGGCATGCTGCCCCTTCCCAGGGAAGGCCCGAAGGGGCAACTTGGGACCAGGGGCGGGGCTATCGGGGGAGGGGCCAAAGGCAACTACTCCCGCCATGCATGGCAGCAACCATCTGCGGTTAGGAGACCACAAATGCTGGGAGGCAGGGCACTCAACTGCCTGCAACCAGACCTTGAGGTCCACTCTACTAGATGGGACCTCAGGAAGGGCTAGTTCCTACACCTCCAGCTCCAATCAAGAGTTGAAACCTGAGCTGCGGGCAAACGCCAGACAGGCTAACAGACCGGAGAATGCTCACTCACCGGCCGTAGCACAGGCCGGGAGTGAGGGAGACCAAGCTAATGGAAATGACAGGGGAGAAGCTAGCACCCAGGGAGGCTGCCAAAACAGGCTCCTGACAGACAGACGCGACACACACACAGCACTCTCAAGGTAAGCACACACACAACACAACTGGAGATCAAACAATCACCAGCAGTAGCGGCTTTTGATACGGGCGACACGGGCGGTTGCCCGGGACGGCATCGTGGTGGGGGCCGGCATCACGGGCATCGGCAAAAAAAAAATAAAATAAAATAAAAATTGCTCGTAGTCAAGCTGCCCCGACGTCATGCCAGCGCATATTGGGAAAGTCGTAGGCACCGATCGGTTTTCTATCGCCCATTTGCTGGGAGTAAGGGCGCCCTCCGTTTGCGAGGTGCGCCTGCTGCTTGCGGCACAGGGAGGAGAGGGCGGGGCGGCGGGGGATTCTCTGGCTGGCTGGAGCAGCATCTAATAATCAACTCGCAAAATAAAAGAAAATAAAAACAAACAAACAAACACGAAAACACCAGACATTATGATACAGACTTATAATTTGCACCGATGTTTTTTCGAAATTCATACGCGAAAAGTGAGCACGAGAGCCCTCGGTGCGCCTGCTCGCTGCTGAAGTCAAAGTAAACTTTATTGTCATCTCTGCTACATACAGTCCAGTATATAGAGGGACGAGACCACGAGGCTCCAGTTACAGCAGTGCAAGTAAACAAACAATAAATATAAGAAGAGTAAAAAAATAAATATACACTTTAGGACTCGGGGTAAAGGGATCAATGACAATGTAAAATTTATAATTTACAGTTTGATGATTTAAAGTCTCAAACACAACCCGTCGAAAGGGGAGGGTGTCAGCTGCTTCCAAATAGAGCACATTTCATTCATAATGATGTAAATCTAAGCCCATTATGGATTCATGATTTGAATCCTGGGTTGTGCGAAATCCCAAAAATACACCCTAGAGAAAGTTAATCTGTGAACTAAGGTGTAGGTCTATTAGGTTATGTTGTGGTGATCCTCGGGTTGGGGGATGGGTGTTCATACTGGAGTGCAAAATTAAAACCAATGGAAGATGGACAAGAAAAGTTCAAAGCCATCAGGTGCTCAGTTTAGAAAAAAGAGAAAAGAAGAGGAGAAACGAGCAAAAGATACAGGTAAGCAGATGTGTCATTGGATAATGGCAGGTCATCCTGAAACAAACAGAATCAGAACACTTTATTAATCCCTGAGGAAATTATGTGGGTTACAGTTGCTCCAAGAAGAAATGGTAAAAATAGTAACAAACTAAACTCCAAACAATACATTATGTTACAGATTTTAATTAGCCAATCAATTAATTGTCAATTGTTGATTTGTCCTGTTCTCATTGTATGACGAATTATGACGGCTATTTGGTAGCCGTTTGCATACGATGCATACTCTCTCTCTCTTCATATGTGTGTGTGTATGTTTCTCTGGTGTTTCTCTGGTGAAATTCAGTATGGTTCCGACAACAGTTTTATGTTAATGTACAATCCTTAATATGTTTTATGTGTGTGTGTGTCCTAGCCCATTTGGCTGGCTAGGACCGCTGGAGTGTCTTAAAGAAGTATCTACGCGCCACGACCAAGGGGGGTCTTACCCCGTAAATATGGAATATGTAACGGTGTGGAGAGTCTCGATATGCTAGAGAACATGAGGTACCTGGAATATGACATGAGATGGGAAGAGGAAAACAGACAAACCGACAATGAACAGAGGGAGTCAGAGGACTTAAATACACAGGAGGGTAATGAGAGAAGTGGAAATACCTGGGGAGACACAGCTGACACAAATGATCATGACACCACAGAGAAAAGTAAGACTAAACACAATGAAAATAGAAACAAAACTTTAAAAACATGGAGAGACATGAACTGGGACACACAAGCTTGACACAAGAGACAGAGAGAGGGAGCGAGAGAGGGAGAGGAACAGAGGAGAGAGGCACAATCTACATAGAATCTACATAGATGAGGAGATAACACATGACACACAGGAAAAGACTCAAAAACGGAGACCAGCCCCTGAGACGAGGATTCCAAAGAGTGGAGCTGATGATCTCTGAAAATTAGGGAGGAATGGCGGGAGAAGAGATCAAAGGAAATTTCGGACAGTAAAAGACCTTAAGGAGGGGAACCCTTGATCAGGTAGCGACGTGGCTCGACTCTGAACTGAAGCTCTGACAGTGACGCATGCCGGGATTTTAAGACTTAAGGTAATGGCTTGATGGCTTGTAAAAGTTTATGTGAGGTGGTCTTTGAGTGTAAATTGAGAGGGGGTGCCTAGCTGCTTGACACATGGGTGGCCCCCGGACCAGCACTGGGCTGCCGCTGGAGGCGCGGGCGGCCCCGTAACCACCTCATCACCGGCGCTGCTGGATGCGCGAGCAACCGCCTGAGTGGACACTTCCCGTTGCTGGTCCGGGGCCCGGGGTCCCGATGGTCCAAATCCCTCGCCTGCTCGTGGAGGGGGGAGTAGGTTTGGCCAGACGGCTCCCCGGCCTCAGGCGGGCGATGGGGGTATGTGGTAGGGCGTGTTCTGCGATGCCGCTGCAGATGGAATGGACTCACCTGCACGGCATCTACAATCACGCCTTGCCGGCTTAAAACCTTTACTCTGCTTGTTTTGTTGTTGGTCGTGATGTGTACAGCTGGCAGCAGGAGAGCTGCAGCCATTGAATGTAATGTTACAGCAACCGTGTGACTATTGTAAGAATAAATGATGCTGCGAAGTATGAAAAGTATGAAAATGCCATCGGGTCTGCCGTGGTGGTTTAGTTAAGTTTTTTTTCAAAGAAAAAAAGTGTACGCAAACCAGTAAACAAATTAAAACTAGTACTGTTGAGAAACTATAATACAAAAATTACAATTAAAATTCTCAACAACAAAAACAACTGGTGAAAATACAATTACCATATAAACAACTTAGCAACCCCCATCTCTGCGCTGACACAGGAGCGGCGAGTCCGGCGACTTGGATGTTTCGTCTTTGCCGAAAGCACAGCATTGGAAACAAGAGCAGAACTTAAAGTAAAGACTTGATCTCACCAGGCTAGAATCGATCCAATACCGATGCCGACTTGGTATCGATACAATCAATATTTTCTCGAAAGGTGTTTGCACGAGAAAGGACGAGAACGAACTGTGTTCGCACGAAAACGAGAATGAACAGCTTCTAGAATTGGGGGATCATATATAGATAAGAACCAGAAGGAACATGTTTGGAGGTGTGGTCTCACTCCTGAAATTCAGATATCTCTAAATAAGGTTTCAAAAGAGACTTCATAATTATATTAACATAAAACATTTCAAAAGCATCTTAAGCTAGTTAAGCTATTTTAGGTGCTGAATGTGAAATTGCTGCACCACAAAATTTTCAATGCTTACCAGTTTCCTGTAACCCAGGACTGATGGAGCAGTCTTCATGTTCTTGAATCTCCACTTGGCTTTTCTCTCCACCATCCACTCGGACTCCTTTGCTATATCTCACATGTGTTGCAGCTTGAGTACCTGTGGACATTTTGGGAGAACTAAAAGCCTCAGCCATCTGCTTCTGCCTCTGTCACGCAGCTGTTTCAAGAGATGAGCATGAAGGAAGTAGCAGCTAACCACAAACACAACCACACACACAAACATATGCACTACTACTATGTATTTATAGACGCATACTTACTCTCTGTCAGTGAAATATTGTAAGGATTATAGAATGTAATAAATTATTTATTTCTTATTTGAAAAGGCCTTGCCATTTTTGCTGACTTTAAAGCTTTGTGTGCCACAATCTCACAGATGTGATGATATGGTCTGTGATGTGCTGGAGCATGAGCATGTTTGCAGACTTCAGACTGGTCACTGAAAATGTCAGACTTGCTGTGGTTTTATAGATAAAAAAGAACATAGAAGTATGGCACAGCTGCTGTTTATATATTTGAGTCAAATGATGATTAGTGTAATAAATATCAATAATAAATAAAGCAAAAATTGCTAAATGGCGTTAAAAATGCTGTAGTTTATTCTCTTTTCCTGTTATCTGATCTGAAAATTGCAGATACGTGACACAACAGACTTTTTGTACTAAAATGTGCCGAACACCATCATTTCCTCATTTGCATCATTTTATGAAATGTTACAATGCAAATAAAATGGAGACAAAGAAGATTTGTAGACCAATAAAGTGTCTTAGTGTGAGTTCTATCTTTTCCCTGATATTCTGGTGTTCACTTACACAGATCTGTGACTTTAAGGTGGAGCAAACGATATGTATATCACATGCTCCAAACTATTTTCATCACAACAGCTTGTCTTGTTTTTTGGCCCCTACTGTGGCCTTACGAGCTACAAAAAAAAAACTTAATAAAGTTTAATGCTTTTAATGTTACTGTCTCACATCTGATCAGAGACTTTGTGGCTAGAATGTGTCAAAGAGCTCATTATAGAAACCACTTCCTTCTTCATGAGGTACACAGCAACTAATTTCCTACTCAGCATTTGAAACTGAGTCACCACAGACAGCAGGAATTGTGCAGTAAGTTAGGTGTGTAGTTAGAAGTGTTTTGTTAAGTTCTATTAAAGAAGTAACACTGATTCACATTACTGCTTCCACTTTTTGTGAATCTACAATTTAACCTAGTGTGAGCTAACTCCCCAGAGAGATGTCACAAAGTTAATAAGAATGATTCCTGTTGGCAGAGTCTGAATCAGATTTATGGTGTGCTGTGAATCAGATGACACAGGCTATTATGACGTCAATAATGCACATAAGGTTGACTGCGATTCTTTCTATGGGAACGGTATACCCATTGCAGCATGTGGGGATTTCAGGGCCCATATATTGCCAGCACCACTGGTGTACACTGTCAGACCCCACAACCACCACTAGAGTCCTAGAGGAGTTAAGATGGTAGGGCGAGCCACTGGGTTGCGCTGCATACCTTAATGCTGGAGCTGGCTGTTGCTGAAGTTGGGATCTGGAGCCACTCATTGACATGAAGTATGGAAGGGCCTTCTGGAGAGTGCATCTGGATTTTGGTGGCTTTTCCAGGTAGGTGCAGTACCTGGAAATCACAGTTCTACAGTCCAAAAAAAAATCACATCCCAATCAATTAGTCCCCTCTGGATATAAAATACAGCGGCTTCATGGGTTCTGGCAGTCTATCTGCCAGTATCTCAATGTTAAGTGTATTATACTTAACATGTGGTCTACTTGCTTGGCAGTAGATAGCATGTGCAGTAGACAACATTTTTTACCAAGCATCCATTACTTGGATGCTTGGTAAGGGATAAGCCTCTTTAATGGTTTGCCTATAATCCATGGACAGTTGAGGACTCTCTTCTTTTTTCTTCATCACAATTGCCTGCATGGCTTGTAGATGGCTGGTCTTGGTCCGGACTTGGTCCTTCTTCACAAAAATCTTAGTTGAGCTCAGCAGCGCAGAACCAGAGTTTTTGTGTAAATTTTCACCCAAGCGGTCAGCTGTTTGTACACCTCTGTGACAGGGAGTTCACCAGCCTAACCCTAACTGGATAGTTGCTTCTCTTGTTTTTACCTTTGTTGTCATTATTGTATGCATTCCTACATGGTGGAACTTTTTATGTAAGATAACTGGGGATCATCCCACCTCTGAATCTGGCTCTAAACCTAACTTCAGTCGACCCTATGCAGGGGAGAATTTTGGCCCTAAACTTAACCTCTCCCACTTCACTGGAAATGATGATTGGGTATCACCCCGCCCTTTAATTCATCCCTAAACCTAACCTCAGTAGACCCTATCCTGGGTTCAACTTGAGCTGTAACCATTCTCTCTCTCACTCTCTCTCTCCCTCTCCCTCTCCTTTCCCCCTCCTCCTTCCCCCCACCTCATTAAACCATATATAGAGGACTGGAATTGGAATCCCTCTTTGGGACGTACAGTGGGGACCCTGGACGCCTGAGATCAGAGCGGGTATGGTCTGTGCATTGGAGCAAATTTGATTTCCCCTAACCCAGCCTTGCATATTTTTGTTGTCCCATATTATCCACATCGAATAAAGACATGATACAGAGAGTGCAGACCTGCTTCTCACTGTCTGTGGTGCTGAAAATTTGAAACATTTTAAACAATAACTATAGCTCCAGCTTCTTAAATCTCAAAATGCTCCTTTTCCTTTCACATTTATCTTTTAACATTTCATGCAAACATTAAATCAAACAGTCACCACAGGGGGCCAGCATAGACCCAGAGAGTTTTAGTGTAGCTGTTCACCTGTTCAGATTTTTATCAGTTTTGTTAGTGCACATTATACATGTAATATTGTGACACTTAGCGCTCTCAAAGTATTTGTCATGGTCACTTTTGACTTGTGTGCATTCATGATGTATTCTTTTGGATTGGTGATTGTATTTATATTCAAGAGTTACATTTTGACCCTTAGTTAGATATTGTTCATTGTTCATGTATGTAATCTCGTTCCTGGCTTATATTTTATTATAACGTTGCAAATCTTCAGCAATTAGCAGTTTCAAGTTCCTACATCATGCATCCACAAGTCCTGCATTTGACTCCTAACTTTCCTGCCACACAGACATAACTTGAAAGAAGAACGCTGCAGCCACAGACGAGCCACTCTTCATCACTGTGGTCAGCCGACACCTCACCTGCCTCCCTCTAGGCATTGTGGACTGAAGAAGATGAGCCTGCCACCACTGTGTCCTCACTTTCCTCGATCGGCTCTCTGTATCCTCCTCTACTTATTCAAGGCCTCTAATATTGTATCAGATCAGAATGCAAAAAATTCTTAAGCATTTTCTTTTTGCTTTAGAAATGAGACATTTGGGAATTGCTAGTATGCAATAATCTACACAGCAAAAGGAAAAACATTAAAATTCAGAGTACAAAATAAAGCTCCACAAATAGAAGTGATCCATCAGAATGAAGTCAGGAAATAAATCACACAGCAGATCAAAAACATGAGTAACAGGTCACTGACAGTCCTTTAATAAATTTAGCTCTGACGATGTCAGGTTAAAGTTGGACTAAAATACATTAGGAGAAAGAACCTGGTCACATTCAGCTACATAAACTCTTTTTCCTGGAGTCAACATTTTATTCCATTTAGCCCAAACTTCAAAATCCTTACTTGACAACTCCACCATAAATGAGTATTCAGAACTTATTCGCACATTTGAAAATTGTTGAATCTGCTTTTCTTCTTCATTTCAATCTCCTGTCAAAATTTATAGCTAATAATAAGAAGCAACTACTTTCAGCTGATTGAGAGAAACTCAAGAAGACATTTACTGTAGTTTTAGCACCAACAGACTGATGAATAAACCAAGTAAACCAAAGTAAAGACAAGCTGCACTTTGACTTGTATTAGAACAATTTGCTGGAACTACAGAGTAATGAAGTACTTCAAGTTTTTGTGTGGATGACTTCCAACCTTACTGTACAGCACAGAGCACAGAGGGACAATATATGTAATCAATATATGATGCAGAATGAACAAGTAACAACTGTGAGCTGAGTCTGAGGCTCATGCAGGACATTTCATAGTGAGGTGTCTTTGGTTGGATTATTCAAACATTTACATCAAAGCAGGAAACTCATTTCTCACAGATGAAGGTCTTAGAGCTGTAACCAACATAATGTTCAACTGCTTGTTTCAACTTCCCATTATCGTCACAGCAGACTCCGTAGGAATCATAACTCGTACTCAGCTGTCCTGGTGCCCACAACCTGTCAGAGAAAAAAATAAATGATATTAAACTGGAGTAAACTTTGAACATTTTTCAATCCTGATTTCTTCAAACTGACTTGTTGTAACTGAACGTCATCACAGACTGCAGATGAAGAGAGTTCAAGCACAGCTGTTCATTCAAAGAAGGATTTCTGCTTTTCTTTACATTCAGTTTGTGGGGCTGTTGGAAAATAGCTCAACTCATGTGTTGCTGATCTATCTTCCAAAATACGAATGTTTCACTTCTAAATAATAACTCTGGAATAGAAACAAACTAGTGTCTCACGTTTCATTCACAGCTGATCCGTCCACCCATTCCCATTTATATCCTCCTGATGTCTTTTTGCCTGTCAGACCAGTCCAGGACTCTCCTCTCATGTTCAGTTCATTGATAAATATCTATTTGGGAAGAGACAAAAATATTTGCTCCAGTCATAATTCAGTACTTCTTTTTGAAAAAAGACAAACAAACACAAAAACACAAAGTTACTACCAGTTATTGCCTCTTGCAGGAGGTAATTTTGGATGAGAAGATTTTCCAAGCTTCTACAGTCGTGGGTCGAGCTTTATTTAATTTCGCTGTGGTATGTTCAAGATTAATGATACGGATAAGACATCGTATCCAGAATGATTCCATACAAATGTCAGGACTGAACTGTTGCTTTGTAATTGTCTTCTTTGCGGACGTGAATCCGGCAAACAACATTTTGCATTGTATTTGTTTTAAGGAGATGTCAGAGGTATCATTAAGGAGACAAAGACCAGGATTGGGGATATATGAAACTTCCAGTACCTCAGATAACACAGAGTTCTGTCAGGCGTTGTGTGGAGGCGAGGAAGAAAGAACCCAAACGCAGGACTCGCAGGTAGGTGAGGACTGGTGAAGGTTTATTATAAGGAGTGGATGAACAGAGGGTGAACGGACACTGACTGGCTGGACAACTAAATGGCTGACTGAACTGAGAGAAGACACGGGAAGGACAACATCACACAAACATCAATGACACGACAAGGGCTGAAGGGAACAGAGGGCTTAAGTACATGACTAACAATGACAACGATTGGAGACAGGTGAGTGAACAGCTGAACATAATGAACTAATGATAAATGGGAAGAGGACTGAACATAATGCACACAGACCAAGGCTAACACAATAAAACAGGAAGTGGAACAGGCAGAAGATAAACAGTGAACATGAACTGAAAATACTGGGTCAACGACCCAGGAACCCTGACAAGTTCAGAAAGACCCAAAAGTCGGATATAACTGGACAGTCCCAAAACATGTGTAAGAACGTGCCTGGTGACAAATGTCTGTGAAGGTTCTCAGTCATCCAGGTCATCATAGTCAAAGGAGTTTGCAAAGAAAAGCGTCTGGACTTCTTTAAGTTGATTGAAGACGTTTCACCTCTCATCCGAGAAGCTTCTTCAGTTTGCCATTTGACCTTAGAACTGAAGAAGCTTCTCGGATGAGAGGTGAAACGTCTTCAATCAACTTAAAGAAGTCCAGACGCTTTTCTTTGCAAACTCCTTTGACTGGTGACAAATCATTGCACATGTGACAGTGATATGTAGCCTGTAGTTTCATCTGGAATCTATAATTCAGTACTTTTGTTGTAGTAACATCATCTTGTGAATATGTCTGAAGGAAGAACTAAATGTGATGAAACTTTTCTGTTCTTCCATTGTGCAGAAATCAGAAATACCCAAAGAGTTTCCCAGAGGAACCTGTCCAAGGAATTAAAGTTCTATCTATCTGTCTATCTATCTATCTATCTATCTATCTATCTATCTATCTATCTATCTATCTATCTATCTATCTATCTATCAGCTCCTGCATGATCAAGATGGCGCTGCTGAGGTCGGCTGCCGTGCTGGATTCTCTGACCCAACTTTTCCACATTTTGCTGATTTTTGTTACTTTTCATTTCATCATGTTTAACTCCGGACCCAACCTGGCCAAGGGAGATTCTGAGAGAGAACAAAGGACGCAATCCTAAGCGACGGCCTTGAGGGAAACATGTCAGCATCAGGAACAGGCTACGGGCTCGTGCACACTGTGCACCCATGTCCAGTATCCTGCTAGCCAATGTTCAGTCCATCGAGAACAAGCTTGATGACCTCAGGGCTAGAATTAATTTCCAGAGAGACATTCGGGACTGCAGCCTCCTCTGCTTCACCTAGACATGGCAAAACCCAGCGATACCAGACCATGCCGTGCAGCCGACAGAGTTCTTTTTGGTTTACTGCATGGACAGAACAACAGAGTCGGGGAAGAAAAGAGGTGGTGGAGTGTGTTTGATGGTAAACAACAGATGGTGCAACAGCGCGAACATTTCCCCACTCATACGCTGTTTCTTGCCCAATCTGGAACTTTTTATCATTAAATGTCACCTTTTCTATCTCCCTCGGGAATTCACTGCGGTCATTGACTGTGCTTTTTATATTCCGCCTCAAGCTACTTGGACACTGCCTTATGTGAGCTACATGAAACTCTCACACAACAACAAGCATTTCACCAGGACGCCGCGCTCATAGTTATGGGAGATTTTAATAGAGTAAATCTCAAACACATATTTCACAACTTTCACCAGCCCCACCAGTGGCACTAGGACATTAGACCACTGCTACACTCCATTCAAGGACTGCTACAAGGCTCAGCCTCTGTTGGCATTTGGAAAATCAGCACCGTTTTCAACCTCTCCCTGGCCCGAGCACTGGTTCCCACGAGCTTCAAAGAGTCCATCATTGTCCCTGTCCCAAAGAAACAACAGCCCGCTTGCCACAATGGTTACCGCCCAGTAGCACTGACTTCAACTGTGATGTTAGGATGCTGTTCGTGGACTACAGTTCAGCATTCAACACAATAATTCCCTCAAAGCTTTTCACCAAGTTTAAGGATCTAGGACTCAGCTCATCACTGTGTCAGTGGATCCTCAACTTCCTCACAGACAGACCCCAATCAGTGAGAGTGGGAAAACAAGTCTCCCCCTCAGCACTGGAGTTCCTCAGGGCTGTGTTTTAAGCCCCCTGCTGTACTCATTGTACACTTATGACTGTGTAGCCACATCAGACACCACCTCCATTGTCAAGTTTGCTGACGACACTGTTGTTGTGGGCCTGATCTCCGACAACATCAAGAAGGCCTACCTGGAGGAGATTAGGAACCTGGAGACCTGGTGCCAGGAGAACAACCTCCTCCTAAACATCAGCAAGACTTAGGAGCTGATCGTGGACTTCATTACAAAGCAGGCCCTGAACCAGGTGTGGAACTGGACTCTCTCACACACATCACATCACCACAGCACTCTGTTTATTTGCACACTTATCATTTATAATTTATTTTTATTCATAATTTCTTTCGTAAATCATTATTTGCACATTCTTTTACTGTAAATTTCTAAGTTAAAATCTTTAAATTTTGTAGTAATCTGTAAATCTGTAAATCTTACTGTCAATTCTTATTGTCATTTAATGGTCGGGCCTTGTACAGCAATAAGCATTTCACCACATGCCGTACTGTGTATGGTTGTGTGTGTGACAAATAAAATTTGAATTTGAAGCTCAGTCACTGTTGCAGTGGAATCACTGTTAATAATATGTTTTATTTGGTATTATTAAATAAGAAACATAGCCAGGATTAGGAGGATTGCTTTTATTTTGGAACATTTCTGTGTAATTTAAATTTTTGCTTCAAATTTGTCAAATGTGTAAAAACTTACATTTGAATGTGAATGTCTGTAACAAAAAAGGGAGAATCAAAGAAATCGAAGTGGAGACAGGAAGCAGGTCACAGACTGACAGCAGGTCAAAAACACAAGTAACAGATGACTGTCAGTTCCATCAAAGATCACACAGACATGAACAAACACACCCACCTGTTCCTCTTTGCTGTTTATCATCACCAGATCAGCTCCTTTATCCTGACAGTCTCTCCTGCTCTCTTGCCAGTGCTTTGCCTCAGTGGATTTAAAGTAACAGCTGCTTCCAAATCTTGTCCATCGATCAGGACACTTCTCTTAAAGTCAAACACATGTTTTAAAGGCGGTTTTATTCACTGCTCATAGTTTCAAGTTTTTGTTGTGTAATAAAGATTTTTAGTTTTTAACAGCTTGTTACCTTTGATCTTCTCCTTTAGCAACTTGATTTCTTGCTTTAATTGAATTATTTTCACTGCATGTTGAGAACAAACATAATTATAATAAAATAATAATAAAACAGGAAAAATGACTGCAAAGTTAGTTTATGAATATTTATTTATAATTGTTTTGAAATATTTCTTACTTGAACGATTAGCCTGGAGATGCTCTTTTTCCAAATTGACTAAAATATCTGGTTAGAAACAAAACAGGAAACTGATTTAAAGTTTTAAAGCATTTTATCAATGAAGTTTTGTGTTTTTCATTCCCATCACATGAATGGAACTAACACATGCTGACTTGCTAGCTACTCAATACACCAAGTGAACTAATTTGCCGGCATGACAGACATCACTGTCTAACGTAGTGTGACTGCACCTGCATCAGTCTGCAGCAGATGCTGCTGCCTGTCTGCTTTGTTGATATAGTCACAGAATCACCGTGTTGAGTGAAGAGTTTGAAGGAACAACAAGAACATTCACTCCACCTCCACAACACACACAAGATATGAGCCAGGAATCATGCACACGTACAGACTATTAAGACCATTAAGAGACTTAAAAAGAAATAAAAGAATGTTAAAATGGATGTGAAACTGAACGGTAAACCAGTGAACGTACACTAAAACCATGGTTATGTGCTCTTGTTCTTGTTAAAATCATGCAGCAGCGTCTCTAGGTGGCATAAAGACAGGATGGGCTTAATTTTTGAAAGATGGAGGACTTAACCACAGCATTGACATGCCAGTCAGGTTTTAGGCTGCTGTCCATTTTCACAACTAAATTGGTGATTCTGGATTTTTCATGCGGAGCCAAAGAGGAAAGGTCAAAGGCAGGGATACAGCTGGAGGTACTGGATTTAAAAAGCATGACCTCAGTCTTTTTTTCATTAAAATTTAGAAAATTCTGTGCCATCCACCACTGTGCCAGACAAAAAAAAAAAAAAAAACACACATCTCTCTATAACAAAATGGAGCCCGAAAGAAAAAGAAATGTTTCTGCTGTGTGGGATCATTTTGATCTTTTAACTGCAAATAAGGTCACTGTTTGTCTGTCTTTGTTTCAGTGTAATCTATCAGAATAGGAAAAACAGCAATGTGACTTGCAGTGTAAATTATTTACTTCATTTAATGCAGGTTAAATGTCGCATCTCTTCTGCAGAGCTTTCTTACACAAACAAAAGCACCTCCTCAGTGTTTAGGCATTACAGAGCCAAACATGAAAATGAGGAGACACACCAAGAATGAACACAGGTAGGCCTATATTGACACTGAACAGCTTTATCATCATTTTTTTTTTTTTTTATTAATTTCTGTTTTATTATTTTGAAATCAAGCATCTAGGAAGACTGTTCTGGACCAGGCAGTTCTGAATTTTATTATAAAGGACTGCCAACCCCTTAGTATTGTGGAGAGTGTCGGAGAGAAACATTCCAAGATCAGAGGATCCTTTAACGTACTGGGGGAATAGGCAGACATCTTATCAGAACCTTTTCCACCTGGCTTTACAATTTTTGTGTACCCCAGCTTCATCTGTGCCCTGTGAGTTTTCCAAAGCTGGGGAAATGATGTCAAAAAAACGCAACAGACTGAATGCAAAAACATTAATTACCTGGGAAAGCTTCAACTCCTTATGAGCACAGGACTGCAATGTGTGTATAAAGACATAGTAATACTGAAAGTGGTTATGCTGCACCTGTAATAAGGATTAATATGGTGTCAGTGTGTTAAATGATTATTATGGTGTCCGGGTATTAACTGTCACCTGGCCAGCTTAAAGCTATACGAGATAATATTAATGCTGATTAATATGCTATCTAATATATTGTAGCAGTAAAGCAATTTCCTCTTCTCCACAATCCTCCTTTTGACCTCTTGACCACAAGAGGTCACTACACCGGGTGCTGTGTCACTCCTCGGCCCACTCAGTCGTTTCCATCTCCATCAATGGCATCATGGACACCGGGGTCACTGCCCCGGGATCCACTGCCCTCGTAATTACCTTTTCCAACAATCCTCTGGCACAAGGAATGAGACAGCATCCACAGGTGACCAAAATCCCTAAAAAAGCAGATATAGAAAGCATTGCAGACATCACAAACCCTTTCCACTGCCCGAACACGGATGTCAGCCAACCCTCAAAGGGATTCTCAATCCCTGAGTCTTCATGCATGGTCCGGGACAAAGTTTTAAGGCCCTCCAGAGCTCGAGTAACCGAGCCATCTGGGGCAGTATTGTTTGGGATGAAGGTACAGCACATGTCACCAAACATAGCACAGACTCCGCCCCTTTCCGCGAGGACCATGTCGAGAGCTAGTCTGTTTTGGACCCCCATTAATGAGGTCGGACCCAACTGTTCTACTACTCCCACAAAGGCATCCCGGGTTAGGTTTGAGAGTCTCAGCACATTATAATGAACGTAGTTTATCCTGTCCACATTCTTGTTTGGGGTCACTGGAAAAAGAGCAGAGATTATTGGCAAGTTTTCAAAACCGGCTGCTATTGGATCTACCAGTTTATACTCGTTCGGGACTCCCCTGGGCACTCCTATGCAGTCAATCCATGTGGGTGAATCCATTCTGGGATCGTATACATGTGTTCCCTGAGTGCTTCTTTTACTCAATATGTGTCTCTTACGTCTGGCTGCCAATGTGCGTGTGTTTCTTTCGGGCATGACTTTCACTTTGTTGCCGATTAATGTCAGTGGAGCTCCCAACCTTACCATTGCACACGTCCCAACACTTCCCAGAGGAACACGGACCAGGAGAGTTCTCTGCCCACAATAATAATATAGCCCACTTCTTGCCCAGTTGCCAATTAATGTAGTTGAATGGTTTTTCATATTCGTGGTTCTCCCTGTGATTGTCACAGAGCACCAGGTAGGGTCAATATCTCCCAGCGTGTATCTCTGTTTATCTGTAGAGAACTTAAAGCACGTGTAGTTATCCTTTTTGGGTCTGAATGGTCCTGCCTGTGTCTGCTTGTCAATTGGTGGGAAGAGGCTGGCCAGAATTGAACAGTTGCCAGTACTCACCGCTTCTCTCGTAAGTCGCAGCAGACAGTCGTACCCCCACTTGTCCCCTGGATACAGTGGAGCAGGCTCTGTAAACAAACGCGGCCTAGCTGAGGCACAAGCAACACAGTTAGACACTTGTTGTTCTTTAGCATTTTGGGCCACCCAGTCCAGCCAGAGGTTACTGTCACTGAACCCGGTGGCACGCTCAATTAGATCCTGCGGCTTCAGCCTAGTGTAATCGACCGTCAGCACTCGTCTACCTTTTGGTTCATGTTCCTCTGGTGTAGCGGTTGGCAACCCGTCCCCTCCTTTTCCTGTAATGTTCGTAACAAAATTTGTGACATTATTAGACATGGGATTCACTAAGTTTATCCTAATTAATCCGATTGGATCTGTCCCCGAGACATCGGCACCGATTACCAGGTAGAACACGTTTCCTGGGCTCTGTGACCTGGGCAGGGTGTCCCAGGGACCCAGAGAGAGTGTGATAGGGTTTTGTGCGGTAGAAAAATCCCTCTGAATGGCTATTCCCTTCAACCCCTCAGGCACCTGTGGCTGCCACCCTACTCCGGTCCAACTTACCACGTTCCCCCAGCCAGGGGCGCACCACTGTGCCGCTGTGTATGACGCCAGCACAGGGCGGATTCCCCGGCTGGAATGAGGATTCCCTCCCCTGGTGCAAACGTAAGGGTGGCTGCACATCCACACATCATATCCCCTCCAGCTGCTGTTTGCTCCTTCACAGTTAATCACTTCACATAGATCAAACGTGTATGAGCTTGTGGACCCTTTAACGTAGTCCAGTTCCATGCCATTATATGCGCTGAGACACTCATCCCTTTTACCTGACACCTCACGCTTGGGTCTTTTCAGCGGCCCCATTTCGGTGTTCGGTTTTTCAGTCAGTGATGGGCTGGGCTGACCTCCGTGCTCAGGTGGGCTGCGCCGGGCTATCTGCCAAAAATACAGAAAAAGACAAATACCCAAAACTAATACTATCTTATATAGAAGCCATGTGGTTGTGAGAAGCATTTTTACCAATTTCCTCTCCTCACGCTTCTTTCTACGTGCCTGTAAGTCAAATCTGTGCATGGTGTCGTGTGAAATGTGTATTGCTGACATAAAAAATTCCTTTGTTTTCTTTTTTTTTTTTTTTTTTTTTTTTAATTTGTTACCACTCCTTTGCGTTGGCGTGGGGATCTCCTCTTTGGCTGTTCTTCTTGCTTCGGCCTCCCAGGTAGACTGCTGGTCGGCCCGTTGCACGGGTGAGAGGATTTATTTTGCCTCTGGCTGTCGTCCGCACCCGTGTTCGGTGGAGCTGGGTCGTTGTCTACCAAGCTCTCATCCGCTGCAGCACACTGCGTCCAATGGAACCAGGTGTCGCCTTTCCCTTTCAGTCGGACCGCTGTGTTGGTCCTGGCGGCTACCTCATACGGACCTGTCCAGCGGGGCTCTTTCCACTTCCGCTTGATGACTTTCAGCCACACTGCTTTTGCGTCTGGGACCTCCCCTCCTGCTGTTGGTCTTCCAGAGGTAACCTGTTTTGTGAAACTGGACACAAGAGCTTTCAACTCATTAAAATATTCAGCATGAGACCTGTTACTTTTTCTGGGCTGCTCCACCGGGACCATTGTCCAGGGCGCCGGAAACTGCCGTCCTGTCAGCAGCTCGTAAGGCGTGAAACCTGTGGATTGGTTAACAGAGCACCTTATGGTCATCAAAGCAATGGGCAGGGCTGCCAGCCAATTCAACCCTGTCTGTGCACATATCTTAGCCAGTTTGTTCTTCAAATTTAGGTTCATTCTTTCTACTTTCCCTTGCGATTGAGGGTGGTACACTGTCCCGAATTTATGCTGAACCCCCAACATTCTCTCCACCTCTGCTAAATCCTGATTTCTAAAATGGGTACCGTTATCTGATCTAATTCTCTTAGGAAACCCATGCCTTGGAATGTAGTGGTTAATCAAACATTTAATCACACTCTTTGCATCCTCTCTTTTGGTCGCCCATGCCTCTGGCCAGCCGGTCAGAGCATCCACACATACCAACAAATACCTGACTCCTCCTGGACCTGGATCTACCATGTTGGTGAAATCAATCACAATTTCTTCTCCTGGTCTCTCTGGCATGAGAAACTTACCTGTTTCTGGCTTCACCGCTGGCTTTGGATTGTGTGCCCCGCAAATTAGACAGGTTCGGGCTCTCTCTTTTATCATGTTTCTCAGATCCGGGTGCCACCAGTGGCACAAGTTTCTCTCCATCTGTGTCACTCCTACATGGCCAAGTCCATGCGCCTCGCTTACTTTCTTTTCAGCCAGCTTAGCTGTCAGAACCGGTCGCCCGTGTGGTCCTCGCCACAGACCTCTTTCTTTCCGAGCTCCTCGGTTCTCCCACTCCTCCTTTTCCTCCTGGGTGGCTTCTTCCTGAGCCTGTCTGGCTTCTGTTACGGGTCCGAAATTGAGGATGAGAGTAAAACAATGATGGTCCAGAAGAGGTGGTTCAAACAATTGATTTTAATGAATGCACGCAGCGTGGAGAGGTGCAAACTGCAAAGCAGTTGTACATCTCTACCCAAATTACACTCTAGATTGCTTTTATAACATCAGGGTATTGTAACGCCCCTTCTTGCGTTTACAAGCACATAATTTGCATGTACAGAACATTCATGTATTTTAAGAATTAACTGCAACATAGAGGTTCCTCCTTGTGGCATACTCTTAAGAATATGGTGATGATCTAAGGCCT
Source organism: Oreochromis niloticus (assembly GCF_001858045.2). Lineage (NCBI taxonomy): Eukaryota > Metazoa > Chordata > Actinopteri > Cichliformes > Cichlidae > Oreochromis > Oreochromis niloticus. Next base: position 3,089,993 of record NC_031985.2, read on the forward strand.
TTGAGGTCACCATGGGCTGGACATCCTTCCGTCACCTGTAACTAGGCAAACTCAAATGCAACAAGAAGCTGAATACATTCAGGCCTTTGCTCAGGTACTATTTTACTGTACCAATATACTCAGCATATGAGTTATGATATATATATATATTTAACTCAATCATTTTAAAGTAGTTATAACTGCACCTGTAATAAACATGTTAATATTTGCTTATGATAACCCCTATAATATAAATTATACCATAATGCCAGCAGCTTCAATAAACACTTTGATGAAATGATAATTAATGCAATGATAAGATGATGGTTATGTAAAATAATCCCTGTAATTCCACAATTCCCCCTTTTGACGTCTTCCAAAGACGTCACTACACCATTCCCAGGTCCACTACCTTCGCTCTGACCCTCTCTAGCCGCCCCCTGACTCAGCAAATCCGACAACAACCTCATGTCCTCTAGGTGGTCCAGCAATAAAACACCAGCTCCCACTTGAAAACACTTCATGCTTTAGTGGTCTCTGCTCCTTTTCTGGGTCCTTCTCTAGTGGAAATCTTCTCCTGTAAGGGATAGAAAACAAACAACCTTTCTCTGCTACACCTTACTAACTTACTGTGTTCATCTCAGGTTCCTGTCATTATTCAAAGTTGGTTCCCAATATCATATCAGGCAAAATGATAAACCCTACTGCCACGTCTACTTTGTTAAGCTCTTCAGCTAGACTCTGTACCGGTTTGCCAATCTGTGTGTACATGCCTCTACACTTTTAATGTCTAAATGCACATCTGGATGTATGTGCACTTGTATGTCTATCTGCATCTATGAGTCAATGATTTGTCAGATATAAGGCGTTAATGTGAGAAATGTTTCCTGACTATTAACTCCTGATACTCAAGGAACTTTCCTGTTTGCCGAACTTCCTAGGTTTGGCCTTTTACACTTTTACTAAAGAAATTTTAACAAAGCCCAAAAAGATTTTTATTTTGCTCCTGTGCTTGACAGGTTAAGCGAAGTTGTTTTTTGTTTTGTTTTGAAATTTTTCTCTTCTGTGTGTGTGTGTGTACATAAGTAAGAATATGATAATCAACATAAGATCCCTGGTTTGCAAATGATTTTCTGCCCCCGCTGCAGGGCAACATCATGTGGTGGTGAGTCTATGTTGGCTAGTTTAATGCAAATATGTAACAGTTGCTTCATTACATTGCCCACTCAGAGTTGCGCAGTTTCAAAGTATGTGGAGAATTCAATACACATTTCTTGGCTAATTATTTTCCCAATAAAAGTGAAATCAAACATTACATTTGATTTTACTTATGTATTATCCTGTTCTGGGCTCTATCCATTATATTAACTTTATTTAATCTCAATACTCTTTATGTGTGTGAGCAACGCTTTTAGTCTTATTAAACACAACCCAAGTAAAATGCACACCATCCCCATGTCAGCCTAAATCTCCGCTAAAAAGCACACTTCAAAGTTTTCTATCTGGATTTACGCCTCTTTTGGCCTCAAGCATATACATAACATGCCAAGGTTACTGTTAATGCCCGTTAGACAAGTTTCCATTATCTACAACATTTTGTTTCACCCGGCTCACCTTCACACATTTCCTGTTCGCTTATTGCATATTTATCTTTAACACCTTTTACCTCCGGAGTTGCTAAGCAGAAACAAAGCAACCTGTGGTCCACCTTTACCCTGTAAAATAAACCCCTGTTATGATTGTGTCTGTAAGCATGTTTTGCATTCATTCATTACACTCCCCGCCATTCCTGCAAGTTAGGAGCTGTAAAGTTGAAAGCTGCATCAAGTCCAGGCCTTTGGCCTGGCCTATATTTAAATCATGTGTGTTTGTAAGCGTGCATGCAATTCACCTGCTATGTTCTCATCTTCCCTCAACATGTATCACCTGGACACTCTCACCAGTGAAGCTTAAAACCCTCTTGGATAGAACATCAACTCTAAACAAGCACAGTTATGCATTGTGTATAAAATTAACTCAACCTCATGCTAACCTACATAAGTACCTGTCTTAAGAGAGACCTCTGCACAGCTCAGACGCCAGTTGCAAGAGCTCTCTAACATTAGAATCATCAGCTGTGACTTATATAGTGTTATTTCGGTACTTTATACTTCACACATTTTTGAACGTTGTTTATATGGGGAGTTCCTCTTTTTATGTCTATATTTATTAATATGCCTTGTGCACTAAAGCTTCCTGTTTTTCAGTCTGGCTGAGCACTCGTTTGTGAGTATAAACTGGCCTCTACAAGCCTTCATTAGCAGATACACATTACAAATACTTCATATATACAGAGAAAAACCCAATAATCCACATTTCACTATTTTGTTCTTTGGTTCAGATTTGGATTCTGTATTGTTCTTTATTTCTTATTCTTTATATTTACATTGTTTTTGCTAGTCTTGGTTTATTATTGTCTGTTTGGGAGCTGACATAGTCTCTATAAATAAGCTTCTTTTGGTGGGGTAGCATCAGGAGAGAAGCTCCAGAGAGGCATCTTCCATGTTAAACACTAAAATATAACAAAAGAGATCTCCTCAACGTGTTGTATATTTTTAATATTTCCTTATTATTTTGTCATAAATAAATCAACCAAATAACTTAAGCTGTGTGACAGCACCTTGCGTTTACGCCAGGCTGTGAACTGCCCTAAATCTACTTGCTACACCCCCTTTTCACCTAGTTTAATTTTTTCAATTCTAATTTAAACTATTCCTGACTTCCCTCAATGCACACTGTAAAGTGTAAAAGATACAATTAGCTTTCTCCTGGTAAAAGGTCCTACATTATTTTCTCTACCTTTGGAAACATCCTTTATCGAGTTAACCCATTTCATTTTCAAACTTAGGCCTGATTTCTTCGCCCCTTTAACGGGTAGCGCATATCCGGTCTGAACACTGTGTTTGGGCAATTTACGAATTGTTGCAGGATTTCTATGTTATGTAAAGTTCCTCTCATCCCTTTTATGCTTCCATTATCACCTGTGTCTAACAAGCTTTTGATCTTCTTTGTAATATAAACAACTCGGTGTATTTGTGCTCTGTTCTTCTCCTTTCTGTCGTCTGATCATCTCAAGTACGTCCTGTACCCAATTTGCTTCCTCTTTTCAAGCCCCACATTTAATTACAAGCTCAAACACATTTGCCCTATATTGCTGTCTCGACGTGTTTCCTGTCAACTTAACAGAGTTATTCTCAGAACTCAGAGCTGAGGTTCCCCTTTTCTAAGTCTGTCTGTTCTACAAGAGAGCAAGTCGGTAAACAAGTTTATCCTCACAAAGGTTATTAGGTAAAGGTCACGTAGACATTTGCCTAGTAACCCTAAAAGAACACATTTCATGTAGCTAATCGCATATATTAACACCCCCCTTTTTGTGACACATCTCATGTGTTACAAACTCAAAATCCTTCACTCAGGTTAGGGAATTAAAAGAAAAGTTTAGTCCTATCATATTATGTATAAATGCTCCGGAGCTTCAAACCTGTATTTAAGGAATGAAATCAAATTAATCATCATGTCAAATCTTTTCTTGGCTCCATCCACAGCCTGCATCCTTGAAACGTCCTAGAAACAAAAACCTGTGTGTTAACCAGAACATCACCTTTTATACTCAGTTTATCCACTTATGATCCAACCTGTGTTATAACAGAAAAGTTAAAACAGAACAATTATCAGTCATGTGTCCAACCTTAGTCCAGTCTTTTGTCAGTGTCCAGTCGGTCCACCCTATGGTCTGCCTTGTCCGTCCAGTCACCATCCATTTACACACATTCACTCACACGCATTACCATCAGGTATTGCTGACAGTGGAGACTATCTCGCAAATATTCAGTCTTCACTCTCAGCAACATCAACTCATTTATTTGTTTTACTTTGTTTTTAAGAAAATAGTTCTTTCTGCTTTTAGACTGGATTGGCTCGCGGCAATCCTTTTACTTTGTCAGCGCTGTTATCCACTCTTTTGCAGGCCTGCTTACAACAAAAATGAGAAAAAAGAGAGCTGAGTATTAGCTCATCAAAGTACAAAACAAAATCACCTGACAGGTTTTTCTTTATAAGTGCACTGTTACAAAACCCCTTAAACATGTCCATGTTTATTAACACTCCCTCTTTAAAAATAAAACAACAACCTCAAAAATCTTCAACAATCTTAAATTTCACCCATAGACCACACCCAAAACGTAAAAAAGCTACACCGTTTTGTACACGAGATCCCCCTTTAAGCACTTTACCAAACTCACATTCAACCTTAACATATAAGCACGTTCTCACAATATGTCAACACTAATTTATAAACCTCTTAATCAAATTTGCACCTCTGAACAATCTACCCCTCCTTTAAGGCCTCAATCACACACACACAGCAACCTCCTCTGTCCACATTCACACGAGCTCTCAAACTTTTTCCATACTCAGCCATATCTCAACAATTTAACTTGGCAAAATAAATACATGTTTAAACTTTATCACATTATTCGATTATTTTCATTTTCTTTCTATACTAATCACTTACTTTGATCAATCAGTGCAAGAGCACTCCTGAGTCACTCTTATAGACACTTTTCTTTTGTTTTTCCATCTATTTTATGAACCATTCACACCATTCTCTCACTCATACAAGCAGCAAGCAGATCTTCATTGCATATGCTTATGTTCTTAGCCAGGTTTTTAATCAATATCTGTTCATTAAGCTTCAGGAGCTTGTCTTTATAAGGTTAATGCATTTTCTGTTTGTGTGTGTATGGGTATATGTTATTTTGCATCTATGACTTCACAGTCTCCCAGACTTCTTCCCAACTCTCCAGTTAAGCAGTCAGTTTTCTTTTTCCCCGAGTTACTAACCCACATTTTGATTTCCCACCTTAAATTACCGCCCTCCTGGTCTTCAGCCAGGAGCTGGGGCTTGCTTTTCAGGTTCCTGGACACATCCTGCTGTGAACAATTCAACCAGAAACTTGCCTTAACTTATCCATAGATGTTAACCTCTAACTTTCTTCCGACTGCTGCTGTGGAGAGCCGGTCCAAGTCTGCTTTACTCCTGAAAATAACAAAACTAAGACATTTTCATTATTATCACCAGTGGTTGAATAACCCATTTCTCTGTCTCTGGTCAGAAACACCAATTATGCCAGGCATGTAAGCGTGTTCTTCCCTGCATTTTATGTTAATTGGGTGTAAACTGCTTCTTCATTAAATTAATTCATTGAGTTTCTCATTGCATTTCTATGTATTCATGTTAATGTACACTACGTGTAAGCTGTTTCTTCATTGCATCCTATATATTCATATTTAATTTATGCATTTCACCACTGAGCTTTAGATTCAAACTATCTCACTTCTGATTCATTTCAAAAATAATCTCACATGTAACAATTTGTATGTGTGTTTTCTATTCATTAAGGTAATAACAATTATTTCTTTCATTATTCTTACCTTTTCTAATGTTTACCTCTTTGTTATGCTATGGTGGACATCCCTAAACAATTCATGAGTTCAGGTTTCAATTTTCAATCCAATTATATCCTATATTCTCGCAGTCAAACTCGTCCAGCTTCATCTCTCACTGGTCCTCTCTGCACAATGTCCTGTTCGGGCTTCAAAGCTCCCGCAAACACAGTCTCAACTCAGCTGTTGTCTTCTTCTCTGTTTCTTTACAGTCTTTCTTTCAGATTAAGTCCCAGCATGGCAAAATATCACTCAATGTCCAGTGCTCTTCCACAATTCTTTATCCCACTGTTCAACTGCCCAGCCTGTATTTTCACAGTACATGTTACATTACTCTTACATGCTGCTGCTGGTCGTCAGTCGTCATCAGTGTTACTGGATCAGTGGCACTGTCGTTTGCCTGCTGTATTCAAGTCCACGATGTTCTATCGGTCTTCATCAGGCGATTAACTGTCCTTTGAACTTCTTCTCCGCTTCAGGGACAAAGTGAGAGATCCAGCCGCACAATTTCGAGCCAAAAACTGGCTTATTCTCCCAATTCTTTTAATCTACTTTTCTGCTGCTGAACTCAAGGTTGCAAAGTTGAAAGACGCCCACCTGTATTGACACACTAAACCATATAATTAGTATTATATTCATTTTTTCTTAAAGGCTTCATTTGCTTCATGTGCCTAGAGTTAAATCTCTCTCTCTGTGTTCTTTCTGTACACACTCAGTTCCCATATATGGGCATGCACAGTTCCTGTTCCTCAAACTAATCTAACTCCTTTGTTTTTTTTTTGTTTTCTTGAATTAAAAACACTTTCAAACTTTAGCACATCCTACTTTTCATCACACAAGAAATATATTTCACACTCCTTTATTCCATACACACCTTTTAAATGCTCTAACCTCTTTCAGACGCCATAAATCGTCTCACACGCACTGCCTTTCTCTCTCTCAGACTTCCCCTTTTCACTTACTCAGACAAATCACCCAGTCACTCAAATCAAATACTGACAGCATTCACACAGTTAAAATCACACAAAATACGCTTTCATACGAGTATTTTGGACATGCCTTCCATGATCAGAAAGAGCAAGTCAAAAGAAAAAAGAAAAAGAAAACTGAAACCTCTCATAACATCCCTGAAGGTCAAATATCTTCATAGACCCAAAAGTAAGCATATTATTTCCCTAGTCAAAAGTCAAACCGTTACTCACAGTAATTTTAATCTCACAGCCTTTGTGTTTTGAAACTAAAAAGAGGAAGGGACAGCGCCCAATTTAAAGTGCGCATGTTGTCACTCAACAACACACACACAGAAAATGTAACTGTATATATTATCTCAAACTGAAACAAAACCCATCTAAAAATCCTAAAACATCTTACTTCGACACCCCAAAACACACATCGCTTACAGACATCTTTATTAATTAAATTATCTCAAATTCAATTTCAGTTCTCAGAACCCAGGTAACGGTCTTAAGTATCAACAGTTTATGTATCCTATCTCAAAACCCCTCAAAAAGTCATACAGTCATGGCAAGAAATAAAACTTTACTTACATATTGTAATAAACAAAACCAGCATCTTAAGTACATGCACCAGCAATGTCTAGCAGTCCCTATTAACTTCCTCATACTCTATTGACCTCTCAGCTGCCTTATTTGCATTCTCACACACACACACACAGTCTAAAAATAATACCAGCCTGACTCACAAACTCAGACAAGTCTCTTAATATATTTACACAGACGTCCTATGATTACAACTGCCCAGATTTTAGGCTTCTCATTCCAAAACCTACACAATTTAGACAATTTTTAAATTAACCCTCCAAGGGACAAACTCCCTGAGTTTTTTGTGATCAATTTAACCAGTCTCGGCCCCGGACCGTGGTCAAATATCTAAAACCCTACACAATTTAAAAGCGTCAACCAACTCAACCCCTGCCGAAAAGCTCTGTTTTGGGGACATTTCACATCCCAGGCTTCCCCGAAGTTTTAAGTTAAAAGTTACACGCCCGAAACCCGGTTTCTACTGACCAAAAAAGTGCAAACCACCGCCCCGGACGGCAAACTGACCCAGTCAGTGGCTATTTTGGAGTGTCGTAGTTCTCCACACTTGCCAAGTGAACTATCCCTCCCCGAGGAAGATGTCGATCGTCACCGACAAATTGGAAGCGTCACCTTCCGACAAAAATGCACTTGTTAGACTCCCAGAGTCCCGCTCTATACAATTTAATTATTTTGAAGACACCCCAAAACTCACAAACCCACCATATCGGTGTCCAAGCCCGGCTTTATATTCAATTATAACTGTATGACCATATACAGATTTCAAATGACCTATATCCTAAATTCAGTAGTCCAACTACTTTAACTTGTCCTTTTCCTATTTCCGTTACTTTTACCTATTCCTATTCAGTAGTCCAACTACTTTAAATTCTCTTTCCTTAGCAGTCCAACTGCATTTCCTTTAATCAGTACTGTCACTTAACCTTACGTTATCATTACTTCAACTTCAATTCTCATGAGATTTTCACCAAAATCAAAACAGACGTTTACCAGTAATTTTCAGTGAGTAGACTTTCAATTTTGTCAGAACCAATTCAGCACTGTTTGGAAATAATTCAACAGGTAGTGCCTTACCTTTAAATAAGCCGGCTTATGTCCACTCACTTCGACCACTGACTCGTGTCTGCCTGTTTGAGCACCTTGGGCCCTCTCAGTCTCAAGCTCCAACTTTTCTCCCTCAACCCTCGGCCAATGCACCAAATGTTACGGGTCCGAAATTGAGGATGAGAGTAAAACAATGATGGTCCAGAAGAGGTGGTTCAAACAATTGATTTTAATGAATGCACGCAGCGTGGAGAGGTGCAAACTGCAAAGCAGTTGTACATCTCTACCCAAATTACACTCTAGATTGCTTTTATAACATCAGGGTATTGTAACGCCCCTTCTTGCGTTTACAAGCACATAATTTGCATGTACAGAACATTCATGTATTTTAAGAATTAACTGCAACATAGAGGTTCCTCCTTGTGGCATACTCTTAAGAATATGGTGATGATCTAAGGCCTTTGAGGTCACCATGGGCTGGACATCCTTCCGTCACCTGTAACTAGGCAAACTCAAATGCAACAAGAAGCTGAATACATTCAGGCCTTTGCTCAGGTACTATTTTACTGTACCAATATACTCAGCATATGAGTTATGATATATATATATATTTAACTCAATCATTTTAAAGTAGTTATAACTGCACCTGTAATAAACATGTTAATATTTGCTTATGATAACCCCTATAATATAAATTATACCATAATGCCAGCAGCTTCAATAAACACTTTGATGAAATGATAATTAATGCAATGATAAGATGATGGTTATGTAAAATAATCCCTGTAATTCCACACTTCCTCTAACACATCGATATTTGGTTCTTCCTCCGCAGTGACCTCCACCATTTGCCTTCGTCCTTTGTAGCCTGCCGCTTCCTTTGCGGCTTCATCTGCTTTCTGGTTTCCTTTGGCCACCATTGTGTTTTCTTGAGAGTGTCCTTTGCATTTTATGATACTTACCTCGCCTGGGTCCTTCAGAGCTTCTTCCAGTTCTTCCATTTCCTTCTTATGACATATTGGGGCATTAGTTGCTGTTCTGAAACCTGCTCTCTTCCATTGAGCAAGTTCCACGTGAGCTGCTCCAAACGCATAAGCTGAATCAGTGTAAATGTTCACCTTCATATCCTTGGCCAGTCTGAGGGCTCGAGTCAGAGCTATTACTTCAGCTCTCTGTGCTGACTGTTGGCCCTCAATTCTTCCAGCTTCTTTCACTTCATAGTGTTGTCCTCTCCTGCAAACCACAGCGTAGCCTGCTTTCAGTCCTTCTTCATCACGGTGACAGCAGCCATCTGTAAACCAGTCTTCAGCTCCGGGGATGGGGTCCGCCTTCAGATCTTCTCTAACTTTTTCTTCAGCTTCAGCTCTTTTGGCGCAGTCGTGTGGTTCCCCTGACCCCATCAAGTCCGCCATGTTTATTCCCTCATGTGTAAATGTCAGATTTGGAGCGTCTAGGACTTTGCTCAACCTCTGTTGTGTCAGTGGTGTCATGGTGAAGGCTTGTGAGTTCACATATGCTACTACACTATGTGTGGTGAGCACTTTAAGTGGATGTTCTCTCACTACATGTGCTGTTTTCTGGATGATTTTTGCTACCCCAGCTGCGTGTTGTGTGCACGTGGGATGCCTGGCCTCTGTTGGGTTTAATCTTATGCTAACATACATAAGCACATCTCTACCTCCTCCTTTTTTCTGAAACAACACCCCATTCACCACCCCACTTGTTTCAGAAACATCAAGGTAAAATGGTTCGTCATAGTTGGGCGTGGCCAGGTCTGTGGCCCTTGACAGATCTTGTTTCAGTGAAATGAACGCAGTTTCTGTGGCCGGCGTCCAGGGCAATTCAGCCTTAAGGTTTCGAACGCCCACCTTTTTTATCAGGTCCCTTAAAGGGGCCGTCTTGCCTGCATAGTTAGGAATGAACTGTCTGCTGTAACCTGTCAAGCCTAGAAAGGAAAGGAGCTCTTTCACAGTTCGTGGTCTTGGGTGTGTCAGAATCTGGTCTCTGTGTGTGTTCATCAAACCCACTGACCTGTGTGCGATGACTCGGCCCAGAAATGTTACTTCCGGTCGGACCAACTGCAGTTTGTCTTTACTTACTTTGAACCCACATTCTGCCAATCGGTTCAGAACCACCAGCGAGGCTGCTGTACAGGCCGATGCTGACAGGGCTGCAATGAGAAGGTCATCAACATACTGAATTAATGTACAACCTTCAGGCAGGTGGCATGGTGACAATGCATCTTTCAGCACCTGATTGAAAATGCCTGGGGACAGTGCAAAGCCTTGTGGCAGGCGTGTGTATCTGTATTTCTGGCCTCTGTATGTGAATGAAAAAATGTCCCTCAGTGACTCATGTAAGGGGAGACAAAAGAAAGCATTAGCAAGATCAATGCATGTAAACCACTTCTGGTCCCATGAGATGGCGGTTAAAGCCGTGTATGGGTTTGGCACAGGCACAGTGTCAGTGCGCAGTATGGCATTAATGGCCCTCAGATCATGCGCCATCCTGTATTTCCCTGTCCCTTGCTTCTCCACCGGCAAGATAGGTGTGTTCCAAAATGACTGTGAAGGCTCAAGCACACCTACTTTCAACAGCCCTTCAATGGTTTCTGCAATTCCCTCTTCAGCTTCTGGTTTGTGTCTGTACTGTGGTCTGTTGATTGGCGCCTCCGACTTTAGCTGAAACAGGACGGGTGAACAATTAGCCAGGCCAACATCCGTGGGCCCTGTTGACCACAAACTGTCAGGGAGCTGTGAAAGCGCTGCAACTGCGTCAGGGTGGTCTGTTTTTTCCCTGCCATGTGTTCTTGAAATTTCTTTGTGTTCTACAACCACCGCGTCGTTAGACAGACAGGTGATACGGTAGGTTTTGCACTTGGGTGCATACCAAACATTTGGGATTTGCGTACTTTGCCACCAGCCGTTTTCCAGGGCCCGCTTGACCATCGGACCCATTTCTCTAGCCTGATGACCTATGTGGACCGCCAATGTGACATGAGGAGCTGAATCGGAACCCATCTCGTACCAAGGCAGTTGTTCTTCCGTTAATTTCACAGCAGCTGCTACTCCTTCCGGCCCAACATAAATGTTGTGGCAACGCACGTTCCAAATTTGACCTTCGAGGTCAGACTCAAATTGTTCTCGGTATGTGTCATCGTCGTCCCTATCATAAAACAGAGTGACGTGGTAAGGGTCACGCGGCGGGGTGTAGACGGCCAGGCTCATTATCCAGGGTCTCCACAGCTCATATTGTCTGAGAATGCCGTCTTCCACCAGCCTTCCCCAGTAAATGTCAGCGGTAGCTTGTTCAGAGTCTTGGATCAGATATTGAGTCTTTGAATGTGTCCCCAGGCACGGGAACTGTCTGCCTCCCGGAAGAGTAACTGTGAGTCCATCTGTAGAACACATTATGGTAGCTCCCAATTTCACGAGCAGATCCCTGCCCATGAGGTTTACAGGTACTTGTGGTGACACTACATATCTGTGCTTCAAAGTCTGTTTCCCCAGCTTGGTCAGTGCTGGATCAGTTAGTGGCAGAGTCATGGGAACCCCAGAGAAACCAACCACGCTCACAGTGTGGTCTGAGAGTGTTGCACTGTTTGGTGTGGATATAAGCGTTGAGTAGGTCGCTCCAGTGTCCACCAGGAAGGTCAGTGGTGTTCCTTCCACAGTCATAGATAGCATGGGATCTGCCAGTCCCACACCATCCAGTTTCTCAGGGCCCCGTCAATATTGCTCTCCCTCCCAGCCCCAGTCCACCACTGGATACTGGGCGACTGGCGCTGCACCTGGGTTAGGAGCTTGGTGTCCACCTCTGTATGCACCTCTTCCTCTAGGAGCTCCACGTGCCTGGGCTTGGTAGCCTCGCCCACGGTAGTTCAGGGGCGGTTCTGGGCAGTCTCTCGCCCAATGTCCCTCTGCTCTGCATCTCAGACAGGCATTCCATGACGTGGAGCTGGGATTCCCCGTACCACGTGCCCTTTGTCCTCTCCCGGCGTAACCACCACGCCCTCTGTACGGTCTCGCCGCCCCCCAATTTCCCACGGGTTGTCTCTGCCTTGGTGCATTGACGGCCCAGCGGTCATCAGGATACAGGTTGGGATCCAGATCTGGCCACTCAGGCACGGGATCAGGCTGTGGCTTTGCCACCATCATTGCCTTTCTTGCTTCTTTAATTTCTTTTTTCTTGCCCTCGCACTTTTCGCGAGCCTCGTTCAGTTGCAGCTTCAGCAATTGAGCCTGTGCGTCCTCCAGTTCTTTTTTCTGTTTGTTCACCTCGTCCTGCTCCAGCGCCAGCCGGTGTGTTAAATGCCGCTCCCACTGGGTGGAGTCCGCGACAGCAAAGTCTGGATTCTTCTCTAAATCAGTTCTCACCTGCTTAGGCAGCCCTGCCAGCACCGCAGCTCTAAACCAAGCTCGTGATTCTCCTTCTTGGCCAGGATGTATCCCTGTCTCTGACATCCACTGCTCTTTTGCTCTCGCTAAAAACTCTAGGGGGGTGTGTTGTGGATCCCAAAGTATTTTAGGAATGGCTCCAGTATTTGGGGTCGGGTACTTCTCACGCACTGCGTTTGCTAGGGCATTTCGCACTTGGCGGTATGGCATGTTGTTGGCGTATCTGGTTGTTCCTGCCATTTCTTCCACGTCCGCCAGTCCACATGCAATCATCGCCCTCCCCGCTAGAGCGCGAAAGTCACCGATGGCGATCTCCTCTCCTTCCGTCAACGCATCCAGTTTCCTCAGCCATCTTGCTCCTCCTTCTGTGACAGGTGGCAGTTGTCTGGCCAGAGCTTCCAGATCCCTTATCTTGTATGCCCGGTAGATCGGTTCATGTTTGGGGCCCACTATCAGCGGCATACTCCAGCCTGCTCTCTCGACTGCATCCTCAACGTCCGCTTCCCTGCTCTTGCTGGTCTTCCCCCCGCTCATTGGGGCGTCAAACACTGATTTGCGTTCCACTCTGGCGTCGGACTTCAGTTTTGTAGTTGGATGTCTGTGCACCGTTCTACTACGCAAGTTCAAGTTTTTGTCCGGGTCACAGCCGTCTTTTCCTTTAATTTCCTCCTCTTCTTCATCCATGTCATCTTCCGATGAAGTCTTGCCCTCTTCCATGTCATCCTCCACAATTGTCTTCGGGGGCTTATGCCCTTTGGATGAAGTCTCCAAGTGCTTTAGTTCCTCTTCCATAAGTTCCTTCAGGGCTTTCTGCTTTACAACGGTCAGCGTTTCTACTACTGCCAGTAGAGCGTCTCGGTCCTCGTGCATTTGCCCATAAACCTGCCCATCCCACCTATTCTGCTTCTTAGTAATCTGCTTGCTTGCTTGGTGGTGTGTCTGTCCTTCTGGGTTCGGCAGCTCGACCAATTCTGACCTCCTTTCTTCCTCATCTTGCGAGGGCACCTCTTCCGTCGGGACAGCAGGTGAGGCTTCGGTGTGAGGCACCCCCGGCCCTGCTGCTTCTCCTAGTGAGTCTCGCGTCGTCCAGGCCCGGCTACACGATGCCAAACCGGGACCTGTGGCACAGGCCGTCTGCGTCCCTGCATTCTCCCTGTTGTGTGGTCCCACCACCGTCATTTCTCCATGTTGGGTTGGCCTGGTCATGCCTGGGTACTCGACATTTACGAGTCCTCCTATCACAATGCCCGTCTGTCCATCAGGGCCCTGCACCTGTCCTCCGTCTAAGGACATCACTGGCATCACGTAAGGGGGAGGAGTCTCCGCTCCACCAAGCTGTGGCGGGGCGCTGGGAAGTTGTGGGATCCACGGGTATATTGCTGGTGTTCGAGGGTTGTTTACTTCTTCTCCCTTCAACGTGAGTTTTGCCATTTTGTCCTCCAGCTTTTCATTGTCGTCCTGTAATTTCTGCAGTAATTTCATTATACTCACCGTGTCCTCTTCCTTTGCTGGCTCAGGCTGTTCCACTTTGTCTTTCATCCAGGACGACACTGCATTGCACATCATCATCCACTTGCAGCAGTTGCCATGCATTGCCTTCAAAGCAGTCATTTCCTTTTTTGTTTTCCGGTTGACTGAGCGGCCTCCTGATTCATCCTGTAAGTTTTTTAGTTTCTTCTCACATCTTTCTCCCTCTGTTCTAAGCACAACCTCCAGAGCTGTCCTTTCATCTGTCCCTTTGTGTTGTAAGTCAAAAATTTTGCTTACCTCTGCTTCCATGGCTCGGCACTCCTTTTCGGCTGCTTTAGACGTACCTGTGCAGGCCATCCTTATGGCCTTTTTCAGCTCCTCTACCTGATCCTTCAATGCCTTGTAACGTCTCTGTCCGTTGGCCGAGCTGTCCGCCATTTTGTGATTTCCTGCAAGACAGCACGTACCTCTTCAAAATGGCTGCTGTCGGCTCCTCCCTGCCAGTCACCCTCCGGCACTTCCCTTTTCCGCCTCAGAGCTCGTCTCTCCGCTCTAACAGTCACTTCCCTTTTTTAATTCTGCTTGGTGACACAGAGAACAGTGAACTCAGGCCTCACCACACAATATTATCTGCTCCGTCCACCCCTGAGCAACAATCCAGATCCCGACAATGACATAAACCTGAAAATGATCCCCCCCAATAAACTTAATAAGTTTTTATGTTAGTGTCTTGCCTCTAGTTACATTTTTTTTTTTTTTTTTTTTTTTTTTTTTTTTTTTTTTATTGTACAATGTACCAAAATACATCGCAGAACTTAAGCAGATCCATCCAAAAATGTACAGTTATGGGTGATGAGGAACGAAGCAGCCATCAATCAGAAAAGAAAGGAAAGGCACAGTAATAGAAGTCTCCAGCAGCAAACAATTATCTTAATGTCCTTCCTTATAAAGTAAGATATAACTAAATCAAAAAGAAAAGTAATACTAAGAAAAAAAAAAAACACAACAACAACAACAACAACAAACAAACACAGAAAAAAGAAAAAAAAAAAACGGAGAACGTACAGTCCACGCACATACAGTCTATCTACATTAGCTTAGAAGCTGCATCAAAAAATCAAGTAAGGTGTGAGCTTTATTAACATTACATTTGTCTAATGAAGCCTTCAATAAAGAGACTTCATTTTTAAAAGCAGCGAAGATCGGAGTAATTTTCAAGAAGCGACATTTATGAATGAAGAATTTTGCGACTATAAATAGGTTGTTAATCCCAAATTCTATTTTCTTATTTTCTGTTTGTAGGCCAACTCTAATTACTTGAAAGGTTAGAGAAGGGCAGTCAATATTTTTAGAAGTTAACCAGTACTGGAAACCATCCCAAAAAGATCTGATGCTTTCACATGAGTAGAAAAGGTGCTCTGTAGTCTCAATATCAGTGTTGCAAAATGTGCATGTGTTCGTATCTATATTGAATTTCTTGTGAAGATAATCCTTGGACGGGTATATGGCATTTAACACTTTAAAGTGAATTTCTTTAGCTTTTGGCGGAATTGGAAAGGAAAGATACTTGGTCAAAAACCTAAAGTTATAATCTTTAAACAAATATTTTCTTGTTAATTGAGAAGGAAAAAGTTGCTTGGTTAAAATTGTCCTTAAAAATTTGTTATTGCAAGTCTTTCCTTTAAATTGACGATCATCAATAAATAAGGATGGTTCACGGATTATAAAGGAAGAATAGGTTAAACTGGCTTTAGTCATCTGAATCATTGCAGGGGGAATGGCTTTCACAACTTTAATGAATTTACTTTGAGTACATACTAAGCCATAATTATCAATAAATTTATTATACGATAATACATTGCCGTCATTGTCTAAAAGGTGTAGAACGGTCCAAATTCCGTGGTCCATCCAATCCTTATAAAAGAAGGATTTTCTTTTTATCAATATACATCGGTTGTTCCAGATCGAATTTGTATGTGGAGAAAAATTGTGCTTATAAATCATTTTCCAGTACTGGAGAACCTGTTTATGAAAATTGGATAATTTAATTGGTAATTTGGAGATTTCAAAATCACACTTTAAGAGAAATTCAATGCCACCAAGCTTCTCAAAAATTACTTTTGGGAAATAAAACCAAATATTATTTAAATTATTTATGAAAGACTGCAACCATTTAAGTTTGATGGAACCATCCAATGCTTCAAAATCAATCACATTCAATCCGCCTTCTTCTAAAGACTTCACTACATCATTCTTCCTAATATAATGTTGCTTATTTCTCCAAATATAATTAAAGTTAATTTGATTTATATTCTTGATTAGTTTATTGGAAATATATAAACATTGAGATGGATAAATCAGTCGCGAAATACCTTCTGTTTTGGTAAGTAGGACACGTCCAAAGATGGAAAGGTCTCTTTGTAACCAGCTGATTAGGATCTTTTTAGATTTTTGGGTAATATGCTCAAGATTTAGGATTTCTCTATTATTTAT
The DNA here is from genome assembly GCF_001858045.2 of Oreochromis niloticus. Lineage (NCBI taxonomy): Eukaryota > Metazoa > Chordata > Actinopteri > Cichliformes > Cichlidae > Oreochromis > Oreochromis niloticus. The sequence goes on from NC_031985.2 coordinate 3,106,419, forward strand.
ATTCTTTGAGATTATAATACCCAAATATTTAATTTCAGTTTTTACAGCTATATTAAGAGAGATGCTGGGTTTTCCATCATGAATAGTTAATATTTCACATTTTCTAATATTCAGATACAAACCAGAGGCCTTTGAAAATAGTGAAATTTCATTTAGTGCGAGAGGAACCTGTAACATGTTCTTTAAAAACAGTGTAGTATCATCTGCTAGCTGACTTATAATCAGTGGGGCTCCCATTAAGTTCAGTGGTTGAATATTTGGATTGTGTTTTATGAAAATAGCCAAGAGTTCTGTTACAATAATGAAAAGTAGCGGAGAAGCTGGACACCCCTGACGGATTCCTCGACTAATGTTAAATCGTTTAGATGTTCCAAAAGGTAAAGAAATAGAACTATTGATATCGGAGTATAACAAAGAAATTAAATCTATGAATTTTTTACCAAAACCAAAATACTGCAAAGCTTTAAAAATAAAAGGATGTTCGACCGTATCAAATGCTTTATAGAAGTCTAAAAAAAGAATCACACCATCATCTTCAATTAAGTGATTATAGTCCAATAAATCCAAAACTAATCTAATATTATTGTGGATAGAACGATTCTTAAGGAACCCAGATTGTGTTTCACTAATAATCTGATCTAAACCGTCCTTTAATCTATTTGCAATAACATGAGCAAGAATTTTATAATCTGTATTCAATAGAGTAATTGGACGTAAATTATCGATTAATCTTTTATCTTTACCAGGTTTAGGAATAAGGGAGATAAGACCCTGTTTCATTGTCGTTGCTAATGATTCATTGCTAATGATTTCCCTAATAGTTTTGAAGAAAAATTCTTTTACTTCTTTCCAGAAGAATTTATAGAAGATGGCAGTCAAGCCGTCCTGACCAGGAGCTTTGTTCATTTTCAGTTTGTTTAAGGCTTGATCTAAGTCATCCATTAATATGTCAGAATCACAAATTTCTCTAAATACAGAATCGATTTTTGGAATATAAGGTTCAATCTGATCAAAAAAGGCAATTGAGTCAGTAGTTAAATATTTAGATGAGTATAAATTTGAATAGAACATATGTATTTCTTCTGCTATAGTCTTATGATTTGTGCATTCTTCCCCATTTACAATTAAGGTATTAATAGATTTCTTCTCTTGCCTCCGTTTCTCCAGATTGTAGAAATATGAAGTACTCTTTTCACCTTCTTCTATCCATTTTGCACGAGCTCTAATGTATGCTCCATGAGCCTTTTTCTTGTATAGATCATCTAATTGAGCCTGTAAAGACAGTAGGGATTTCTTATCAGCCTCTGACATAAACTGTCTATTACAATAGTTATTTATATTGTAGAGTAATTTACTTTCATACTCTTTTTGTTGTTTACTTGCCATTTTACTAAACGTAATTGAAAATTCTCTAACTTTAAACTTAAAAAATTCCCATCTGTTTGTGTAAGTACCAATTGTTCCATCATTGTAAATTTTATGGATGAGAGCTTTAATCATCTTAACATACCCATCATCAATTAACAGATCTGCATTAAATTTCCAGTAATCTTTTTTAAATTGTGTTTTATTTTCAGGGTTAAGTTTAAGAGTAATAGTACTGTGATCTGTCAGCGGGGCTGCTGAGATAGACACATGTGAAACATATCTATACAATATAGACGAGCCCAACCAAAGATCTATTCTGGACATATTATTACCATTTGGTTTAATCCAAGAGAATTGAGTGACTCCAGGATTTTTCTCTCTCCATATGTCACTTAAATTGTTTGAGTTAATGAAATTTGATAAAGTTGGATTCCACTGATTAATACCATATCTAGGAGGGTTTCTATCCTGCCATTCATTTGGAACAAGATTAAAGTCACCACCTAATAATACATGGTCTGTGTGGTATAGAAGTTTATACTCGGAAAGAACATCTGTTATTTTTTCCAGCATGACCTTATTTAGAGTAGGAGAGGAGTACCCATAAACATTTACTAGAATCACAGATGAACCATCAATATTCAATACAACTGCAAGCCAGTGCCCTGAAACATCAGCCTGAAAAGTCACGACCTTCCCTGGACATCGGTAGAAACAGAGAGCTACTCCAGCAGAGTGGTTAGATCCATGGCTGAAAAGGATTTTATCACCCCATTGATTTGACCAGAAGGTGACATCAGTGTCACTTGAATGAGTTTCTTGTAGTAAGACACAATTCGCTTTTAGCCCTTTGATAAACATAAACATTGCTTTCCTTTTAACATTATCCCTGAGACCTCTAACATTCAACGACACAAAGGATAAACACGTGCGTAGCATTAAAAATAAACAAAAAAAAAAAGGTTCAAAGTATTATAATATCAAACTTAACTATGTACAAAAAAAAATTTTAGTTTACTTTCCTGTTTAGGGAAAGGTGAAAGAAGAGCGGTGCGGCAACTCCCATCCCATTCAAAACTGTCAAGCGTCCCTCTTTAGGTAGAGTTCAGAGAACAAGTAAAAGTGAAACAGCCTTCAGCCGTCCGCCAGAACGCGACGGCCGTTAATATAGCCGACAGCTCCTCTGTAGTAAGCCTTCTCCCCCGCATTTCTGGCTTGTAAAATTTTCGGCCAAACTTTCTCCCGTTCCAGACGATCCTCCTTCGTCAAATCCTCGGCAAAACGGATTTTTTCCGTCTCACAAATCTGAGCGTTTTTGGACTTCTTCCATATTCCATCTCGATGTAGGCGCTTCGTGAACTGAATCATGACTTGGCGATTTCTGCCCTCTTCTTTCCTTCCAATCCAGTGCACAGTGTCGACGATGTACTCCATATTATCAGACCATTCTGGGGCTATCTTGGCGAGAATTTTAATCACCTCTTTTCTGATATCTTCGCCCATACCTTCTTTCATTCCTTTAATCCTTAGATTCCACCTTCGTGAATACCGGTCTCGTTCTCTTGCCTTTTCTTTGAGCTCATCAACTTCTCTCCGTAAAGTTGAGGCTTCCTTCTCCAAACCCGCAATTTTATCTTTACAATCACGGACTTCAGCTGCATTGAACTCGATAGATTCAACAAGATTGGCAATCAACGAGGCATTCTCCGATAGTTTGTTGTTAATGTCCGCCATTTTATCATCTTGTTTATCAAATCTCACGTGGAGAGCTTGAATAGCTGCCAGAATGTCACTTGTTGTGGGACTAGGTCTAACAACCTTACTCGAATGATCACTAAGCAAGTCATTCATTTCCTCTAGATTTCTTTTTTCCCCTCCGTCACTTTCAAGCTCCACGTCTGAAAGGCAGTAATCGTGGTCATCCGTAGCTGAAGCCAAATCTTGTATCTTATCATTCTGGGAAGACTTAGATTCCATTTTGTCCTTCTTCTGTTTTTTTGGCATCTTTGTAAAGTTAGGTAAGATTTTTGAGGGAACAAAGCGTCAAAAAAAGGAGGGATAAAAGGTACCTTGCACCAGAGCTAAATTAAGGACAGCCGCTTAGTCCGCCATCTTGCTTGCCTCTAGTTACATGTTTAACAACATTCACCAAACTTTTACACCCCTCAAGGGACCCTGGTGTGCCTGTCAGGAAACAGAGCTGCTGCCTGACACGCTGTAGTGAGCAAAGAGGAACCACACCCTATCTCTCCAGGGACCAAGCATTTCTTCAGCAAATGTCATCTAACATCCACCACTGTCTAACAGCCCAACTGAACTGTGTAAAGCAATAAAACAAACATGTATAAAGTAACCCCAAATGCACAGCTATTGTAACACAACATGAACATTCCTAAATGTCTTCTCCACTCCCCTCATCCGGAGAGGCCCATTGTACAGTGTCGACCTCCTCGCACAGGTCTACCATTGTACTAAACAATGCAAAGCTCGTGGTCAACCACCATGCTATTTGTGATTCTGTGACAGTGGTGGCGAATTCAATTTCAACCGGGTCATCCTGTGCGTCCGCCCTTTCTCCACGAAACACACGACTGGCTCTGAACTGGCCCTCTCCCAGGGGAGTAATTGTTATTCTGCAGTGCCCAAAAGTCAGCATGTCACTGCGTTCATGTGTGCGCTTTATGCAGTAAGATAGTATCAGTTAAAACACAAAATCAAATTTATGTATGCACATAACAGCTATGTGGCACACCAAAGGCAAATACAATAAAGTACAGAACAGGAAATGGGAAATGTCGCACAAACGTATAAGACAAAATGTTTATCAGTCTACAGGTCTGCGGCCTCCTCACTATTTTCTTCCACAATCTCACGTAGCGTGGTTACCAAGCGCAAACACTCATGTAATAACAGGGGGAATTCTGTTTCAGTCAAGTTCACAATTATAGTGTAGTCACGCTCAGTGAGCCCTACTTCACAGCAAACACGCACCTCTGTTTCCACCCACCATGTTTGACCGTCCGTTACTGGAGTCAACACAAGACTGAAAGTAAAGCCGGTGACATCCCTGCGCCCTTCCCCCAAAACTGTATGGTGTCTTTCAGCCATCAAATCTACAAGTCATTGCACGTGAGTGTATTTACAAAACAAAATTGTCTCGAGCAAAATCAAGCCGAAATACAATACAATCTATCCGGTCCACTGAAAGTCAATATCAAAACCCCGAAAGGCAGAAGCACAAAAGGCGGGAAAGTCCCGTTCGGCGTCAGTGGGAGTGGGACCTCTGTCGGGATGACAGTATAAGTCCAGCACCCGAAATATAATAAGACTACGAGCTGTAAAGTCTAATAACACTTGTGGTGAACGCCTTACTACCGCAGTTACTGTGAAGCCATACTCATGGTTAGAAAACTCAGCGTGACAGCGACAAGTGACGTTGGCAACGTCTCCTGTCCTGGTATACTCAACCACACAAGAGCCGTTATCGAACATGCAAGCAAAATGAGACAGCCAATTATCCTCTCCAGTCGAACAGAATATCAAAATCCCTGAAAGCAATTCCACAAAAGGCCGAAAAGTCCCGTTCGGCGTCCGTGGGGTTTAAATTTCTCTGCTGTCTACAGTATAATGCCAACGCCCGAAAGATAACAAGGCTACTACATGCAAAATCAACTAATGTTTCTTCCGATGACCCTGTTACAGTAGTTACTGAAAAGCCATACGGAATCCCTGACACCACAACGCGACACCGACAGGTTACGACATAAAAATCCCCTGCCTGTGTGTATTGAAGCAAACAATACCCTGTATCCGACATGTGTATGTACAGAAGCTTGTTACACAATATTAAAAGAATGTGAGTATAAACAATCAAAAAACGCAAGTCATATGAGTTTCAGCAAGTATTATGTGTAAAGTAAAACACATCATAGATTAGTCACCATATATAACAATCATAATGCCAACAAAGTGAAAATAAAAGCAAATCTTCCCTGAAAACACCAAGGCCAGTCTTCCTTAACTCAGGCTCTGCAGTCAGTCATTAACCACTCATTAGTAAACAGGAAATGTCAGTCTAAATAAGTCGCAGGCAACTCATTTACATAGACACAGACACATCCTCAAAATAACCAGGCTGCTGCAGTGCCTGTCACAGACAGGGCCTACACACAAACAAAGAAATTATAACACAGAGACGTCTGATAAATTAAAGAATATTTACAAGGCCTTAAATTGCACAACCTACATAATTTAGACAAAATTTGAATTAACCCTCCAAGGGACAAACTCCAAGTTTTTGATCATCAATGACAGTCTCAGTTCCAAACTGTATCTGCTCTAATCCCTAAATATCCTAAGTAAATTTAAAAGCGTCCAACGCCCAAGCTCCAAGCTTTACTGCCCAAAAAAGTGCATAAACCGTTCCAAACGGTAAAGTGGTCCAACCACTAGCTATTTTGGAGGTTCCCAAGTTCTCCACGATCGCCAATCGGACTATCCCGTCCAACGGAAAATCCTGAGCGTCCTCAGGAAGTTGGGAGCGTCACCTCCGAGAAATGCACTTCCTGGAACATCCCACAGTTCCGTTCTACATTAATTTAATTATGTTTTTAAAGACATCCTATGAAACCACCAAACCAACTTTATTGATGTCCAAGCCCAGCTTTGTATTCAATTATAACTGTACGACCATATACAGATTTCAAATGACCTATTTCCTAAATTCAGTAGTCCTACTACTTTAACTTGTCTTTTCCTATTTCCGTTACTTTAACCTATTCCTATTCAATGTGCACACTACAAAATATCAGATCATAACAACACAAACAGTCACCAGTAATCTAATGAGTAGACATTAATTTAAACATCCAATTCGGCACACTTCGGAATAATTCAACAGGTAGTGCCTACCTTTTGCGATGGGCTGCCCGTTTGTCCACTCAGATTGACCACCGGATCCTGTCTGTGTGACCCCCTTGGACGTCTACAATGCCAACACCGTCTCTCCCTACCAACCACGGCCAATGCACCAATTGTTGAGGGTTCAGAATTGGTGGAGAGTACAAAGGCAAGACAGTCCAGAAGAATTGGGTCAAAGCGATCTTTTATTGAAGTACTCGCGCGGGAAGACAGTCACTGCACATGTCAGCAAGGGTCTTCACCAAAATTATACTTCAGACTGCTTTTATAGCATCAGGGTATTATAACGCCCCTTCTAGCGTTTACAAGCACATAATTTGCATGTACAGAACATTCATGTATTTTAAGCATAAAGTGCAACATAGAGGTTCCTCTTTTCGGCATCTTCTTCCAAAAAAGGCAATGGACTCGGGCCTCTGCAGTCTCCAGGGGCTGGTCCTCTCCCCGCGTCACCTGTTGTCAAGAAAGCTCCAGTGCAACATGTTTGCTCAATACATTCAGGCCTATGCTTAAATCTGGTTCTAGGTTATATGTGATATATGTGTGTTTTGTAAGCATGTGTGTAATCTTTCTTAAGCTCCCGGCTTCTTAACCAATGTGTCACCCAGACAGTCGCGCTGAATGAAGCTTGAGACCTTTAATTACCTGGGAAAGCTTCAACTCCTTATGAGCACAGGACTGCAATGTGTGTATAAAGACATAGTAATACTGAAAGTGGTTATGCTGCACCTGTAATAAGGATTAATATGGTGTCAGTGTGTTAAATGATTATTATGGTGTCCGGGTATTAACTGTCACCTGGCCAGCTTAAAGCTATACGAGATAATATTAATGCTGATTAATATGCTATCTAATATATTGTAGCAGTAAAGCAATTTCCTCTTCTCCACACATGTTAACTTAACAAACTTGTAGGAATTGACGTAAACCAAGATGTTATATTATATAATCTGTAAAAGTGCAAAACATAAACAAACCCGGGATAGTAGATGTTTGCCTATTGCAGATTACATGTGAAATATGATTAAATCAAAACAAGAATGTTAACTAAGAATATAGACAAGTGGTGTTCTCACCCACTTTGTCACACACCAGATGAAGGGGAGTGGGCCGAGTGGGATAGAGCACCTGCTCCAACAGGGTCCAGGGAACACCAGGATGTAAAAAGTCTAGGAACCTCACTAGCTGCTCGCCAGGACATCAGTGGCGTCTTCTCCAGCGAGATGGGTGTGGTTCCTGGCAAAGGTAAGCTTGTACTCCAGCCAAGAGCAGGGGTAAGAAATCAAGTCTTTCTTGTTGGCAGTGCAGACATTTTGCAGTAGACCAGGGGTGGGCACCGAGGGCCGGTGTCCCTACAGGTTTTACATGTGTCCTTGAACCAACACAGCTGATTTAAATGGCTAAATCATCTCCTCAACATGTCCTGAAGTTCTCCAGAGGCCTGGTAATGAACTAATCATGTGATTCAGGTGTGTTGACCCAAGGTGAGATCTAAAACCTGCAGGGACACCGGCCCTCGGGGGCTGGAATTGCCCACCCCTGCAGTAGACGGATGAAGGGCCAGGAGAGCTTAGCAATGATAGGTCAGTAATGAGTTGACATTATGAAAGACGCACAGAACTAACAACAAAACAGAATAACAACAGAGAGCAGTAGATAACTCGTCACACACACTGGACCATCTCTTAACCGCTCAATCAATCAGTGCATTCAATACTAAGTAACAGACTCATGAAATACTAGAAGCTCAGTCACCAAAACAACATGTTGGTCAGGCTGTACCACACAGCAGCTCATATTATTGATCAGAGAATTCCATTTAAAATGCATTTAAATAGAATCCATTAAAATCCATTTATGAAGAGGGGAAACTATCCTCAGAGACCAAAACTCATTTTGTATGAATGAATGGAAACCTGCTTTTAATGCTGGAAAGGTGCTCATTTTAACACGGGAGTCTGTGGGGACTGACTCGCTTTCAGAATCAGCCTCCAGTGGTCATTAAAGGAACTGCAGTTTTTGGTTCTTCTGTGCTGGCTTCATGTTTCTTGTCCAGGCTTCTATCTGTTTCAGACAGGAAATGGCTTTTTGGAAGTGACAGCATGCAAAGAAACACAGGCCTATAAATGAATGTGATTAATATGAGTGATAACCTCCAGTGTGCTGACCGCTAGACGGAGAATTCCCATACTTTATATTTGTAAAGCCCATTAGACTATCTATCAAACAATTTGCGAGGCAAGAATAAATTATTTTTCATTGTTCAACAAAAGAAAAGCTCTTAAAGAGAGAAAAAAAACACATTCACACCTCACTCTCACAGTGCATACAAACCAGGAAATGCCTCTTTAGAGGCGACACTTTTTTGCCTTATAGAGAAACTGTGTCATAACTTTCATTATATATACTTTAAATAAAGTTAAATCTGGGATCAGCATTGATTACTTTACTACTGAAAGCTAAAAACTTTTCTTCTCATCCTTCTTTGACCAGTAGTTTAACACGTAGATGGGAAACAGGTGACGGTTTCTAAGTAAAATATGAACTGATAATAGGAGCTAAACAAAAGCAAGTCTACATCAACATCTAATGTCTAAAATGATACAGCCACCATACTATATTTTAATAAAATTACTCACATCGTGCGGTGATTCCAGCCAGAATCAAAAGATACAGCAGCCCAAGATTCACTTCAAAAGCTCTGAACCATCTTCTTTTCACAGCTGAAAGCTTCATCTGGATGTTTAATTCTACAGAGACAGAATGAGATTTAATTATTTTATTATTTTAAATAATAAATACGTTGTGATCAGGTTTTTGCTGCATTTATGGAGCTCATCATCATGAACTCATCTTGAGGATAAGCTGAACAAGTTCATCATGTTAGTGTAATATTTACAGGAGATTGTGTAACATATAGAAAGCAGAGAAACAGTGTTTGAGAATGAGAAATGTTTTTAGGTGATTCTTAGAGCATGGAGGCCAGAAAAAGTCCAGTATATCTGTCAGTATGGTCAAAAAATAAGCTTAAAAAATACAATTAGCTCTGAAGACTTGAAGACCACTCTTGAGTTGTTTCCTGTGGTTTCACTTGCACCACACAGTATCTAAGAAGACTTCCTTGTTTTTAACATTTCTACCTTTGCCACTGATCTGTCAGATAAGCCTTTAGACTCATGTGGGACTTCCCTCCTTTTCTCTAATTTTTCAAAGACTGAACAATTTTTAAACAAACTTCAATTCACTTCTATTCAGTTTTATTTATTTAGCGCCTAATCACAACAACAGTTGTCTCAAGTTCCTTTGTATTGTGAGGTAAAGACCCTACAATAGCACAATACTTTAAAGTTAACTCATCTTGTGAAACTTGAGTACATTTATTTCCTGCTTACCAGCTGCCTGCAGCCCAACATCAGGATGTTGTTCTTCATCATCTAGCATCTCAACCTCACTGTACTCTTCCTCTCGTCCATCACTGTCGATCCTTCTGCTATATTTCACTCTAAAATCTGCTGCAGTCTGACTGTCTGCAGACATCTTGGTGGGTGGAAGTATTTGAGCAGCTTCCACTGTCTGTTTCTTTCAGTCAGGCAGTTTTTAATCATCAGCATCAAACAGGAAGTAGCAGCAGACCAAACCACAAACACAGAGGGGCTAACTTCATTTGTACTTTACAATGTGGTTAGACCTTTGAGTGAGAGTCATGTCAAATGTCAAAAAGTTTTTTTCTGTCATTTTTACTGGCTGTTGCAACACGGAACTATTGAAACTAACATACATACATGTACAAATATGAATACCTTTGTCTTGAATTAGTACATACTGTGAATAGACAGAAGCACACCAATTTCTGACTTTTTCCGACACAGGAAATGATGTTGGGCACCACTTATGTCATGGTTAGGCTGTGTGCAAGCAGGATGAGGACCCAAACGCAAGCTCATGGAGGCAGGAATGACCTGGAAACAGCTTTATTGCTGGACAGAAAAACCATACAAACTAAACAGGGAAAAGCTAATTATAATGTACACTAGGAGACACGGGGAGAATCACACACAGTCATGAGGGAGAACGCGACACAGAACTGAGGGAGACGCAGACATAAATACACAGAGGGTTAATGAGGGAAGTGGGAGCACATGGGGAGCACAGCTGACACTGATAATCATAACAAGACACGGCAGGAGTAAACGCAACACTGACGGGAGACTGTCAAAGTAAAACAGGAAGTACAGAGGTTCAGACAGGAGGAGAGAGAGCACGGGGAGAGCACAGACATAACGGGCTGGGGAAAACATGGAATAAAACACGAGAGACGAGGGCTCACAGATACACAGAGGGACCCAGAGGGACACACAGGGGGTAAGAGTCACAAGGGGAAAACACATAAGGAAACAATGTAACAGAGCAAACCCAGGAAGCATGGCCTAAATAAGGAACAAAATACATGAAAACTAAGAATACTGGGCCAACGTGGCCCAGGACCATGACAACTTATGCTAACCTCACATGTCTAACAGAGCTTCAGTGAGACAAAGGAGATTCTTTCAGTTAGTGGCCAACTGAAGAAAGCCCATAAATCACTGTTAAAGACTGCTCTATTGTGACTTCCCAGTTGCTGGATAATTGCTGAGCTATAATTACACTTCTACTTTGAGAGAAGAGCTTTTTTGATCAGTATTTTTCCATCAGAGGTTATCGCAGCGTTCTAGAAACCTTTCAGTCAAAAATCACAAAACTTTAACAACTGGATATAAGCTTTTTTAAGGCTTTAATAAAAAGCAAAATTAACAAAAACAAACAACACATCATCAATCTTATCTAAATCTTGACTAACTTATTTTGTTTTATGATGCATGGCTGAGAAAGATGAATACAGAAACTTTACAATTGTTTACCAGCATCTTTTGCAGATGTGTCATAAAGCAGGAAAAGGGCTTTTCTGCAGAGGTGAGGGGTGATTCTCAGTGTTTTCTCACCCATGCTGGCAGCTGGTACCTGCCTGTCAGGCTATCCTCTCTCAAGCACCAGCCCTCAACTCATTTTAAATCTGTGTTTCATGCCATTGGTGTTTACTTTGTTACACTGAGAGTCCTCATGCAGTTTGAAATATTTCACTTTCTTCACAAAAACCAGAGGTCATATGGCAATTTTTCTACTTCCGGCTTTTACATCAAATCAAGCAGTGTGACAGTGCATGATCATATAGATAAAAGTAGGCCACAGCATTAAAGCCACACTGACTGGCTGACAGATGTTAAAAAATTACATACTGAGACTTGTTTTGCTGGATTTAGCTGAATGTTTTAGTTTACTGACTTACTCTATGATTACTTTTTTATTTTGATGTATTTGGTTACTTAAAATCCTTATATTTTCTCAAAAATTGACAGTGCACCTTGTGTGTTCATTCTGGCTGTGCTTACTGACCTTGAACCAATTTTATGTGGTGCACAGCACTCAAAAACCTGTCAAAATCTTTTAGAATGACTTTGGTAAGGTGTGGAAGCTGCACCCCTTGATAGATTGTCAGAGCATTACGGCTACCGTAGTCAGGAGCCTTGTGGAGTAATACGTACTGTGCTTCAGCATAATATTATGATGTGTGTACAGGGAGTGCAGAATTATTAGGCAAATGAGTATTTTGTCCACATCATCCTCTTCATGCATGTTGTCTTACTCCAAGCTGTATAGGCTTGAAAGCCTACTACCAATTAAGCATATTAGGTGATGTGCATCTCTGTAATGAGAAGGGGTGTGGTCTAATGACATCAACACCCTATATCAGGTGTGCATAATTATTAGACAACTTCCTTTCCTTTGGCAAAATGGGTCAAAAGAAGGACTTGACAGGCTCAGAAAAGTCAAAAATAGTGAGATATCTTGCAGAGGGATGCAGCAGTCTTAAAATTGCAAAGCTTCTGAAGCGTGATCATCGAACAATCAAGCGTTTCATTCAAAATAGTCAACAGGGTCGCAAGAAGCGTGTGGAAAAACCAAGGCGCAAAATAACTGCCCATGAACTGAGAAAAGTCAAGCGTGCAGCTGCCAAGATGCCACTTGCCACCAGTTTGGCCATATTTCAGAGCTGCAACATCACTGGAGTGCCCAAAAGCACAAGGTGTGCAATACTCAGAGACATGGCCAAGGTAAGAAAGGCTGAAAGACGACCACCACTGAACAAGACACACAAGCTGAAACGTCAAGACTGGGCCAAGAAATATCTCAAGACTGATTTTTCTAAGGTTTTATGGACTGATGAAATGAGAGTGAGTCTTGATGGGCCAGATGGATGGGCCCGTGGCTGGATTGGTAAAGGGCAGAGAGCTCCAGTCCGACTCAGACGCCAGCAAGGTGGAGGTGGAGTACTGGTTTGGGCAGGTATCACCAAAGATGAGCTTGTGGGGCCTTTTCGGGTTGAGGATGGAGTCAAGCTCAACTCCCAGTCCTACTGCCAGTTTCTGGAAGACACCTTCTTCAAGCAGTGGTACAGGAAGAAGTCTGCATCCTTCAAGAAAAACATGATTTTCATGCAGGACAATGCTCCATCACACGCGTCCAAGTACTCCACAGCGTGGCTGGCAAGAAAGGGTATAAAAGAAGAAAAACTAATGACATGGCCTCCTTGTTCACCTGATCTGAACCCCATTGAGAACCTGTGGTCCATCATCAAATGTGAGATTTACAAGGAGGGAAAACAGTACACCTCTCTGAACAGTGTCTGGGAGGCTGTGGTTGCTGCTGCACGCAATGTTGATGGTGAACAGATCAAAACACTGACAGAATCCATGGATGGCAGGCTTTTGAGTGTCCTTGCAAAGAAAGGTGGCTATATTGGTCGCTGATTTGTTTTTGTTTTGTTTTTGAATGTCAGAAATGTATATTTGTGAATGTGGAGATGTTATATTGGTTTCACTGGTAAAAATAAATAATTGAAATGGGTATATATTTGTTTTTTGTTAAGTTGCCTAATAATTATGCACAGTAACAGTCACCTGCACACACAGATATCCCCCTAAAATAGCTAAAACTAAAAACAAACTAAAAACTACTTCCAAAAACATTCAGCTTTGATATTAATGAGTTTTTTGGGTTCATTGAGAACATGGTTGTTGTTCAATAATAAAATTATTCCTCAAAAATACAACTTGCCTAATAATTCTGCACTCCCTATAGAAGGACCCCAAAATGGCACCTGTTGAGAGACATGTTTATGAAGCTGGTGAGTTCCACCACTATTTGCCAATGGATCGTGGATGCCTGGGCTAAAGTACCAGTCTCAAGTGTCGTCCAAGCTTTCACGAAGGCCAGAATCATTACTGAACAGCTAAGTAACAGCAATGAGACTGATTCGGATAATGACGAGAGGGATCCGGGCACGTTTGATGCCAAAATCACCCAACAGTTAAACTCAGATCAAGTCAAGTCAAGTGGCTTTTATTGTAATTTCAACCATGTACAGTGGTACAGTACAGTGTGAAAAGAGACAACGTTCCTCTGAGAACCTGGTGCTACATATGACATATAACAGACAATCAACACAGGACTACATAAAGTGCAATGTGCAAAAATTGCAAAAAGACAAGGTTAAACAGTGCAACACCAGACAGAACAGGACGATACAGACACAAGACAGTGCAAAGGAAATGTGCAAAATACTGAGTGTTGTGCAAAAAGTAACTTGGTGTCTGAAGGTGTGTGTGTGTGTGTGTGTGTGTGTGTGTGTGTGTGTGTTTGTTTGTGTTAGATACTGCAGATAAGTGCTTTGTAGTGACGCGTATGAAGGTGTGTGTGTGTGTGTGTGTGTGTGAGATACTGCAGATAAGTGCTTTGTAGTGACGTGTATGAAGGTGTGTGTGTGTGTGTGTGTGTGTGAGATACTGCAGATAAGTGCTTTGTAGTGACATGTATGAAGGTGTGTGTGTGTGTGTGTGTGTGTGTGTGTGTGTGTGAGATACTGCAGATAAGTGCTTTGTAGTGACGTGTATGAAGGTGTGTGTGTGTGTGTGTCATTCCAGTCACTGAGTGTTCAGGAGTCTGACGGCTTGGGGGAAGAAACTGTTCTAGTAGTGAGGGCCCAAATGCTCCGGTACCTCTTGCCAGAAGGCATCAGGGTAAAGAGTGTGTGTGAGTATGCCACCAGCATTGCTGGGTCCCTCACAATGCTGGTGGAGCGGGTGCTATAAGTGTCAATGATGGAGGGAAGAGAGGCTCCAATGATCTTCTCAGCTGCTCTCACTATCGGTTGTAGGGTACCGCGATCCGATACGGTGCAGTTTCCATACGAGACAGTAATGCAGCTGCTCAGGACACTCTCGATAGTCCCTCTATAGAACATTGTTAGAATGGATGGAAAGAGATGGGCTCTTCTCAGCTTCTGCAGGAAGTAGAGAAGCTGTTGGGCCTTCTTAGTTATGGAGCTGGTGATGAGGGACCAGGAAAGGTTCTCCATCAGGTGGACACCAAGGAATTTGGTGCTCTTGACGACCTCCACAGAGGATCCATTGATATTAAGTGGGCAGTGATCTCTCTGTGTTCTCCTTGAGTCAACAATCATTTCTTTTGTTTTGTCCACATTCTGAGACAGGTTGTTAGCTGCTGCACCTCCTCTCTCTATGCTGACTCATTCTTGCTGATGAGACCCACCACAGTCATGCCATTGGCGAACTTGATGATGTGGTTCAAACTGTGCATTGCTGCACAGTCATGAGTCAGCAGAATGAACAGCAGTGCCCTGAGCACACAGCCCTGTGGGGCTTCAGTGCTCAGTGTGGTGGTGTTGGAGATGCTGTTGCCGATCCAGACTGTCTGAGGCCTCTCCGTCAGAAAGTCCAGGATCCAATTGCAGAGGGAGGTGTTCAGACCCAGTGGGCTCAGTTTTTCAGTCAGGTGCTGAGGAATGATTGTGTTGAATGCTGAACTGAAGTCTATGAAAAACATTCGTGCATATGTGTCCTTATTATCCAGGTTGGGTGAGGGCGAGATGCAGGGTGGTGGCGATGGTGTCATCTGTTGACCGGCTGGGGCGATAGGCAAACTGCAGTGGGTCCAGTGTGGGTGGCAGCAGGGTCTTAATGGGCTTCATGACCAGGCGTCATTGAGTTGTTGAGGCAGGACACTGGGGACTTCTTTGGCACAGGAATGATGATGGTGGCCTTGAGGCACGTTGGAATGACAGCAGTGCTCAGCGAGAGGTTAAAGATGTCCATGATGACATCTGATAGCTGGTCTGCACATTCCCTGAAGATGAAGAATTTGATGAATTTGTGGAAGACGAATGAAGTGAAAAAGTGAGTGTATTGTTCTGCATTTTATGTGTCACAACTGAACAGTGTTGATAGTTATTGTGAATGAGTTGAATAAAGTTGGACTTGACTGTTTTGTTTCACTTAATGCACCTTATAGTCTGAAAAATACAGTAATAACAATTTCATTAAGTTGAGGACTTAAGTTGGGGATCTCTTTAATACTTGATCATCAGTTTATAGACAGACTTCCTTGTTTTTGTGAACTTCTACCTGCACGAAAGGTAGAAGACCTCCTGCAGCATAAACCATGAGAATCATGCTGCACGACACTCTTTTTTTGTTAGGTTTTGAAGATGTAGTCCTTTTAACTTATTAAAATGATCACTAATAAATGGAATGAGCATGTTTTTGTTGTTGTTTTAATGTTTGATACTTCCTGCTGTCAGTTTCTTGTAACCACACACAAGGATGCTTTTTGTCATTGAGGACCAGAGAGAAATCTCTGTAAAACCTAAAAACCTTTTCCAGTCATCGAGGGGCAAGAAAAAAGGGTTTCGCTCAGTGTTTTTCTGGGTCAAGTGGTGTTTAATAAATTCTGCCTCACAAACAATGTTTAACCAAACAGGAAGCAGCAGCAGAGCAAACCACAAAGACAAAAGGGAGCTTCATTTGTGCTTTACATTGTGATTAGGAGACCTTTTACTGAGAGTACATTTAAGATAAAAGCAAAACTAAAAGGACGTTTATAAATTCAGATTTTTTTTATTGTTGTTCATAAGTCAGATAACTTGTTTGGGGCCATGTGGACTGGGTCGAGGCCCTGGTGGACGAATCTCCACTTGCTGACATTGGGCTGAAAGGAACAGAATGTCACTTTGCTCATAAATGAGGAGTGATTTGAACTGGAGATCAGCAAACAGATGGAAAGAATGACACTGTACATATATGTGGCAGAAATTAGCTTCCTTCATAGATTGGTGGGCTCCCATATGGAGATGGTGTGAGGAACTCAATAGAGAGATTGAGCCTACGTCCACACTAATGCATTTTCGTTTGAAAATGCGTCATTTTCTCTCCGTTTTGGCCTCCTGTCCACACTGAGACGGCGTTTTAGCATATGGTAAACGCAGCATTTTGAAAACGGTGCTTTCGCCTCGCAGTGTGGACAGCGAAAACGCAGACTTTCTAAAATGATGACACATGTTACTCATGTGATGCAGTCATGTGACCAAATAAACTAAGATAGCGGAGGGCTTCTTCAGTTCTAGGGTCAAATGGTGGTAAAATGGTAAATCTGGGACTCTCCACCATTTGACCCTAGAACTGAAGAAGCTTCTCGGATGAGAGGTGAAACGCCTTAAAGCGACTTAAAGAAGTCCAGACGCTTTTCTTTCCAAGCTCCTTAGACTACGATGACCTGGATGACTGAGAACCTTCACAGACATATTAATATCAGTCTGTACATGCTCCAGATAGCTTTTCTTCAAATTCTTCAACTCTCACTCGCTTTTGCAACTTTGAACTTTTGTGTTATTCGCAGCAACAACTCCACCTCATTGTTAGTCCATTTAAAAAACTCTGTGCTTTTCCTAAACATTTTGCCGTAGCATTTCAAAGAGCCGGAAAGTAAGTAAACGGCAGACAGAAATGAGGCAGGTCGAATCTTCTTACGTCTCATGCATGTGCAGTACTGGAACGTAAGCATTTTGGGCCATTTCAATGTGGACGCACAACTCTGTGAAAACAACTGAAAACAAGTGTGGACGCGGAGCGCTTTCAGACAGAAAAGCAGTTTTCAAATCTATCCGGGCTAGTGTGGCTGTAACCTAAATCCTGAGCTGGCTTGGTATCATCTCTGTGTAACCTGAAAGAAGTGGACCCTCTGTGATCTGGACATAGATAAGCTGCTGATTAATGTTTTTTGTGTACATTCCTTGTCATTGGTGCATTTTGTATTTGATCAAGAGTTTAGATTTAGATTAATGACAAAAAAATCATTACACCCACATTAGAAAGTAACAGATACATGCCCAGTATATTCTGGTCATCATGTGTCCAGCCTGAAGCAGTGTGGATCTAATGAAGTGGGTTCATTGTATCATCTAAGACAGTGGTGCTCAAACTGTGGTACATGTACCACTGGCCATACATGGGCTCCCTCTAGTGGTATGCGGGAAGTCTCCAAATGTTTAAGATTAAACAATATACCGTGTTCTGATGAATGTACACTTCTGCTATCACTTCTGAAATGAATGACAGAAAACTAAACAGCAGTGATGTTTGAAGGGTTACGGAAGTTGGGATAGCTGGTATATAATGATGTGCTACGTGTTGGCTAGCGACACAGCTATGTTAGCATAATATAAACAGTGAAGCTGGAGAATGAATGCTAACTTTTTTCCACTTGATAACCGATGGTTAGGGACAAATGCAATTGCATGGCAGGATGCTGTAAATGGACCAAACTTCAGTCAGGAGAACAGCTGAGATAATCCATCCACAATACGAGGTTAGTCATTAATATACTGCTGCATGGGCTGGGCTGTAGTTACATCGTGAGGTTTTAAAAACTGGGTGATTTGGAACTCCTGACTCTTGGTGGTGCTGTCACTTGGTGTTCGCTCTCTCTGCTGTAGAGTATCACTTCCTGTTCCTCCTCAACACACAGTGGTGTTTTTGAGTAGCTTATCTGCTTACCAATTTAGTTAAAAACTTTTAGATACATTCTTTTTTATAGTATAATCTTCACGTGCTTTATCCGAAGCACACTTTCTGTGTACTCACTACCTAATTTATAGCCAAAGTATTCACTCACTGTGTCACTCACTGCTACCCCCCCAAAAACCCATCTCCATTGAGACTGTGTCAGCTCCCAAAAAGACAAAAAACAAACTAAAAACCAGCAATAAACAACCTAAACATAAAAAATCACAAAGAATTAACAATACAGTATCCACATCTGAACCAAAGAGTAAAATAGTGAAATGTGGATTATTAAATATTAGGTCTCTCTCCTCCAAGTCTCTGTTAGTACATGACTTAATAATTGATCAACAAATCGATTTTCTCTGCCTTACAGAAACCTGGTTGCAGCCGGATGATTATGTTAGTTTAAATGAATCAACACCCCCGAGTAGGGATGGGTACCGGTGCACCGGTTCTGACATAAACGGTAGTAACCAGACCGAAAAGCAGCGCACATTTCGGTGCTTTATTTCGGTGCTTTCTTTTCCTGAGATGTCATACACTTTGGATTCTAGCCAATCATTTTTTTTTTTTTTTTTTGTCTGTCCCATTTGGTTCTTTAGCCGTCAGAATTGTTGTCTGAAGACCAACAAGGATACCAAATGGATTTATTTTGCCAAATGGATCATCATGGCATTGCCGTATTGGTCCATTTGATCAAACTTAGTTATTTTTATTTATTTATTTCAGTTGTTACAGATGGGACAGACATGACTGGGGGATAGGAAAGGGAGAAAGAAAGAGAGGAAGGAAAAGAAAAACAGAAGGGAAAAGGGACAGTGAGAAAGGGCACTTACAAAGACAAAGAGGGAGAAAAAAAAAAAAAAAAAAATCTCCTGGATCACCTGTTGAGAGAAAAAGGAGAAGACAAGCAAAAAAAAAAAAAAACAAAGCAACATACTAAACACAACACCATCACGTTAATCTAGCTAAGTGTGAACAGCAGTAAATACTAAATATTGAAAGTTGTTGTGCAGCACGCAGGACAGACAGCGCACAATGTGCTTTGAAGTAGCAGCTACGAAAGGTGTAGTTTGTCTACGAACAGTGAACACCCGTGTGTACACCTGTGTGGATCAATGCGCTTGTATACAAAAGGTTTCCCCATGTAACGGTCTGCTAGAGGGTGTGGAGGCCCATAGCCCCGTCCCCCAGGGCATGAAGCAGGCATGGAGGAGATCCAGGCTCCAGACCTCCAGAGGCCCCAGAGTGCGAGAGCCCAGGGAGGACCACCGGAGGGGCATCTGTGCCACCTTCCTGGGAAGGGCTGAGGAGATCCCCAGACGAGGGGGTCACCCAGTAGCCACGGAGCAGAAGCCAGAGGGGGCTGCACCGGCGTGCCCGCCGGCTCTACCGGCAGCCAGCTGTGCCAGAGTGAGCCGAGTTGCAGGCCCCGAGGCCGGAGGCCCGAGGGCCCCCTTTGCTCCGGAAGAGGCCTGACCGAGCGACAGGCATCAGGCCCCGCCAATTAGCCACCGGGAGTGAGCTGGTGCATACCTGAGCGCCCAGCCCCGGACACCAAGAACCACCAATGCACCAACCCCTGAGGGCATCAGTTACCAGCAGGGAGTGTGGTGAGGGGAGATAGGCCTCCACACTTGGAGGGCCTGGGAGTACCCAGGGAGGTGGAGTCTAAGACCCGACCTGACATATAGACACAGACAAACAGGCACACACAGACATAAACATGCTTTCCCACCCTCATGCACACATATACAAACACTCAGCACTCACCCAACGTAGGGACAGACATACATAGACATGTACACACAATCATACTCCCCAAACATACTCTATGCCCCGGGTCCAGGTACCCTCGCCCCCAGAGGGGGAAACGGCACCCAGACCCAAGATATGTGACCCTTTCCCCCGGGGTGGAGGCAAGCAGACCGCCCCAGGCTCCGCAGCAGCAGGGAGGCCAATCGGACGGCCAACACCTCCTCCCAGCCCCCCGCCCCGATGGCTAGTAGAGAACGGGGGTGTGTGAAGACCCCATACCTCCCTCCTCCCGCTCATGTGTAGTGTTGCTGCGTGTTGTTCTAAAGTGCATTTAAAACAAGGGAGGGCATGGTGTTGCTGCCAGAGAGCAGCAGGTGTTAGCACGGCCCCTCCCGAGAACCCAATCATTAGCCAATCATTTTACCTTTGCAAGCGTAGTAGGCGGGCCCAGCAGAGCTACAGATTAAAAACGCCCAAGGCGAAGAGGTCAGAAGTCTGGCTGTACTTCACAGCAAAAGATGCAAACTCAGCAGCCTGCAACAAGTGCTTTAAGGTGATACTGTGCAAAGCAGGTAACACCTCGAATCTGATGAAACACCTGGCGACGTATAGCATTTTGTTAAAAGCTGACAAATGCGCCGTATTTGATAGCTTGCTGCGAGACCTCACACCGTGCACATCTACTGCGGGTGTGGTGCCTGTTATCGGACCCGGAGTTAGCAACATCCCCCAAAAACCCGAAGAGTAGAGTCCTGGCCCCTAGCCCTGCAAGTTTAGCAGAAATGATGACGGATGATGATGGCAGCAGCAGCCGTTCTCCTCTGCGTGAGTAGCTTAGTGTTGTTCGTGTGTAATTTACGGTGAGTAGGCTAACCACGTTATTAAATTAATGCATGTAAGGTGAACTAGCAAACACCGTCATAGTTACATGCGGCTGTCTTCTTGTTTGATGGCAGATGCTCCCTTCACCCTGGCCAAAAAGGCTAAAATGACCAAAGAAAAAGTGGAAAACAGCTAAACATGAGAGGTTTTTGGACAAAGTTTGTGTTTTTTCCATTGATTAAGCACTGCTTCCAGCCAAGAGTGATACCATATATGCCCTATAGCTGCAGAAAAGGCTAACATTGTTATCTTTTTACAAAAAATCAGCTGAACATGAGAGGTTTTTGGACCAATTTTGTGTTCTCCATTCTTTAAGCACCGGTTCGAGCATGGTTTAAGCACCGGCACTGTTTCAAAAGTACCGGTTTGGTACTGGTATCGGATAAAACCTAAACGATACCCATCCCTACCCCTGAGTCATTCTAACTATCAGAAATCTCGAAGCACAGGCCGAGGGGGTGGTGTGGCAGCAATTTTTCACACCAGTCTATTAATTAACGAAAGACCAAGACAGACTTTTAATTCATTTGAAAGCCTGATGCTTAGCCTTGTCCACCCCAGCTGTAAAACTCAGAAACCAGTCTTACTTGTTATCATCTATCGTCCACCTGGGCCTTACACAGAGTTTCTCTCTGATTTCTCAGACTTTTTATCTGATTTAGTGCTCAGCTCAGATAAAACTATTATTGTGGGTGATTTTAACATTCATGTAGATGCTAAAAATGACAGCCTCAACATGGCATTTAATCTGTTATTAGACTCAACTGGCTTCTCTCAAAATGTAAAAGAACCCACCCACCACTTTAATCACACTCTAGATCTTGTTTTAACATATGGCATAGAAACTGAACATTTAACAGTGTTTCCTGAAAACCCTCTGCTGTCTGATCATTTCCTGATAACATTTACATTTACAATAATTGATTACACAGCAGTGGAGAGTAAACTTTATCACAGTAGATGTCTTTCTGAAAGCGCTGTAACTAAGTTTAAGAATATAATCCACCCACTGTTATCATCTTCAATGCCCTGTACCAACATAGAGCAGAGCAGCTATCTGAACGCTACTCCAACAGAGGTCGATTATCTTGTTAATAATTTTACCTCCTCGGAAGTGACGGACAAGGTAAGCGACTCATGTTGTAACTGACGTCAGACGCCGGAGATTTTGGCGGTAAATTAAAGTGAATGGTAGTTTAGATTTCAACACATTCCTTTAAGCTTCAGTATTACCAAATGCACTTATCAATTGTCTTACACCTAACATTATTTGTCTAAATAATCTCCAACACCCTGGAGAACAACGGGGAGAGTTTAGAGGCTCTCCAAGATTATATTGATCAGTGCTTTCAGGATCTCGTGATGAAGAAGGCCCAGTGTGCAGCTTCCCCGGCTAAATCTGAGACGCCGTCGTCGAAAAGACTTCGCCCGGCAGATTCCCCCGGCACAACATCGCCAGCCGGCAAAGATATTGCCGACATACTGGAGTCAATCGACAAGCGATTGTCCAGTGTCGACGCAAGGCTGTCCTTGGTGGAGATTCTTCACCGGGAATTTAAATGCTTGCGAGAATCCCTGCAGTTCAGCCAGCAGCAGGTGGAAACGATCGCCGCTGAAAATGCCACGCTAAGGGAGTCGGTGAAATGTCTCACAGACAATGTTACTGAGCTAAATAGATATAATAAAAAAATAAAAGAAACAGTTATTGATCTACAAGCCCGTAGCATGCGTGATAATCTGGTATTTTCTGGTATTCCAGAAGCCGCTGGAGAGGACGTGGAGACCACGGTAAAAAGCTTCATCAAAACCCACCTGAAGCTGCCGGAGGACACGGTGAAGAACATCGTCTTCGATAGGGTACATCGCCTCGGCCCCATTCGGGCTGCGGCCGGGAGACCACGTCCTATCGTGGCCAAATTCGGCCACTTCAAACAAAAGGAACATGTGAAAAGCCGTGGCAGGGAATTAAAAGGAACGGACTTCAGCGTGAACGACCAGTTCCCCAAAGAGATCCTGGAACGACGCAGGGTCCTCTTCCCAATCCGACGCGGCTTTATCCAGAAGGGCTCCCGTGCTGTCATCGCTGTGGACCGGCTGTACGTGGACGGACAGCTCCACCGCGACCCCGACATCACTCCGTGGCTGTATTAACTTCACACCAGATAAGAATCCACTACACCCTTTCCCCATCCACTCACACTAATTTGCATTAACATCTGTCTAACTTAGTAGTATTAAATTGCATCTTAAGTGTGATATCATAGCAGAATTAACACCGTCACTCTCCGTCAATGGTTTGATTGGAATGTTTCCAGGTTTTGTTTTGGTTTTTTTTCTCGTTTTTTCTTCTCTCTTCTTTCCCCCTCTTGTTTTTATGCTGCTCACCCTTGTCCTTGGTTTCTTTCTTTCTTTTTTCTTTCTTTCACTGCTTCAATCAACTGCTTCCACACTCATCCACAAACAACATCCTTTATTTCGACACATATGCACAGCACGATCACGCACAGTCATGCGCTCAACGGCAGCACATTTACATCAGTCAGACAGCGTACACAGACCTACAGGATACACACACTTAAGCCAAGCGAACTCATATTAGTAAATATGCAAACACATAGTCAGACTCAGGGAGCATCTCATCACACATTTTTTCTCTCTCTCCTTCTCTTTATTAATGAACAAGTGATGTTTTCTCTCCACCTGTCTAAGCGACACACAGAATACACCCCTAGTTATACACAGACATCTATGGGTGCACTAAGATTCGTCTCATGGAATGTAAATGGAGCTGGCTCCAGAGAAAAGAGGTTAAAAATATTTAACCAACTCAAAAAACTACAGGCAGATGTTGTCCTTTTACAAGAGACCCACAGACCTCTTAGAGGTTTGAATGAACTTAAAACACCTGAGTTTCCTAATGTGTTCTCAGCTTGTTATAATTCTAGACAAAGGGGAGTAGCAATTTTAATCCATAAAAAAATTAATTTCACAGTACTTGATACAGTTATAGATCCAGAGGCAGATTTTTAATCATTAAACTATCTATACTTGATAAAAAGCTATGTATTGTAAGTGCATATGGTCCAAATGTTGATGATCCCTCATTCTTTCACGGCTTTTTCAGTGCACTCTCTGAACACTTAGATGGCACACTTGTTCTTGGAGGCGACCTCAACCTTGGACTAAATGAAGAAATGGATAGGCTCAATACAGCAGGAACTCAGCGTAATTGGCAGTCCACAAATATAATCAAACAGTATATGAGCGACTTTGGTCTTTGCGATGCATGGCGCTCCCTTCACCCCAGCAGTGACGAATATACTTTTTTCTCACATGTTCATCACTCCTACTCTCGTCTGGATTATTTTTTGGTCAGCAGCTCACTGCTGAGGGACATTTCAGACACTGAGATTCACCCCATAGCTGTCAGCAATCATGCTTCTGTATCTTTAACACCAATGCACAAGAATAATACTACGCCAAGTAAAAACTGGAGATTTAATACATCACTGCTTAAAGATGAAGACTTTATTAAATATTTTAAAAAAGAGTGGACTTCATATTTAGACTTTAATGACACTCCCGGAACATCAGCTTCTGTTCTATGGGAAGCAGGGAAAGCTGTGATGAGAGGTAAAATAATTTCTTTCTCATCACATAAAAAGAAAAAAGAAAACAAAAATATTCAGGAATTAGAAAAAACCATCAAATCACTAGAAGAAGCCTATGCGTCCCACCAAGATCAGGAAACATTGAACAAAATGCGCAAAACAAAACTAGAATTAAATGAGATAATTGATAAAAAAACCAAATTCTTAGTACAAAGACTACGCTTACAAAATTATGAACATAGTAATAAATCCGGTCAATTTCTAGCAAACCAGCTAAAAATAAATAAAGAAAAAACAACTATATGTGCTGTTCAAGATTCATCTGGGAACACAATATATGAACCAAAACAAATAAACAACATTTTCAGGGATTTCTATAAAACGTTGTATTCACCACAAATAAACCCATCTAAAAAGGAAATTGATCAGTTTTTAGACAACATAACTCTCCCAAAATTATTAGACTCTCAAGCAAATGCACTGGATTCACCACTGACTTCAGGTGAACTCCAGGAAGCCCTGATAAGTATGCCCAATAATAAGGCTCCAGGTCCAGACAGCTTTCCTGCAGAATTCTACAAAGAATTCTGGACGATTCTAGCACCAGTTTTTTACAGAGCGTTGTTGGAAATCAAAGAAAATGGCAGACTTCCATCAAATATGAATTCTGCAAACATTAATCTCCTGTTAAAACCAGGCAAAGACCCTGTATATCCCTCAAGCTATCGTCCAATATCCCTTATAAATGTAGACCTCAAAATAATCTGCAAAGCTCTCTCGAAGAGACTAGAGAAAATAACCCCCCTCTTAATTCATCCTGACCAAACTGGTTTCATAAAAGGTAGGCACTCATCAACAAATACACGTAGATTACTTAATTTGATAGACTACTCATACAGTAAAAACCTTGAAACTACAATATTATCTTTAGATGCAGAAAAAGCGTTTGACAGAGTTAACTGGAAATTTCTATTTACAACTTTACACAAATTTGGTTTTGGATCTTCTTTCATCAACTGGTTAAAAATATTATATAATTCCCCAACAGCTTGTGTCAGAACGAATGACCAGACAATCCTCCAGCTTCTGTCTCCTGAGGGGCACCAGGCAGGGATGCCCACTCTCCCCTTCACTGTTTGCAATTTTTATCGAACCACTAGCAGCAGCAATTAGACAGAATTCAGTATTTAAGGGCATAAAATGCAAGAACGTGGAACATAAAATCAGCCTTTATGCGGATGATGTGTTACTCTTTCTCCAAAATTCACAAACCAATATCTCTGGGGTGATTGAATTGATGAACTCTTTTGCAAGAATATCAGATTACTCAGTTAACTGGTCAAAATCTACAGTCCTTCCGATTAATTGCTCCTTCCATAATTCCTCTTCTATTCCACTGCAATCGGGAAATATAAAATATCTAGGTATTAATGTTTCTCCCAAGCTTGCAGATCTAAATAAATTAAACCATATCCCACTTTTAAAGAAAGTAGAAGGTGATCTGGCTAGGTGGAAATGTCTACCCATATCACTCATGGGAAGGGTTGCCGCTATAAAAATGATGGTATTACCAAAGATAAATTATTTATTTTCAATGATCCCAACTAAACCGCCACAAGATTGGTTCAGATCTCTAGACTCATATATGTCCAAATTCCTTTGGAAAAATAAACCCCCACGTATAAGCTTAAAAACATTACAAAAGACCAAGGATAAAGGAGGATTAGAACTACCTAACTTTCAGCACTACTTCTTAGCCAACAGGCTTCAGTTTATCTCAGGATGGCTAAAACATACCCTCTTAGATGAACCTTGGCTAGATGTAGAACAAGCACTTTGCAATAATCTAGAGATTTCAGATCTACCATTTATCAGCTCAAACATCCAACAACATGAATGCTTCAAAAGCGTCAACATCAGCTCTTCTCTGACAGCATGGTGGGAGTTTCTGAAGTTGACAGAGTCTTCATTAATCCCATGCAAACGTACAGCTATCTGGAACAACCCTGACATATTACAAAACAATAATATGATAAACTTTTCAGATTGGAGTGGTAAAGGAATCAAATATTTAGAACATATACTAGAAGGAACAGAATTTATTTCATTTGACAGACTAGTTACACAATATGGGATCAACAAGAAAAGATTTTTAGAGTATCAACAAATTAAATCCATAGTAAAAAATAAATTTAAACCGGGTCAAGTTGAAGTGCAAACACCACCAAGTGTGGTTCAATTTCTTACTCGTAAAACCCCTAAATTACTATCCAAAATATACAGAATGCTTTCTAAAACAGATGAATCAATATCACTTCCTATTGCAAAATGGGAAGTGGATTTATCAGTTAACTTTGACCAAAACCTCTGGTCTCAGATTTGCTTAAAAACCTTTCATCTAATTAGAAATCCCAGTCTTCAATTAATTCAATACAAAATACTACATAGAGTGCACTATACAGGTCATCGGATGTTCAAGATGGGCTTTACATCTACCAACAACTGCTCACACTGCCAAACCAATTCACCGGACAATTATATCCACGCTCTTTGGTTCTGTCCACCAGTTCAGAAGTTTTGGCGCGAGATATGTGAAGACTTATCAAAGTGTCTGAAATGTAACATTCCAACTTCCCCTTTAGTATGTTTGTTGGGCAGCTTAGATAATGTCACTACAGAAAGAATATAGCCCATATGGTTTTCACTGCCCTATGCATAGCCAAGAAAACAGTCCTCATGAACTGGAAAAATAAAAATAATCTTAATTCTAACCAATATAGAAATTATCTATTAGATTACATTAGTCTTGATACAGCCTCTGCCACCACATCAGATCAATTGCTCTAGGCTACTTTGATCAGCTCCATCACCTAGTGGGGGTGGGGGGGGTCATAGTTTGGTCCCACCTTCACTGTTGTGATTGGTGTGGGGGTAGGGACGGGCTTAGGGCGTCGGGGGGTTCCCCAGGAGCATCTTCCTTTGGGGGCTCAACCAGGGGTAGCGGTCATGGCCAATTAGGGGCTCTGTTGGCTGTTAGGTGACGGTTTCCTCGTGGCTGCGTGCAGCAGGGCTAGGGGAGGGTCTGTGCTGACGGACGTGGGTTACTGACCTGGTAGCCTGGCTGCCCCTGGGTGGGTCCGGGACGGGCGTGAGGTTCTGGGGGCGCTCCGTCTCTGGGCTGGGACCCCAGCCGGGCCTCGGGGGCTTGGGTCCTGGTTGGTGTGTTGCCGGGGTTGTGGGCGGATGGGTGTATGGGTGCCCAGCTCTGGCGCAGGGTGCCGCTGGTGCATCGAGCCACCTGGGGGGCTCTTCAACTGGTGGGGGAGGTTGTTACACCTTGCAGGAGCTCTCCTCTCTTCAGGAACTCTCTCTGCAGGAGGGGGAGATACAGGAGAGGTGGAGGAAGATCTCAGCCTGGGCGTCTATTGTCTTGTGTAATCTGGAAGATGAGTGGATGATGGGGTGGGTGCAGTTTTCTCTGTGGTGGGGTCAGGTGGACTGTCCCGGGCTCTGTGGGGCCAGGCTCTGTGGGGCCAGGCTGCGCTGCTGCACTGGGCCCCGGTCCGGATGGGCTTGGGCCCCCTTTCCCTGGCGGGTCGTGGAGTATGGGGGTGCCTACTGGGGTCACGTGCCCCAGGGAGGGGTCACTTGCCCCTCCCTTCCTTCCCTCCCCATCTCCAGCTGCCTCCCTCTTCCCGCTCCACCACAATCACCCACACATGCAGGGCCTTGGGGTAAAGGTGTGTCATCAGGGTGCAGGGGAGGCATCCCCCCCCTCTGGCTGCCTCTGCCTCAATTTTATCCCACAACAGACATTCACATTACTCACACTCTCATAACACATACATATAGGATCTTGGGGGTGGGCATGCTACACGGAATCCAAATTACCATCAGGGTGTACACCTCACCCCTGGCGTCGTTGCCCACCTCTCAATTTTAAATACACGTAGACATTGAGGGCTATCAGGTGGGCTATGCGCTTACCTGCTGCTCTCTGGCAGGTAGCTCCATGCCCTCCTGGGTTTTAAATGCACCTTAGAACACACATGCATCAACACTACATATGAGCGGGTGGAGGGAGGTTTGGAGTCTTCTCACACCCCCGTTCTCTGCGGCCTGTTGGAGCGGGGGGCTGGGAGGAGGAGTTGGCCGTCCGACTGGGGTCTGGTATGTGGGCCTCCCTGCCGCTGCGGAGTCGGGGCGGTCTGCTTCTCCCCACCTCAGGGAAAAGGGTAACACCACCTGGGTCTGGGTGCAGTTTCCCCCTCCAGGGGCAAGGGTACCTAGACCCGGTTCTTAGAGTACGCTTGGGGAGAGTGATTGTGTGTACAGTGTCTCTCTATGTCTGTCTCCACGTTGGTTGAGTGTGGAGTAATTGCATTTGAGAGCATGAGGGTGGGAATGGATGTTTGTATCTGTGTGTGCCTGTATGTCTGTGTCTATATGTCAGGTTGGGTATCCGACGCCACCTCTCTGGGGACATCTCAGGCCCTCCAAGGTTTGGAGGCCTATCTCCCCCCACCACTTCCCCTGCCGGTAGCAGACGCCCTCAGACATCGGTGCGTTGGTGGTTCTTTGTGTCCGGGGATGGGCGCCCAGGTACACACCGGCTCACTCCATGGCGGCTGCTTATCGGGCCTGGAGCCTGGGGCTCGCTCGGGCCACTTCAGAGGTGGGGTGCCCTCGGCCTCTCGGCCTGGGGCTCGGTCACTCTGGCACAGCTGGCTGCCGGCAGAGCTCACAGGCACGTCACTGCAACCCCCCGGCTTCTGCTCCGCGGCTGCTGAGTGACCCCTCATCTGGGACTCTCCTCAGCTCTTTCTGGGATAGTGGCGCAGCTGCCCCTCTGTTGGTCTACCTTGGTCTCTTGTGTTCTGAGGGCCTCTGGATGTCTGGAGTCTTGATCTCCTCCATACCTGCTTCATGCCCTGGAGGACGGGGCAGTGGCCCCCCACACCCTCTAGCAGATCATTACATGAAGGAACCTTTTAAAAAACAAGCGTGTTCATGCTCACAGGTGTACACACGGGTGCTCACACACACAAACTACACCCTTTTTGGCTCTTACCTCAAAGCACACTGTGCGCTGTCGATCTTACGTGCTGCACAATAATGTTTAACATTTAGTATTTACTGCCATATTCCCATATATCATTGTGATGTTGTTTATTCTATTACTCTCGTTTTCTTCTGCTTGCTTTCTTTTTTCTTTCTCAACAGGTGATCCAGGTGATCGATATATGTATTTTTTGTCTGCTTATTCTGTTGGTTTTTGGTTTTTTGCCCTTTTTCCCCGTCCCTCTTCCCCGCTGTTTTTCTTTCCCTCTTTCTTTCTCCCCTTTCCTTCCCCCAGTCAAGTCTGTCCCGTATTCAGCAAGTGAAAATAAAATAAACAATAAAAGGTGAATCAAATAGACCATTACGGCAAGGCTGGGATGGTCCATTTGGTAAAGTAAATCCGTTGGGCATCTTTCTTTGCCTTTAGACAATAATTCTGATGGCAAAAGAGCCAAACGGGACAGGCAAAAAAAAAAAATAATAATAATAATTTTACCTCCTCACTACGTACGACTCTGGATACTGTAGCTCCTGTGAAAACTAAGGTCTCAAATCACAAGTACCTGACTCCGTGGTATAATTCTCAAACACGTAGCCTAAAGCAGATAACTTGTAAGCTGGAGAGGAAATGGCGTGTCACAAATTTAGAGGATCATCATTTAACCTGGAGAAATAGTTTGTTGCTTTATAAGAAAGCCCTCCGCAAAGCCAGAACATCTTACTATTCGTCACTGATTGAAGAAAATAAGAACAACCCTACGTTTCTCTTCAGCTACTCTTAGTACCATTGATGTTAAGTTAGACTCTTTTTTCTCCAATTGATCTTTCTGAGTTAACTTCAATAATTACTTCCTCCAAACCATCAACATGTCTTTTAGACCCCATTCTTACAAAACTGCTCAAAGAAGCCTGCCATTAATTAATGCTTCAATCTTAAATATGATCAACCTATCTCTAATAATCGGCTATGTACCACAGGCCTTCAAGCTGGCTGTAGTTAAACCTTTACTTAAAAAGCATCTCTAGACCCAGCTGTCTTAGCTAATTATAGGCCAATCTCCAACCTTCCTTTCATATCAAAAATCCTTGAAAGAGTAATTGTCAAACGGCTAACAGATCATCTGCAGAGGAATGGCTTATTTGAAGAGTTTCAGTCAGGTTTCAGAGCTCATCACAGCACAGAAACAACTTTAGTGAAGGTTACAAATGATCTTCTTATGGCCTCTGACAGTGGACTCATCTCTGTGCTTGTCCTGCTAGACCTCAGTGCAGCGTTCGATACTGTCGACCATAATATTCTATTAGAGCGATTAGAACATGCTGTAGGTATTACAGGTACTGCACTGCAGTGGTTTGTATCATATCTATCTAATAGACTCCAATTTGTGCATGTAAATGGAGAGTCCTCTTCACACACTATGGTCAATTTTGGAGTTCCACAGGACCAATTCTGCTTACATTATACATGCTTCCCTTAGGCAGCATCATTAGAAGACATAGCATAAATTTTCACTGCTATGCAGATGACACCCAGCTCTATCTATCTATGAAGCCAGATAACACACACCATTTAGTTAAACTGCAGGAATGTCTTAAAGACATAAAGACCTGGATGGCCGCTAACTTTCTGCTTCTTAATTCAGATCAAACTGAGGTTATTGTACTCGGCCCTGAAAATCTTAGAAATATGGTATCTAAGCAGATTCTTACTCTGGATGGCATTACCTTGGCCTCCAGTAACACTGTGAGGAACCTTGGAGTCATTTTTGACCAGGACATGTCCTTCAATGCACATATTAAACAAATATGTAAGACTGCTTTCTTCCATTTGTGCAACATCTCTAAAATTAGAAATATCCTGTCGCAGAGTGAGGCTGAAAAACTAGTTCATGCATCTATTACTTCCAGGCTGGACTACTGTAAATCATTATTATCAGGATGTCCTAAAAACTCCCTGAAAAGCCTTCAGTTAATCCAAAATGTTGCAGCAAGAGTCCTGACAGCGACTAGAAAGAGAGAGCATATTTCTCCTGTTTTGGCTTCCCTTCATTGGCTTCCTGTTAAATCCAGAATTGAATTCAAAATCCTGCTCCTCACATACAAGGTCTTAAATAATCAGGCCCCATCTTATCTTAATGACCTTGTAGTACCATATCACCCTATTAGAGCACTTCGCTCTCACACTGCAGGCCTACTTGTTGTCCCTAGAGTATTTAAAAGTAGAATGGGAGGGAGAGCCTTCAGTTTTCAGGCCCCTCTTCTGTGGAACCAGCTTCCAGTTTGGATTCAGGAGACAGACACTATCTCTACTTTCAAGATTAGGCTTAAAACTTTCCTTTTTGCTAAAGCATATAGTTAGGGCTGGACCAGGTGACCCTGAATCCTCCCTTAGTTATGCTGCAATAGACGTAGGCTGCCGGGGATTCCCATGATGCATTGAGTTTTTCCCTTCCAGTCACCTTTCTCACTCACTATGTGCTAATAGACCTCTCTGCATCGAATCATATCTGTTATTAATCTCTGTCTTTCTTCCACAGCATGTCTTTCATCCTGTTTTCCTTCTTTCACCCCAACCGGTCGCAGCAGATGGCCGCCCCTCCCTGAGCCTGGTTCTGCCGGAGGTTTCTTCCTGTTAAAAGGGAGTTTTTCCTTCCCACTGTCGCCAAAGTGCTTGCTCATAGGGGGTCATATGATTGTTGGGTTTTTCTCTGTATTTATTATTGTGCTATCTACTGTACAATATAAAGCGCCTTGAGGCGACTTTTGTTGTGATTT
This sequence comes from Oreochromis niloticus, assembly GCF_001858045.2. Lineage (NCBI taxonomy): Eukaryota > Metazoa > Chordata > Actinopteri > Cichliformes > Cichlidae > Oreochromis > Oreochromis niloticus. Next base: position 3,138,748 of record NC_031985.2, read on the forward strand.
GGCGCTATATAAATATAATTGAATTGAATTGAATTCAACACTGCTCTTGGGCCTCTAAAAACATACTAAATTGCTCTCATTGTACACTAATCCGCACATAACTTCCAGATGAATCACACACCTGTCATGTGCACTAATTTTATCTTACAGGCTTTTATTATGCAGCTGCAGAGTCTGAAGGTGTGCCCCGTGCAGAAGTAATCGATGAAGATCTGACAGAAGAACAACAACAAAATCACAATGTCATAGCTGTGGACAGCAGTTGTGTTGGACAAGTGGAGGTTGAGGTACCAGCTGCAAATGTGGACAGTGGTGATCGGACAGACAGCATCACGGAAGCTAAAGGGCAGACGAAGCATTGTGTGTGCAACGAACAGGGCAGAGCAGAAATAAACAACACTGCTTGATAAGATTGTTAAGGTTTGCTGTGTTTTGGTGAATATGTGCCCCAGTGTGGTTGTCAAACCAGGGCCAAATGAAACTTGCTCTTGTTGAGTATTTATAAAGCTGTTATGTTGCATGTGTAGTTCATTGTAAATAATTGTACTTTGTGTGAAGTAGTTTCAATAAAACAGAAAAGAATAGTATACATGTTTTTTTTTTATTCTTGATCTTATCACATGTACTTAGCAAGTACATAAAAATGAAATGCAAACTATTTACATGGCAACACACAGCTGGCCTCAATCTTGAACCACAAAATGAAACATTACAGGCTATTTAGAGCAGCACATTGTTTGGAGAAGTATTTCCCAACAAGTTCAGGAAGACACACTTTAAGAAAGAAGTCTTGTGCTTGCTTTAAACGTGGTTCCCAGAAATCCACATCAGGGAAGATGCATATGACAGGTCTCTCTGTGTCCACACAACGAGGTCACAGTGCAGTTTCATTCAGTCGTTGTGAGTGCAGTACCTGAAACACACAAAAACCACTTTTAATAAAAGGTCTGTAATGAACCAAGGCTAATATAGATGGGTTGGCTGTACGTGCAAATCAAAAACTGTAACAAGGAAGTTGTTTAGAAAGTTATCAAGTGTTCAAACCTGTGTTTGTCTGTGGAGTCAGCGCATACACAGCAAACCAGTTTAACAATTATGCTTATTATTATTAATAAGAACCTGCAGACTCTGCAGCTGCATAATAAAAGCCTGTAAGATAAAATTAGTGCACATGACAGGTGTGTGATTCATCTGGAAGTTATGTGCGGATTAGTGTACAATGAGAGCAATTTAGTATGTTTTTAGAGGCCCATGAGCAGTGTTGGTGCCCAGTCTGGATTTGTTACATCCATTTCATATGCTGGTTTGCCTGCAATAATGCTAAATCATAAGCTACTCAGTCGACATGATGACATGACGTGGTTCTGCAGCATCACACATTAGCATGTTTTATCTCATTATCTATGACCTCAGCACATTGAAAATAACACTAAAAGCATTTTAATAGTGATATGAATTAATTTAGAACTCACCGGAAAGAAGATGCGGAGACCAAACCAACAAAAAGCTGGGGATTGCACAGAACTCGATCAGCTCGTCTCACCGCTGCAATGCAAGCCTGACGTCTTTGTTTAGTAATATCGGATACATGGGATCCCTCACGTTGCCTCCAGGTTGAAAAACGATGAAAAGAGAGCCCATTATCCAGCTTCTTGCCTTCACGATCGTGTGATCAAACGTTGCAACTGATAACACAACACGTACGAACCATAGCTGAAGCTGTATCCTGTGTCTAGCCAAGAGTCATGGCGGAAAGGGGGCGTGGCCCACATCCAGTGACGTCAACTCGAAAGCCCTATTGGATGCTGTTGTTGGGGGTGGGGAGGAGTGAGCAGGGTGAATAGAGGAGGTGTGAAGTGTCTGAGGTGTCAGAGGTGGAACAGCAGCAGTGGGGGTGGGTGAGTCTGCAGCCGATGTTGGAGACTGCCTCATGGCTGAATCAAATCTGTTGAAGAAATGATTCAGTTCATTTGCCCACCTCACATCCCTCCCAGGCAGAGAGTTCTGATGTTTGTGGCCTGAGATGGTTCTGAGGCCTCTCCAGACTTCACCAACGTTATTTTGCTGAAGCTGGTTCTCCATCTTCTGCCTGTAGCTGTCCTTCCCATTCCTTATCAGTCCCCTCAACTCTCTCTGCACCTTTTTCAACTCCTCTTTGTCTTTGGATTTGAAGGCCCTCCTCTTCTGCTTGAGGACAGCTTTGATTTCTGGGGTAATCCATAGTTCTTGTCTTTAAATTAACTTTGTCTGTGTGTGTTTCAGGTGCTGCACTCTTAAAGATGAATGAACCAGCATTGCAGCCATGGGTCACTGTGAGCATCACAGGGAAGGTTGAAGCCGCCCACTGCACCTGTATGGCCGGAGTCGCAGAGACCTGCAGCCATGTCGCTGCTCTTCTGTTTAATGTAGAAGCAACAGTGCGGATCTGTGGCACAAGGCCTGTTACAGATGAACCTGCATACTGGGTTTTGCTGGGTAATGTGACCAAGATACAGCCAGAGGTTGGCCATAAGATAGACTTCTCCTCTTCAGCTGCCCAAAAAAAGGCTCTGGATCAAAACATAAACAGACCATCCGTATTGAAAGGTAAAAGGAGCCGTCCTCAAAAAAGAAAAATCCCACCTGCTACTGTGGAGGAGTTGTCACTGCTATAATGCCATAATGTTTTATATAGGGGTCTAGATTTATGCCTGTAGTGCACTGCCATGTAAATAATTTGCATTTACTGAATATGTACTGACTGAGTACCACTGTTCAAAAATTGAATAAAGAAACAAACTAATTTTTGCCTCTTTTTTTTTATTATTAAAACCACTTTATAGAACATCACATCAGTTACAATGTAGAATCCATGACATTTATAGTTTACAAATGACAAAATGTTTACACAAAATCATGACAGTGTTTACATGATATCACCCACTACTAACATTATTTACTGTATCTTTTGAAAAAAAATACCACTATTTATACAGCAAAAGACTTAAGAATATTTAACAGGAGCAAGTTTCATTTTCCCTGGTTTTACTATAACACTGTTCAACAAACGCAGCGAACCTTCAACATCTTATCCAGAAGGGTCACCTCTTCACCCTCACATGGAAGAAGTAATCTGATTGGCATGGTGGTATGTTTGAAGCAGGTCCCTTATGTAGCGCTGGAACCCAGTCACGATGTGTTTCATCCATTTCATAGGCTGGTTTGCTGCAATAATGCCAAATAATTAGAAACTCTATAAATAGAAGGTAGTTCTGCAAAATCACTCATTAGGATGTTTGTTCTAATTTGCTATGACCTCAGAGCGCATCGAAAATAAAACTAATAGGCTATAAAGAGTGATACGAATATATTTAGAACTTACCGGAATGAAACCGTCTGGAGCACCAACAGATATTTGGAGATGGAAGAGAACTGGATATCAGCTCGTCTCACAGCTGCTATCCAGGCTAGACGCCTTCGTTTGGTAACATCCGATACATGAGCTGCCTCATGTTGCTTCCAGGTTGGGAAAGAATGAAAAGATAAACCCTTTTCAAGCTTATTCTCTTGCCGGTCGTGCGATCACACATTGCAGCCGACCACACAGCAAATACGAACCATGGCTGTTGTGTGTGCCTTCGCTCCCTTTTCACTTGCGCTAGACCCCCAAAATGGCGGATCGGGCCAAAATCCTTTCCATGCCCACCCCTGTGACATCACGCTCCAAAGCCCTATATGTTCACCCACACAGACCTGGACCAGTACGCCTCATCTGTACTGGATTACATCTCCAAAACCACAGACAGTGTCACCACCCAGAAACGGATCACCATGTACCCCAACCAGAAGCCTTGGATGAACCGGGATGTTCGTCTCCTCCTGAAGGCCCGCAACACCGCCTTTAGGTCAGAAGATGCACACGCCTACAGTACAGCCAGGGCTAATCTAAAGAAGGGCATCAAAAAAGCCAAACACCATTACAAAAAGAAGGTAGAAGAACACTTCTCCAACTCCAACCCCCGACGCATGTGGCAAGGACTCCAGACCATTACAGACTACAGGACCACCAAACCCTCCCCCACATCCTCTGATGTCTCCTTCCTCAACGAGCTCATCAACTTTTATGCTCGTTTTGAGCGAGGGAACACCACAACCACAACCAAAACAGACATGACGCCAGACCACCAACCTCTGACTCTCTCCCCCACCGATGTAGGAGCGGTGCTGAGCAGGATCAATGTCCACAAGGCTGCAGGTCCTGATGGCATCCCCGGGCGTGTTCTCAGAGCGTGTTCTGGGGAGCTTGCAGGAGTGCTCACAGACATATTCAATCTGTCCTTGGCCCACGCTGTGGTACCGGCCTGCTTCAAATCCACCTCCATCGTCCCGATACCCAAAAACTACAACCCATCTAGCCTCAATGACTACCGCCCAGTAGCACTCACCCCCATCATCACTAAGTGCTTAGAGCAGCTGGTCCTAGCACACTTCAAATCCTGTCTCCCCCCCACGCTGGACCCCCACCAATTCGCATACCGCCAGAACAGGAGCACAGAGGATGCAGTCTCCATCACACTGCACTCTGTCCTCTCACACCTGGACAACAACAACACCTACGCCAGAATGCTGTTTATAGACTTCAGTTCAGCATTCAATACAATCCACCCCTCACAACTCATCAGGAAACTGACAGACCTGGGCATCAGTTCCCTCATCTGCAAATGGTTACTGGACTTCCTGACCAACCGCCCCCAACATGTCCGGCTGGATAACCGCTGCTCATCAACAATCACAATGAACACCGGTGTACCACAAGGCTGTGTGATGAGCCCTTTCCTCTACTCCCTCTTCACCCACGACTGCAGACCTGCTGATGGTTCCAACACCATCATTAAGTTTGCAGTTGACACCACGGTGATTGGCCTCATCAGTGACAACGATGAGGCCGCCTACAGGGAGGAGGTGGATCGTCTGGCTGAGTGGTGCGACACAAACAACCTGCTGCTTAACACTGAGAAGACCAAGGAGCTCATCGTGGACTACAGGAGGAATGCTGACCCACATCCACCCATCCACATTAAGGGGACGGCTGTGGAGCGTGTGAACAGCTTCAAGTTCCTGGGAGTCAACATCTCCGAGGATCTCATCTGGACGACCAACTGCTCCAAGCTGGTCAAGAAGGCTCACCAGCGCCTCTTCTTCTTGAGGACTCTGAGGAAGAACCACCTGTCCTCAGACATCCTGGTGAACTTCTATCGCTGCACCATCGAGAGCATCCTGACCAACTGTATAACAGTCTGGTACGGGAACTGCTCTGCCTCGGACCGGAAGGCATTGCAGAGGGTCGTGAAAACTGCCCAGCGCATCGCCCGAGCACCACTTCCTGCCATAAAGGACATCTACAGGAAGCGGTGTCTGAAAAGGGCTGGGAAAATCATCAAAGACCCCAGTCACAAATCACATGGACTCTTCACCCTCCTGCCCTCTGGGAGGCGCTACAGGAGCCTCCGGACTAAGACCACCAGGTACCGGAACAGCTTCTTCCCCACAGCTGTCAGACTCCTGAACTCTGCCTCCTGACATCTGACCCACATTAAACTCATGGACTGAACATACACACACCCACAACCACGTACACACACACACAATGGACAACTGTACCCTCAAACACACAATAATAACATGGACTGAACCACCACTCACAACCACTAGCACTTTATATAGCCTCTGTAGAAATTATCCACATATCTCACTTATCTTAACTGCACTACTGTATAGTTCTGTGTAAATAATCGTTCTGTACATACAATAATTTTTAATCCTACAACTGTTCATAACCTGCATAGTTCACATTTCTGTATAACTGTATATCTCATATTTCTGTATAGTTTTTTATTTCATATTCTGTATAGTTTTTTTCATATTTATATCCTGTTCATAGCCTGTACATAGCTTGTACTCACTACAGCCTGTACATACTTATAGTTATAGCATATTCATAACATACTTCATACCGTGTACATTATAACATACCATAATAGACCCATTTCTGTAATATACTTACATATCTATATTATTGCTAATATATATTGTAATATATCTATATCACGGCTAAAGCACTTCTGGATGGATGCAAACTGCATTTCGTTGCCCTGTACCTGTGACATGTGCAATGACAATAAAGTTGAATTCTATTCTATTCTATTCTATTCTATTCTATTCTATTCTTATAGTGCGGAAAAAACGGTAGTCAGAAAAAAAATCTGGATTATGAAGATTATTCTAATTTTTATGTGATTTAAATGTTAGGATTGATATTTTTTATGTTTTCATTTATGCTCAGAAATATATAATCATTTGTATGCTGATAAGAATCATATCCTTATTAGGTCTGATAAGATTCTGTGTGCACTTCTGTACCATGAGATGAGAGGAAGCAGCCTCGACATTATAATTTCCATTATAGCTTTAGAAACCAGACTGTTGTTTCTTAAAGTGCAAGACTTCACACCTTTAAATGTTCGTCTGAGACATGACCTATTGCAAGTTCCTGTTCTTATCATTTAGCGAGACGCTTACTTCTGCTTTTCTGCATACCTCATACACACACACACACACACACAGAATACAGACACTGATGTTGTTCAGATATGCCTGCTTAAGAATGTCACGTGTATTTGTAATTGCATATTCATGAATGATTGCTTGCTGACAATAAAAAGGGCTGTAGCGAAGGAATCAGTCGAAGTTGGCTAAGCACAGGTGAAGACCTGGGCTGACTTCCCTCGCGAGCCACAAACACGAAGAGCGCCTTCTTGCCTTGTTTTGTCGTGCAGTTATTGGCCTTGTGTTCCAGTGGGACACTTTAATAAACCCAACATTAAATTTTTGCTTTGAATTTGTCAAATGTGTAAAAACTTTACATTTGAATGTGAATGTCTCTAACATAAAAGAAATCCATCAGAGTGGAGACAGGAAGCAGGTCACAGACTGACAGCAGGTCAAAAACACAAGTAACAGATGACTGTCAGTTCCATCAAAGATCACACAGACATGAACAAACACACCCACCTGTTCCTCTTTGCTGTTTATCATCACCAGATCAGCTCCTTTATCCTGACAGTCTCTCCTGCTGTCAGACCAAGTTTTCCTCTCAGTGGATTTAAAGTAACAGCTGCTTCCAAATCTCCTCCATCGATCAGGACACTTCTCTTAAAGTCAAACACATGTTTTAAAGACAGACTTTGTGTCATGTTGTATCACATTAATAAGATCTCTGATTTCAGTCTTTAGTCAAAAATCTTTGGTTCCTGTCATTTTCCCTGTAAATCCTTCATTTAAACTCAGGTTTTCTCTCTTATTCATAATTAACTGAAACTTACATTTATACAGAAAAACTGTTACACAGCATCAAACATTTAGGATTCAAAATAAAGACACAATCAGGTTATCACTGTGTAACACTGATGTTTTCTATTAGTTATTCAAACTTTATTACCTTCTATCTTCTCCTTCAGCTTCTTCACTTCTTCCTGTAACTGACTGTTGAGTCGTTTTGTCTCTATAGAAAAAAACATGTTAAAAAATGTAAATATAAATGTTATCTGACATTAGTATTTTCTTGTTCATTTTAAAAACTTTCTTACTTTGATGTTCATTCTGTAGCTCATTGTAACTTTGGTTCAGTTTATTGTGTTTGAAGTGAAGTTTGTTGAATTCACTCTTGTTCAAAGCATCTAAAATATTTCAGTGAAATCAAAATAAAAATAAAATAAAATGAGTGAAACATTGAAGAGAAATAATCTTCTTCCTCTGCTTTGTCAAGAGTCAGAAACTTGTGCAGCCGTTGTTCTTTAACATGTCCTGTGGGTGGAGCTGTTAGAACTACAGGAAATCTGATGAGCTAAATACGTATCAACTGTGAACAAAAACCACTGACAAGATTCAAACTAATTGTGCTTCAGTGTGGAGGAAGAAGGTGAAGAATCAAACAGCATTTTTACACCTGTAGTCAGAGATGTGATCTATATGCTGTAAAAGAATAGATTCTGACTCATGTGACATGTGCCTGTTCTCACTGAAAATATGTCTTTTTACATTCAGTCAAAAGCTGCTCTGAGGCTTCAACACTTCCTCATATCAAAGGTGTTTCCATGTGATCAGGTACTTCCTGTATTTGCTGTGGCAGAAGGACACGTTCTGGTTGTGAAGCTGCATGTTTGTTGGCTATGTTTTTGGTGTTATTGCAATTTCTCAGCACAAGAGGGAGGAGTAACCCTACTTGCCACTGTCGCCACAACCTTTTAATCCAGGTTCAGTGGAGCTCTGGGGTCCGTTCTTCGTACCTCGCTAAGTAAGTTAGCCGGATTTGATTGTTGACGATTTCGCGTGATCTTGGATCATTCGGTTCTCCGAAGCTCATCCTGGACTTGCTGTCATAGCAACAGATCCGTAAGCGTAAACCTGCTTGGGAGCAGGCTTACTTTATGTAAACAGGATTAGATCGCGGCCACTCAGGTATGTCCGCTTCATTTATACGAAAGCAACAGCGATATTTCTCCACTGTTTTACCATAAATAAATATTATCAATGTAACTAAAGATAATGCAGTATTTGATTCTTTTACTGATTTCGTACAGATACATACAGGTCATTTCCTAAAAAAAGGGAAATGTACTATTAATCATTCTATTTCATGTATTTGATTATTTCAGATGTGATTCATATTTTAGAGTAGTAATAGTAAAACACTTCGTGTAATCAAGATGAGAGACCACGGCTATAAAAGCGAAGGTGGATTTGGGAAGTCTGTCGCAGCCATGTCCTGTCGTTTGTACGCGAGCAAGGAAGGTGCAAGATTGATAAGGAGAGTTTCCAGAATTTAGCGTATATTGCGGGATAGACAGGATCCTTTAGCTCAGCGCGGCAGTGTGCTCATAGAGAGATATCGATTCTCCCGTGAGGGTATTATTTACTTAACTCTCTCTCTCTCTATATATATATAGATATATCTATATATCTATATATAGATATATATATAGATATATAGATATCTCCCGACTTACTGTGCATGCTTCAGTCACCCCTTGCATGGGAACAGGTAAAAGTGATGGAGTGTTATGTAAAACTACACACAAAAAAACCCACAATGTCAATAAATGTCACAGTACAAAAAGCCGGGGTTAGACGAGGGGGTGCAGGACCACCACCTGTCTTTATTTGCTCTGCCCTTTTCTTGGTTGCTGTTATAAACAAACAAACAGATTATTTCAGGGTCTCTTTTCAGGAGACTAAAAGCAATATAAGTGATAAATATTACCATTCTGTAGAATATTCTTATATTTCACTTTTACTTGTTCCCATGTTCTAGAGGGTCCTGTTGTGGCTCTAATGTGAAAGAGGATATAATGTAATATAATATAATAAATTACTTACGAGTTTAATTTGTCAGCAACTTTCTGCCAGCCCTCTCTCCTTGCTTTTGCAGCCTTTGCAGTGTTCCCCTGCATTTTAATTAAACTCTGAAACTCCTGATATCCCTCAATCAAGAGTTCTTGCTCTGCTGCCGAAAAATACTGAGCGCGCTCCTTCGACATCTTCGCCGACCAATCAAAGGGTTGCCGATCAATGTTTCTACTATCGATGCGTAGCCCCTTTTAAGCCACCCAGTGATCTCAGATTACTTCATCCAGCTATACTAATCGTCAACAACAGGTGTGTTCGGAGAACCGGATTAGCGAGCTCAAAGTTGGCGCGATGATTTGATCTTGGATGTGTCATTTGATCTTGGATGTAGTAAGCGAGGTACGAAGAACGGACCCCAGGTGTGATGAGATGGGACAGAGGCAAACAGTGTTTTGACCGTGTATCAGTGTGAATGAGGTCGCGTGAGATCCTTTTGATGTCATCTTCAGAAATTAGAAGAATAAAGATTACATTTTTAATTTAATGGAAATGATTAATGGACACTTACTGTGCACAGGTCAGAGCAGCTGTCACTCATCATCATGATCTTTGGTTAGCGATGTTTGGCCCTACAGTAAGTGATGTTCCCTTTGTTTGATTACTTCCTGTTTAATCTTTGTTTAACCTGTGTCTGCTGTGTTTGGTATTTAGTTTACTTTCCTTCTGTTTTCCTGTGATTAGGTTCAGCTGTGTTCCCCTCCTGTTTCATCGTCCCACATTACCTCATGTATTCATTCCCATTGTTTCCCTTTTTACCCTTTTTTTTTTGTCCAGTCGTCTCACGAGCTGCGCTGTTCCTAATGTTTTTGTCTGTTTTTCTTTCTTATGGACTTTAATGTTTCCTGTTTCTGCACCATCTGTACTTTCCTGGAATAAACACACTTTATGTTTAACATTTGTCCACCATGTTCTGCATTTGGGTCCTGAATCTTCCACCACACCGTGGACAACATAACCTGATAGTTTGTAGGGCTGAGCTGCCTTTGACTTTGAACAGTTTTCTCCTGATTGTGTTAGTTTGGGAGGTCAGCAGCTGTAACATGTTTTGTTTCTTTTTATCAGATTATCTTTACACAAGAACCTGATTTAAAACATAAAATTAATCCACTCTCAAATACAACCATCTCCAACTTTAATACTTCTTAATAGTTTCTTACCTTCCATCTTGTCCTTCAGCTTCACTTCTTTCTGCAGCTGCTCTTTTTCCAAACTTACTAAAATATCTGGTTAGAAATGCAACAAAACAGGAAATTAATTTCAAATTTCAAATCATTCCACTTTCCCAGATGGACTTTTATATTCTCACTTTAGATGAATGGAGCTAACATTAGCTTGTTAGCTAGCTGTTTAATACACCAAGTGAACTAACAAGTCGCACAATGACAGACAGCCACGTGTGTTCACACCGAACGCGATAGAGGCAGCCAGAGTGTCAGGTTTACATGTAAAGTTAATGGAAAAGCGCGATGACACGCGATTGCGCGTCCGGCGAAAATTCGGAAGCAGATTTGCGTTGCGAAAACGCCAAAACTCGTGAAACGCGCGTCAGTGTACTGCGTCTGGTGCGTTGGACTCGCGAAAAAAATCACACGCGTCAGTTTTTGTGTTGCATTTTGTGCATACGCGTGTTTCGCCTCTACCGCTCGAGTTGGAAAAATTATGGCAAGCCATTAGTGCCAAACTTCGCCACTTTTCCAACCCGTTTGGTTAAGAAATGGCGTAAAAAACGCCGTTTAATTATTCAAAACGCCGAAAAAAACGGCGTTCTGTTTCGACAAACGCCATTTTTTCCGCCACTCGGCAGAAAACGCCGTTCAAAGATGCATAAAAACGGCGTTTTTTACGGCGTTCTGTGCCAGCTGTAACGGCGTTTAAAACGGCGTTTTATTGAAATTATGCAGGGCACTCCCCATGGTTCCCTCATCCAATTACTTTCAACTCATTTCACCCAATCAAAGAAGAGGAAGTGCAGACCACACTAATGCATCGCCGATTCACCTTGCTGCTAAGTGATTGCCTATTCAGTACCAGTGCTTGTCACAGTATTGACTTGTATTATAATCCCACTATGCATTTTGATGTGTTTAAGGCATGATCAAGCAAACAAACGACAGAATACTTTTGCTGAAACCTTAACTGTGGTACCTCTTATGGCAGCTAACAGGTAATGAGCAGAGCTAGCTCTGCTCATTTCTGAGCTTCTTTCTTATTTTCCTCTTTACTTCTTTTAACCTTTAACTTATGTCTTAGCAATCAGATTCTGCCGTCATGCATTACCGCTCCGTGCTAGTTATGTTGACTTTTCTCTTCTGTTGTCTTCTCTTTTTTCACCCGTATTTAGACACTCGGCGCATGGCTCCTTTGTTTACGTTAGGGATCAGCTGTTAGCGCTGCGCCCTGCAGCTGCGCTACCGGCAGACAGACCCTACGTCCCCAGTGAGGGAAGAGGCGGGGGTGATGTCTCCCAAGAAGGACACCTTACACACCATCTCTCCTTCCTGTAGTCACTGTAAATGTGAGATCGCTCCCTGATATGATTGAGGAGCTAATGACGCTAACCCGGTCACAGTGGCAGTACCCCAACACTGCCCGGTACTCCCTCTGTGAGTAGGCTGCCCGGCTTCCAGCTGCTGCGGCCGGACAAGACGAGAGACAGCGGTGAGAGGAAAGGAGGGGGGCTGGCAGTGTTTGTTAAAGACAGTTGTGGTATCCCTGGGCACATCGCTGTGAAAGAACAACTCTGCAACAGAGACATTGAGCTATTAGCCGTTAGCATCCGTGGAGGCAGCCTGTGACTCTCTGTGGTCTGCAGACTGCAGACGCAATCTCCGAGAGCTCTTCTTCTAATATCAGGGGACTTTAATCATGTCTCGCTGGACTCCACACTGCCCACCTTCACCCAGTATGTGACCTGCCCCACCGTAGGCAATAAAACATTGTACTTAATGTATGCCAATGAAAAAGTGGCATACAGTTCATCACCTCTCCCTACCCAGGGAAGATCTGATCGTAACCTAGTGCGCTTTTTCCCTGTGTGCGGCCCTTAGTGTGCACGTAGCCACTAATCACCCACGCAGTGCAGAGATGGTCCGCGGAGGGCATATAAATAAATAATAAAAGCAAATAAATGACAGTACGCTTTATCTGAAACAAACGGAGACCTTAACTTTTATCAAAATACCGTTTTACTCAGTTTAAAGTAATACCACTGTATAATAGCCTTCAAATTTAATAATGTTAACAGCATCTCAGGAATATTTTTCCCTTTTCAACATGCATTAAAAATAGATATGCAGTTTTGAATCAGACCTGTATGTACGTTTTCTGAAAAGTGATGTAAATAAGTAATCTGAAGAACATGAAATAATTGTTTCCATGTAAACTGGAGATGTCCTTGTCAGTGCCATCAGAGTACTCTGGATGTCTTACATGAATTTGAAACATAAAACCAGAGAGTGGCACATGACAGCGTTGCACATAACATAACTAGTTTACCTGTATGACATGAAGTTATTAAAAAAAAGAATCCATGTAACTTGGTTATGGCTTCTTCCTGATAACTGTAGATACCAGTCGGCTGCAGTGTGCATTATCTTGACAGAAGTATAAGATACTGAACCCGCTGATATGATGTGGTGGAGGAATACAAATACCTGGACACCCATATATATACATTTGCTGAACTGGAAGATCAAAACAGAGGCTGTACACAAGAAGTGGATGTGCAGGCTGTTTTTTGTGAGCAAGCTTGTGTGTGCACCAAAATGTTAATGACAGGTGTTCTGTCAGTTCAGGTGAGTGCAGTGCACTTTGATGTGTTCTTCTTGGATCAGGAGAGCAAGCTCTGTGATTGGCCGCGCTTCGGAAGCTGTGGTGGAGAGGAAGTAAGTGAACAAACTGCCATGCATCATGGATATTCCTCTCAATCCACCTCATCAGGCACCTCTCTAAAAGTGTGACTCAGGTCTATTGCCCCAAAGGATACAGGAAATGCACTGATTTCCATGACAGAATCATGTCTGTTTAATGCTCCATGATGATAGCTTTCCTATGAGCGTTTGAAGATCACTGACATCATGGCTTTTAGCCTCATTGTTTCTGCAAAGAGATTTCTCCAGTCACTGAATCTTTTGATAAAATATATTTTTATGCCTCTAGAGGATGAAATATTTTAAGTCTTTACAACTTTACACTTGGGAACATTATTCTGAAATTGTTGCACAATTTGTTAATGGAGTTTTTTTGCAGATTGATCAACCTCTGCCCATATTTCCTCCAGAGCAACTCTGTTTCTCTAAGATGCTCTTTTAATATCTATTCATGTAACTGACTGGATTAAATAGTTCTACCACTTGCTCCATCATCGGTCCGTCCAGACTAAATTCAATGTCTGGCACAGTAATCCTCTCAGGCCAGTCGACCAGCAGTCCCAGCTCACCTGTACCATGAGCACCACCACCACCAGAATCAGTACTTAAGCCCTGAGCAGCAGTGATCTCACTCCCAGTGGCTGTCACACTACCATCAGCTGTCCCACCAATAGTCCCAGCAGCAGCAGCAGCAGCTGCTCTAGTCTGAAAGATGTCCTGCATGGCAGTTGAGGCTCAGCCCTGTTGCTGGAGGCTGCCTCGGACAAAAATCTGTAATGGGCTCAAGTGTCTCTCTGTCCGCAAGCCATGATTGTTCCACTGTTGAGTGAAGTCTTTCACATCTGTTGATCCTTGGGAGATAGATGTAATGGAGAGCCCAAAGGTGCATTTATTGTCAATGTCAATGATGCCTTCCTCCTCCAGGTGGTCATTGGTCATCAGACATTGGTCATTCCTCGCCACAGATCACCCCAGAGCCTCTCAGTTCTCTGATTATGGGTACTCCTTCTCTTAGGACACTTCCACGATCAAAGCCTCTGAAAATGTTCGTCATCAGGCAGACAGCATTGTTTTCCCCTCCTCTGTCTGTCCGGACCCTCGAGGGTACACCTTAGGATACCACGGCTCTGATGAAACTTGATAAAACGGTACTGCTACTGTTGTTGTTTGAGGCATGAAGGAAGACCACAAGACGACTGTATCCATCAATAGCCCCATGAATGACTATCCTCCACCTAAAACCGTGGTCCATAAGAAGAAAAATATTATTTCTGCTTTGTTATTGAAACAATGGAAAACACACTCTCAATTGATTTACATGGCACTATTACATGTCAAGTTTGAATTTTTCTCTGTATGTTGCTTGCGCTGTCTGTGTTCTCTCATCTTCCCCTTTAAACATAACCAGTTGTGTTAGAGGACTGCCCATCCCAGGGCCTGGCTCTATTGGATGTGTCTTACTGTTCAACAATTATATTTGATGTAATGCTGAATTTCACTTTGGTCAAAATAGGTGTTCAACAAATCAGTGTGGTTGGTTACCGTATCAGCTTGTGATTTCCATCAATGTGCCACAATGAGTTTGGACCTGCAACCTGAAATGTTCTTCGTTCTGGTCTCCGCAAAACTGCTCTAAGGGCAGCTGCTCCAGGATTTATCCGTAACATGCTTGCTCGAACCCTCCTTCGCTGTACACGTAGTCCACGTACTCGCAGGGAGGCTCTGACAGCCTCAGGACCAATTTGTTCATTGCCAGCAACAATGTCCTGCACATGTTCATCCAAGGCACTGTCAGTCAGTTCCGCATACATTGATGCACAGGTGAAATGATACTGTCTGAAATCAGACAAAAAAACATGAGTAATTTATCACTACCATAACAGCACACTTCATTACTTGACTAGTGGCGCACATTCAAATATACTAATGTTTACAATTTCACAATACCATTTAATTTGAATAAACAGTGAGTGTATGTCACAAAGAAATGAAAGTCACACTGGTTTCAAAAGTCACTGACCGCAGACGTCTTCGAATTGTACGAAGTGAAACATTCAAAATATCAGCCATCTGAGGTGCAGTGAATCCACATGACTTCAGGAATGAAAGCTGTTCCCGAGTGATAAGGTAAAGGGATCTACCTCTACCTCTGTTGAAAACCACTGGTGCCTGGTATCCAAAACAGCCTGAAAATATATAAGCGTTTGGTGTATTTGGAAAATAGGTTAAGACAGAGTCATAATTTATTTCACACTTTTGGTGAGTCAAGGAATCGACACAATATGTGCTTACCTTGTTGGCCATGCTGAGTAGACAGTTCGACCTCCTGAATCAATTCAGCCAAGTCACGCAGAAGTTGATCTGCTGCAGTTACATTGATCAGTCTTCCTCTTGCCCACCGAAGGCTTCTCTGCATAGTCTCCAACCTCAAAGATATCAAAAAATTACTTCTTAATTCATGTTATATTTTCAGGCCATATTCCCCTTAAACATTTTTTTTTTTTTTTTTTTTTTAACCTGTCCCGTTTGGTTCTTTTGCCATCAGAATTATTGTCTAAAGGCGAAGAAAGATGCCCAACGGATTTACCTTACCAAATGGACCATCCCAGCCTTGCCGTAATGGTCCATTTGATTCACCTTTTATTGTTTATTTTATTTTCACTTGCTGAATACGAGACAGACTTGACTGGGGGAAGGAAAGGGGAGAAAGAAAGAGGGAAAGAAAAACAGCGGGGAAGAGGGACGGGGAAAAAGGGCAAAAAACCAAAAACCAACAGAATAAGCAGACAAAAAATACATATATCGATCACCTGGATCACCTGTTGAGAAAGAAAGAAGAAAGCAAGCAGAAGAAAACGAGAGTAATAAACATCATCACAATGATCTATGGGAATATGACAGTAAATACTAAATATTAAACATTATTGTGCACCACGTAAGATCGACAGCGCACAGTGTGCTTTGAGGTAGGAGCCAAAAAGGGTGTAGTTTGTGTGTGTGAGCACCCGTGTGTACACCTGTGAGCATGGACGCGCTTGTTTGTTTTTTTTAAATGGTAAATGGTAAATGGCCTGCATTTGTATAGCGCTTTTCTGGTCCATAGGACCCCAAAGCGCTTTACACTACATTCAGTCATTCACCCAGTCACACACACATTCACACACTGGCGATAGCAAGCTACATTGTAGCCACAGCTGCCCTGGGGCACACTGACAGAGGCGAGGCTGCCGGACACAGGCGCCACCGGGCCCTCTGACCACCACCAAGGTTCCTTCATGTAATGATCGGCTAGAGGGTGTGGGGGGCCACTGCCCCGTCCTCCAGGGCATGACGCAGGTATGGAGGAGATCAAAACTCCAGACATCCAGAGGCCCCCAGAACACAAGAGACCAAGGAAGACCAACAGAGGGGCAGCCGCGTCACTATCCCAGAAAGAGCTGTCCCAGATGAGGGGTCACTCAGCAGCCGCGGAGCAGAAGCCAGGGGGGGTTGCAGTGACGTGCCCGTGAGCTCCGCCGGCAGCCAGCTGTGCCTGAGTGACCGACCTCCGGGCCGAGAGGCCGAGGGCACCCCGCCTCCGAAGTGGCCCGAGCGAGCCCCAGGCTCCAGGCCCCGATAAGCAGCCGCCAAGGAGTGAGCCGGTGTGTACCTGGGCGCCCACCCCCGGACACACAGAACCACCAATGCACCGATGTCTGAGGGCGTCCGCCACCGGCAGGGGAAGTGGTGGGGGGAGATAGGCCTCCAAACCTTGGAGGGCCTGAGATGTCCCCAGAGAGGTGGCGTCTGATACCCAACCTGACATATAGACACAGACATACAGGCACACACAGATACAAACATCCATTCCCACCCTCATGCTCTCATAAGCAATTATTCCACACTCAACCAACGTGGAGACAGATATAAAGAGACGCTGTACACACAATCACTCTCCCCAAGCGTACTCTAAGAACCGGGTCTGGGTACCCTTGCCCCTGGAGGGGGAAACTGCACCCAGACCCAGGTGGTGTTACCCTTTTCCCTGAGGTGGGGGGAAGCAGACCGCCCCGACTCCGCAGCAGCAGGGAGGCCCCACATTCCAGACCCCAGTCGAACGGCCAACTCCTCCTCCTAGCCCCCCCGCTCCAGCAGGCCGCAGAGAACGGGGGTGTGTGAAGACTCCAAACCTCCCTCCGCCCGCTCATATGTAGTGTTGATGCATGTGTGTTCTAAGGTGCATTTAAAACCCAGGAGGGCATGGAGCTACCTGCCAGAGCAGCAGGTAAGCGCATAGCCCCTCCTGCTAGCCCTCAATGTCTACGTGTATTTAAAATTGAGAGGTGGGCAACGACGCCAGGGGTGAGGTGTACACCCTGATGGTAATTTCGATTCTGTGTGGCGTGCCCACCCCCAAGATCCTATATGTATGTGTAATGAGAGTGTGAGTAATGTGAATGTCTAAGGTGTGGGATAAAATTGAGGCAGAGGCAGCCAGAAGGGGACAGAGGGGGGGGATGCCTCCCCTGCACCCTGGTGACACACCCCTACGCCAAGGCCCTGCATGTGTGGGTGATTGTGGTGGAGCGGGAAGAGGGAGGCAGCTGGAGATGGGGAGGGAAGGAAGGGAGGGGCAAGTAACCCCACCCTGGGGCCAGCTCCCCGCTGACCCCAGTAGGCACCCCCATACTCTGCAACTCGCCAGGGAAAGGGGGGGCCCAGGCCCATCCGGACCGGGGCCCAGCGCGGCTGCGATGCCCGGCCCCACAGAGCCCGGGACAGTCCACCCGACCCCACCACAGAGAAAACTGCACCCATCCCATCATCCACTCATCTTTCTTTCAGACTACACTAGACAATAGACGCCCAGGCTGAGATCTTCCTCCACCTCTCCTGTATCTCCCCCTCCTGCAGAGAGAGTTCCTGAAGAGAGGAAAGCTCCTGCAAGATGTGACAACCTCCCCCACCAGTTGAAGAGCCCCCCAGGTGGCTCGATGCACCGGCGGCACCCTGCGCCAGGGCCGGGCCCCCATACACCCACCCGCCCACAACCCCGGCAGCACACCAACCAGGACCCAGCCCCTGAGGCCCGGCCAGGGCCCCGGCCCAGAGACGGAGCGCCCCAGAACCTCACGCCCGTCCCGGACCCACCCAGGGGCAGCCAGGCTACCAGGTCAGTAACCCACGTCCGTCAGCACAGACCCTCCCCTAACCCTGCTGCACGCAGCCACGAGGAAACCGTCACCCAAGAGCCAACAGAGCCCTTAATTGGCCATGACCGCTACCCCGGGTTGAGCCCCCCAAGGAAGATGCTCCTGGGGAACCCCCCGATGCCCTAAGCCCATCCCTGCCCCCACACCCATCACAACAGTGAAGGTGGGACCGAACTATGACCCCCCACCCCCACTAGGTGATGGAGCTGACCAAAGGAGCCCAGAGCAATTGATCTGATGTGGTGGCAGAGGCTGTATCAAGACTAATGTAATCTAATAGATAATTTCTATATTGGTTAGAATTAAGATTATTTTTATTTTTCCAGTTCATGAGGACTGTTTTCTTGGCTATGCATAGGGCAGTGAAAACCATATGGGCTATATTCTTTTCCGTAGTGACATTATCTAAGCTGCCCAACAAACACACTAAAGGGGAAGTTGGAATGTTACATTTCAGACACTTTGATAAGTCTTCACATATCTCGTGCCAAAACTTCTGAACTGGTGGACAGAACCAAATTGCGTGGATATAATTATCCGGTGAATTGGTTTGGCAGTGTGAGCAGTTGTTGGTAGATGTAAAGCCCATCTTGAACATCCGATGACCTGTATAGTGCACTCTATGTAGTATTTTGTATTGAATTAATTGAAGACTGGGATTTCTAATTAGATGAAAGGTTTTTAAGCAAATCTGAGACCAGAAGTTTTGGTCTAAGTTAACTGATAAATCCGCTTCCCATTTTGCAATAGGAAGTGATATTGATTCATCTGTTTTAGAAAGCATTCTGTATATTTTGGACAGTAATTTGGGGGTTTTAAGAGTAAGAAATTGAACCACACTTGGTGGTGTTTGTAGTTCAACTTGACCTGGTTTAAATCTCTTTTTTACTATGGATTTAATTTGTTGATACTCTAAAAATCTTTTCTTGTTGATCCCATATTGTGTAACTAGTCTGTCAAATGAAATAAATTCTGTTCCTTCTAGTATATGTTCTAAATATTTGATTCCTTTACCACTCCAATCTGAAAAGTTTATCATATTATTGTTTTGTAATATGTCAGGGTTGTTCCAGATAGCTGTACGTTTGCATGGGATTAATGAAGACTCTGTCAACTTCAGAAACTCCCACCATGCTGTCAGGGAAGAGCTGATGTTGATGCTTTTGAAGCATTCATGTCGTTGGATGTTTGAGCTGATAAATGGTAGATCTGAAATCTCTAGATTATTGCAAAGTGCTTGTTCTACTGAAGCGAGATCGGTCAACTGTAGACCAGACAACAAACGACGGAGGCCCAGAAAAGTACAATCAAACGATGAGTTTATTGACAACGGAGAACAACCGTCAGCATATGGCTTATTTGCTCTGACAAAAATACACTGGGTTCTGGTTTTATAGCATAGAGGATCACACCCCCACATACACGTCAATACAGGTCAAAAATACATTATGTCCAGTCATTGTTTACAGACAAGGGTACATCTTGTACATCTCTAATAACTATGAACAGACATATAACTTCTCTTTTTGATAACACCTTCCTTTTAAGGTAATAACTTCAAGCTTCAGGGCCTCTAAGGGCTAATAATGGACCCTCGTCCTCAATCACTAAGTAGACTGAATTGGCGCAGGTCTCAAATAAGAAGCAGAAGACACTTGGGCCTTCGCTCAGGCCTGCTACTAGATTTATGTGTATTGTAAGCATGCATGCAATTAACCTGCTATGTTCTCATCTTCCCTCAACATGTATCACCTGGACACTCTCACCAGTGAAGCTTAAAACCCTCTTGGATAGAACATCAACTCTAAACAAGCACAGTTATGCATTGTGTATAGAATGAACTCAACCTGTGAATAAAATGAATGTGATGACAAACATATTCAATGCAATATGAACCCTGTAAACAATATTACTGATAAAATAATACTGTAGAACATGTTATTAATGCATTTATCATAAGGCAGATTATATGGCAGCAATAAAAGAATCTCTAAATCCCAACATTCCCTCTTTTGACATTCCAACAAGGAATGTCACCACACTTCATGTTGTATCACTCCCTGGCCCACTCTATGGGTTCTAAGTTCATCTGGTAGATGCCCTCAACCCAGCCAGGGTTAGGAACCCTCGCCATTACTTTTACCAACAATCCTCTGACACAAGGAATGATACAACAACTAGCGATGACCAGTATTCCCAAAAGTACAGTCAAAGAAAACATCACTGACATAGCCACACCTTTCCATTGTCCAGACACAGATGTCATCCAGTACGCCAGCAGATTTTCGATACCTGAGTGTTCATGCATAGTTTTAGACAAAGTTTTCAAGCCCTCCAAAGCTCGGGTTACTGAGCCATCTGGGGCAGTATTATTAGGGATAAAAGTGCAGCACATGTCTCCGAATATGGCGCACACGCCTCCCTTCTCATGTTAAGGGCCATTCGATTTCCCATCAGCAAACTCGGACCCAATTGTTCTGCGAACCCCATCATGGCATCCCTGGTTAGGTTAGAGAGTCTCAGCAGATTGCAATGAACATAATTAATGCGATCAACATTCTTATTAGGTGTCACCCAAAGAAATATACTTTCAAATTCTACCACTATCAGATTTACCAGCTTGTACTCATCTGGAACTCTCCTGGGCACTCCAATAGAATCTATCCAGGTCGGAGAGTTTAACCTAGGGTCATATGCATGTGTACCCTGGGTCCCTCTTTTGGCCAAAATATGTCTCTTACCTCTGGCAGCTAAGGTACGTGTGTTGTGTTGTGGAATAGCCTTTACCTGGTTCCCAATAAGCATGAGTGGAGCTCCCAATCGCACCATCGCACATGTCCCTACGCTTCCCATAGGAACACGAGTATTTTCCCCACAGTAATAATAGAGCCCACTTTTTGCCCATGTTCCAATTATCATGCTAGGGTCGCTTACATTGTTGGTGGTTCGTCCCGTGAGTGTGACAGCACACCAAGTTGGGTCGATCTCTCCCACCTTGTACTTTTCATTATCTGTAGAAAACTTAAAACATGTGTAGTTATCTTGTTTTGGCATAAATGATCCCACTGCTGTCTGCTTTGAAACGGCAGGGAAAAGTCTGGACAACAAAGTACAGTTCAATTCAATTCAATTCAATTCAATTTTATTTATATAGCGCCAAATCACAACAAAAGTCGCCTCAAGGCGCTTTATATTGTACAGTAGATAGCACAATAATAAATACAGAGAAAAACCCAACAATCATATGACCCCCTATGAGCAAGCACTTTGGCGACAGTGGGAAGGAAAAACTCCCTTTTAACAGGAAGAAACCTCCGGCAGAACCAGGCTCAGGGAGGGGCGGCCATCTGCTGCGACCGGTTGGGGTGAAAGAAGGAAAACAGGATGAAAGACATGCTGTGGAAGAGAGACAGAGATTAATAACAGATATGATTCGATGCAGAGAGGTCTATTAGCACATAGTGAGTGAGAAAGGTGACTGGAAGGGAAAAACTCAATGCATCATGGGAATCCCCGGCAGCCTACGTCTATTGCAGCATAACTAAGGGAGGATTCAGGGTCACCTGGTCCAGCCCTAACTATATGCTTTAGCAAAAAGGAAAGTTTTAAGCCTAATCTTGAAAGTAGAGATAGTGTCTGTCTCCCGAATCCAAACTGGAAGCTGGTTCCACAGAAGAGGGGCCTGAAAACTGAAGGCTCTGCCTCCCATTCTACTTTTAAATACTCTAGGAACAACAAGTAGGCCTGCAGTGCAAGAGCGAAGTGCTCTAATAGGGTGATATGGTACTACAAGGTCATTAAGATAAGATGGGGCCTGATTATTTAAGACCTTGTATGTGAGGAGCAGGATTTTGAAATCAATTCTGGATTTAACAGGAAGCCAATGAAGGGAAGCCAAAACAGGAGAAATATGCTCTCTCTTTCTAGTCCCTGTCAGGACTCTTGCTGCAGCATTTTGGATTAGCTGAAGGCTTCTCAGCGAGTTTTTAGGACTTCCTGATAATAGTGAATTACAGTAGTCCAGCCTGGAAGTAATAAATGCATGAACTAGTTTTTCAGCATCACTCTGAGACAGGATATTTCTAATTTTAGAGATATTGCGCAAATGGAAGAAAGCAGTCTTACATATTTGTTTAATATGTGCATTGAAGGACATGTCCTGGTCAAAAATGACTCCAAGGTTCCTCACAGTGTTACTGGAGGCCAAGGTAATGCCATCCAGAGTAAGAATCTGCTTAGATACCATATTTCTAAGATTTTCAGGGCCGAGTACAACAACCTCAGTTTTATCTGAATTAAGAAGCAGAAAGTTAGCGGCCATCCAGGTCTTTATGTCTTTAAGACATTCCTGCAGTTTAACTAATTGGTGTGTGTTACCTGGCTTCATGGATAGATAGAGCTGCGTGTCATCTGCATAGCAGTGAAAATTTATGCTATGTCTTCTAATGATGTTGCCTAGGGGAAGCATGTATAATGTAAATAGAATTGGTCCTAGCACTGAACCCTGTGGAACACCATAATTGACCTTAGTGTCTGAAGAGGACTCTCCATTTACATGTACAAACTGGAGTCTATTAGATAGATATGATACAAACCACTGCAGTGCAGTACCTGTAATACCTACAGCATGTTCTAATCGCTCTAATAGGATATTATGGTCAACAGTATCGAACGCAGCACTGAGGTCTAGCAGGACAAGCACAGAGATGAGTCCACTGTCAGAGGCCATAAGAAGATCATTTGTAACCTTCACTAAAGCTGTTTCTGTGCTGTGATGAGCTCTGAAACCTGACTGAAACGCTTCAAATAAGCCATTCCTCTGCAGATGATCAGTTAGCTGTTTGACAACTACTCTTTCAAGGATTTTTGATATGAAAGGAAGGTTGGAGATTGGCCTATAATTAGCTAAGACAGCTGGGTCTAGAGATGGCTTTTTAAGTAAAGGTTTAACTACAGCCAGCTTGAAGGCCTGTGGTACATAGCCGATTATTAGAGATAGGTTGATCATAGTTAAGATCGAAGAATTAATTAATGGCAGGACTTCTTTGAGCAGTTTTGTAGGAATGGGGTCTAAAAGACACGTTGATGGTTTGGAGGAATTAATTATTGAAGTTAACTCAGAAAGATCAATTGGAGAAAAAGAGTCTAACTTAACATCGATGGTACTAAGAGTAGCTGTAGATAATATTACATCTGTGGGATGATTATTGGTAATTTTTTCTCTAATGATAAAAATTTTATTTGTGAAGAAGTTCATGAAGTCATTACTAGTTAACGTTAAAGGGATGGTTGGCTCAGTAGAGCTCTGACTTTTTGTCAGCCTGGCTACAGTGCTGAAGAGAAACCTGGGGTTGTTCTTATTTTCTTCAATCAGTGACGAATAGTAAGATGTTCTGGCTTTGCGGAGGGCTTTCTTATAAAGCAGCAAACTATTTCTCCAGGCTAAATGATGATCCTCTAAATTTGTGACACGCCATTTCCTCTCCAGCTTACGAGTTATCTGCTTTAGGCTACGTGTTTGAGAATTATACCACGGAGTCAGGGACTTTGGATTTGAGGCCTTAGTTTTCACAGGAGCTACAGTATCCAGAGTCGTACGTAGTGAGGAGGTAAAATTATTAACAAGATAATCGACCTCTGTTGGAGTAGCGTTCAGATAGCTGCTCTGCTCTATGTTGGTACAGGGCATTGAAGATGATAACAGTGGGTGGATTATATTCTTAAACTTAGTTACAGCACTTTCAGAAAGACATCTACTTTGATAAAGTCTACTCTCCACTGCTGTGTAATCAATTATTGTAAATGTAAATGTTATCAGGAAATGATCAGACAGCAGAGGGTTTTCAGGAAACACTGTTAAATATTCAGTTTCTATGCCATATGTTAAAACAAGATCTAGAGTGTGATTAAAGTGGTGGGTGGGTTCTTTTACATTTTGAGAGAAGCCAATTGAGTCTAATAACAGATTAAATGCGATGTTGAGGCTGTCATTTTTAGCATCTACATGGATGTTAAAATCACCCACAATAATTATTTTATCTGAGCTGAGCACTAAATCAGATAAAAAGTCTGAGAAATCAGAGAGAAACTCTGTGTAAGGCCCAGGTGGACGATAGATGATAACAAGTAAGACTGGTTTCTGAGTTTTACAGCTGGGGTGGACGAGGCTAAGCATCAGGCTTTCAAATGAATTAAAAGTCTGTCTTGGTCTTTCGTTAATTAATAGGCTGGTGTGAAAAATTGCTGCCACACCGCCCCTCGGCCTGTGCTTCGGGATTTCTGGTAGTTAGAATGACTCGGGGGTGTTGATTCATTTAAACTAACATACTCATCCTGCTGCAACCAGGTTTCTGTAAGGCAGAGTAAATCGATTTGTTGATCAATTATTAAGTCATGTACTAACAGAGACTTGCCAGTAGTCACTGCACTTCTAGTTAACTGTAACATACAATCATAGCCCCACTCATCCTCTAATGCAACGGTGCGGGCTCTATAAACAAACGTGGCCTAGCTGACGCACAGGCAACACAGTCAGATACATGTTGTTCTCTAGCATTTTGAGCCACCCAATCAAGCCAGAGGTTACTGTCCTTGAAACCGGTGGCACGCTTTATCAAATCCTTAGGCTTCAGTCTAAAGTAATCTGTTGTCAGAAGTACTCTCCCTTTTGGTTCCTGTTCCTTTTGAGCTACTGTTCCCGAAGTTACCATCTGATCAGTCAGAGTGGTGATTAAGCTTTCTGCGAGCGGCTTAGACTTTGCATCAACTAAATTTACCCTAAGCATATCATGGGGTCATTGCAGACCCATACATCATACGCTCTCCAGCTACTACTAGCTCGTGTACACTTAATAACGTCACACAAATCAAATGTGAATGAGCGGGTAGACCCTTTACCATAATTCAACTCTATGCCATTATTCATGCTGAGACACTCATCACCTTTACCTGACACCTCGCGCTTTTGTCTTTTTACCGATCCCGTTTTAGCAACTACAGTCTCAGGAAGTGCTGGGCTGGACTGGCCTCCGTGTTCAGACAAGTGGTCCGGAGTGCCCTGCAAAATATAGACAATAAACAACACAGCCATAGTTAATATCATTGCATACAATAAACATGTAGTTGTAAGGAACATTCTAATCAGTTTTCTCATTACGTGTCTCTGATTCGTGTGTTTGCATCATGTTATATAAACTTTATATCCTGGAATGAAACTCCCCTGCTTTTGTGGAGTCCTCAACTTGTCACCGCTCCTTTCTGCTGGCGTGGCGACCTTCTGCGCTGCTCCTCTTCTCTCTTCGGCCTCCCAGGTAGACTACTGGTTGGCCCGTTGCACAGGTGAGAGGATTTATTTTGCCTCTGCTCATTACCACCTGTGTTGGGTGTAGAGGGGTTGTCCTCTACCAACCTCTCATGTGCTGGTACACACTGCGACCAATGATACCAGGTATCGCCTTTCCCTTTTAGTTGACCTGCTATAGTTGTTCTGGCAACGACCTCATAAGGACCAGTCCAGCGTGGCTCCTTCCACTGCTGGAGTTCCTCGTGGGCTCAAATTCAGTTCCTTGTTTGCAGACTATAGCATAGCCTGCTTTCGATCCTTCTTCATCACGATGACAGCAGCCATCTATGAACCAATCCTCAGCTCCAGGGATAGGTTCTGCTTTTAAATCTTCCCTGACTTTCCCTTCAACTTCTGCTTTCTTAGTACAATCATGAGGTTCTCCTGATCCCATTAAATCTGCCATATTGATTCCTTCATGTGTAAATGTCAGATTTGGAGCATCTAAAACTTTACTCAGTCTCTGTTGTGCTAATGATGTCATAGTGAACGCCTGCGAGTTCACCTATGCCACCACACTATGTGTAATCAGAACTTTTAGTGGGTGTTCTCTTACTACATGTGCTGTTTTCTATATTATTTTGGCAACCCCTGCTGCATGCTGTGCGCATGTAGGGTGCCTTGCTTCTGTTGGACTCCACCTTATGCTGACATACATAAGTACCTGTCTTTCTTTATTCAATCATCTTCCGGGGTGAGAGACCTCTGCACAGCTCAGACGCCAGTTGCAAAAGCTCTCTAACATTAGAATCATCAGCTGTGACTTATATGGTGTTATTTCGGTACTTTACACGTCACACAGTCTTGAACATTGTTTGTATGGGGAGTTCCTCTTTTTTGTGTCTATATCTATTAATATGCCTTGTGCACTAAAGCTTCCTGTTTTTCAGTCTGGCTGAGCTCTTGTTTGTAAGTCAAAGGTAGCGTTGCTCTACAAGCCTTCATTATTAAAGTACACATTAAAAATATTTCTTTTATTCCTAACACCAGTCCCCCTTTTTCATTTCTCACTTGAGAAATGAACTAATTCCTAATTTATCACATTAAGTTTACTTCAATACAATTCAATTGAATTTTATTTATATAGCGCCAAATCACAACAAAAATTGCCTCCAGGCGCTTCATAGATACAGAGAAAAACCCAACAATCTTGTGACCCCCTATTGAGCAAGCGCTTTGGCAACAGTGGGAAGGAAAAACTCCCTTTTAACAGGAAGAAACCTCCGACAGAACCACGCTCAGGTACGGGCAGCCATCTGCTGCGACCGCTTGGCGTGCGCTAACAGAGGCTTTGAAGAGAGAGACCTAATATTTAATAATCCACATTTCACTGTTTTATTCTTCGGTTAAATGTGGATTCTGTATTGTTCTTGCTTTGTTACTATTGATGTTTAAGTTGTTTATTGCTAGATTTGGTTTGTTGCTGTCTGTTTGGGAGCTGACATAGTCTCTATGGATAAGGGTCTTTGGCAGGGTAGCATCAGGAGAGAAGCTCCAGAGAGGCATGTTCCATGTTAAAGCTAAAATATAACAAAAGAAATTATGCTAAACAAACAAAACCTTTCAATTCCCCAACCCTATCTGTCTCCTCAACGGGTTGTATGTTTTCAATGTTTAAAATAAATCAAACAAATAACTTAAGCTGTGTGACGGCACCTTGCGTTTACGCCAGGCTGTGAGCTGCCCTAAATCTACTTGCTACACCCCCTTTTCACCTAGTTTAATTTTTAATCCTAATTTAAACTATTCCTGACTTCCCTCAGTGCACACTGTAAAGTGTAAAAGATACAATTAGCTTTCTCCTGGTAAAAGGGCCTACATTATTTTCTCTACCTTTGGAAACATCCTTTATCGAGTTAACCCATTTCATTTTTCAAATTTAGGCCTGATTTCTTCGCCCCCTTTAACGGGTAGCGCATATCCGGTCTGAACACTGTGTTTGGGCAATTTACGAATTGTTGCAGGATTTCTATGTTATGTAAAGTTCCTCTCATCCCTTTTATGCTTCCATTATAACCTGTGTCTAACAAGCTTTTGATCTTCTTTGTAATATAAACAACTAGGTGTATTTGTGCTCTGTTTTTCTCCTTTCTCTGGTTGGTTCCGTTCGGTCAGGGGCTTCCAGGATTCTCGCCCCCCTGTGGTCGCTGTGGTCCTGAAATCTTCTCCTGTAAAGGATAGAACACAAAAAGCCTCTCTCTGCTACACCTCACTAATCTACTGTGTTCATCTATGGTTCCTTTAATCATTCAAAGTTGTTTCACCATATCATGTTCTGGGCTCTGTCCTTTATATTAACTTTACTTAATCTCCATGCCCTTCATGTGTGTGAGCAACACTTTTAGTTTTATTAAACACGCCCAGGGTAAGATATAAACCATCACCATCTGAGCATAGAAACAGATCAAAAAGAACCACAAAACAATTTCTATATCTAAATTATCAAAAACCCCAAACGTCATAAAACGATCCTAAAACCCATTTCAAATTAAACCTTAAATCCTGTAACTCCCCCTTTTGTGACACATCTTATGTGTTACAAACTCAAAATCCTTCACTCGAGCTTAGGAGATTAAAAGAAAAAGGTTAGTCATATCATATTAGATATTCATGCTCCGGCCCTTCAAACCTGTGTTTAAGGAATGAAATCAAATTAATCATTATGTCAAATCTTTTCTTGGCTCCATCCAAAGCCTGCATCCTTGGAACTTCCTAGAAACAAAAACCTGTGTGTTAACCAGAACTTCACATTTCATACTCAGTTTTTCCCCACTTATGATCCAACCTGTGTTATAAAAAGAAAACTTAAAACAGAACAGTTATCAGTCATGTGTCTAACCTTAGTCCAGTCTTTATCTCAGTGTCCAGTCGGTCCAACCTATGGTCTGCCTCGTCCGTCCAGTCACCGTCCATTTACACACATTCACTCACATGCATTAACATCAGGTCTTGCAAATAGTGGAAAATTGCGCACAAATAATCAGATTCTCCACTCTCAGCAAAATCAATTCATTCATTTTCTTTTAAGTTTTTCTCGGAAACTAGTTCTTTCTGCTTTTAGACTGGATTGGCTCGCGGCAATCCGTTTAGACAGAGACTTAGCCTTCTCCTCTGGCCATTGTAATCTGGAGAAGGTCACCGAGAATTTTCAGCGCTGTTATCCACTCTTTTGCAGGCCTGCTTAGAACAAAAATGAGAAAAAGAGAGCTGATTATTGGCTCATCCAAACACAAAACAAAATCACCTGACAGGTTTTTTCTAAGTGCACTGTTACAAAAATGATGGACCCCCTTAGACATGTGCATGTTTGATAAAACTCCCTCTATTAAAATAAGAAAACAACACAAATCTAACCGATAGAAGTAACCCATCACTACAACAACAACCTCAACAATCTTAAACACAGAACATTTTGCCACAAGTTCTTCAGGGTCCTGACACTCTCAGGTCAACTAACATCACCTCACCTGCTCAATACACAGAAAATCTCGTTAAACACCACACAACTTGCACACCATCAACACTAAATTCTAAATTTTCTCTTCTGAAAACTTACTACGCACTAAGCGAGTTGGACAACATGATAAACAGACTCCTATGCTAAACCTGCTATCTGATCTTCATGAGCTCTTTTGTATTCAAAGGTTAACGCATTTTCTATTTGTGTGTGTGATTGTGTATATGTTTCTTTTCGTGGTTTTTTCAGACTCCCTCACAAGGTTCCACTTAAACAGTCAGTTTTTCTCTTTCCCAAATTTGATCTCCCTCCTTAAATAACAACATTCCTTGTCCTCAGCCAGAAGTTAGAGCTTGATTTTCAGGTTCAGGGAACAATTCACCCTGAAAGACAGTGAGTGTCTCCCCTCTTTGGCTCATCACTCGTCATTGTTAATGACATTTCCCCCTCTGCCCCAGTGGCTTTACCCTTGAAGTCCCGTCTCCTCCAGTGAGTCCAAGCTCACTTAGGGACCTAGGTTCAAGCAATCGTGACTGCGCCTTGCCTTAGGTTGTCCCAGGGTTTCGAGGTGGGATCTTACCCGTCATGGGCTGTCCAGCCTTCCATGCTTCGCCTGATACGGGGGCCAAGTGGGCACGGGTGCTATGAGGGGAGGGGACACACTGACTCTGGAAATCAAAGGAGTGTAAGCTGCTTTCTTCATTTCATCAGTATATTAAGCTATCTCACTTCTTGATTATTCCCAACATTTCACCTGTAACAATTTGTGTACGTGTGTTTTCTATTCATTAATGTAATTGTTAGTTCATGTATTTATTTTCTCAGTCTTTCTTTTTCTAAAACATGTAAATAATATATTTTATTACTTTTTCTTAAGACATTCAGTCTCTAATTGCTCTGTTTTCATGCTACAACGTCTCTCCCCAGCTATAATCAGACTTCCTGTTTGACGCACACACACTCTCTCAGGCCTCCTCTATTCACGCACTCTCCTATGAGTTATTATTACTTATTTATTATTTTGTACAAATCACACAGAATCATTCAAATCAAGTACTCATAACATTCACACACTTAGAAGCACTCAAAATACGCTTTCCTAAGAGTATTTTATCAAACATGCTTGCTTAGAATCAGAAAGAGCAAGTAGACAACACTCAGTGCGTCTGTCCTCTTAAAAAGAAGAGAAATAAACACATATGGGACAATTCTCCCCATCTTAGACGAAATGTGACCTTTAATGTCCGTTTCCAAGTCATGTTCTTCTCTACACACGACTCTTGGCCTCCAGGGCATAAAACTTTAAACCTAAGTTTTTACTTTTACCAGAACTAGTACTTTACCAGAACCCTCATACGTCCAATAAGACTGCTATATGTGCAATTCTTTCTTTGACAAAGTTGTATTTTGTATTTTCTTACTCAGCTGTATATAGTATTGGTATTCTATTTTATTCTATTCTACTTTATTTTATTGCATTCCAGTGTTTTCTAATTTCTGCTGCATAACTTTGCACTTTTGCTTTAACAAAACAAATTTCCCAGCTGTGGGACTAATAAAGGTCATCTTTATCTTTAACTAGCCCAAATGAAATTCTAGTTCAATGCACACATGTGTTGCAGTTTAAAATTAAAAGAGGAAGTAACTCACACCCAAGTACTGTGTGTGTGTGTGTTAATGTCTGTGTCCCTTTAAATGAAAAAAGGTGAACACATGTGGTGAGTTTTCCTCAATTCACACAAAATATGACATTAAATATCCTTTTCTAATTCCTGTTCTTCTTTAAACACCATGAATGACCTCCAGGTCATAACCTTTGGACTTATAACTCTAATATAAGTCCACACAGCGCACCAAGCACAGAGAAAATTCAACCTCAGTGCTTCAGAATTCTCCTCAAAATTCAGAAACTGTTTCTGTCATTTATCTCCCCAAGAACTTCATCATATGGACCTCGCCGGGTCCAGTAATCTTCAGCACATGTATCTCACTGCAGCCAGTGAAGATTTAAAAACAGTTTATTGTCTCAGTTTACCCAGTATTAACTTATCAGGTGGACCGCAGCCGATCCATACATCTCAACACAATCGTGTGTTGACATTTACACAACTTATTCTTTACTTGTATCACAACACATCTAGTAATATCATCAGAATTACTTCAACATGGTAAACATTGATTTTCCTTTAAAATCAACTTACCATTAAAACTCAAGATCACAGCTGCCTCGATTCTCTGAAATCCTGAGTCAGTTAAACACCTGCTCAACTCACGGTGTCTTTTTCTCAGACTCCCTCATCTGAGCTCACTCTTTTTACCCCGGCATCTCCCCCGGAATGTTACAAGATCTTCATAGACCCAAAAGTAAGCATATTATTATTTCCCTTAGTCAAAAGTGAAGCCGTTCTTCACACAGTAATTCTTAATGCAACAGCCTTTGTGTTTTGAAACTAAAAAGAGGAAGGAACAGCGCCCAATTTAAACTGCGCATGCTGTCACTGAACAACACACACACACAGACACAGACCCAGGGCAATTCTTCCTGGATCATTTATCAACGTTCGAACCAACACAGTAATGTAATTGATTATTCTTCTGGACCTCAGCAGATCCACCA
Organism: Oreochromis niloticus; assembly: GCF_001858045.2. NCBI lineage: Eukaryota > Metazoa > Chordata > Actinopteri > Cichliformes > Cichlidae > Oreochromis > Oreochromis niloticus. The sequence continues at coordinate 3,170,669 of NC_031985.2, forward strand.
AAATTCATGTGAGTATATCAACCATTCACCGATTTATTTCTTTTCCTCAGACTACCAGATCTGTTACTTCAGCACAATAAACACTGATTTTCCTTCAAAATCAGTTTACCAAGAGCCACAAAACCATTTCTGACTCGATTTTCTGAACTTCTGTGTCACTTAAACATCCTGACAGCACCAGGTGTTTTCTGTCGGACTTCCTCGTCCGAACTTAATCCTTTTACTTACAAATAAGCGTCTCCCAAAATGATCCTCTTGATCATTAGCTATTCACACTTATTAAACCATAAGCAGACCAATAACTCTTATATTCTTCTATTCTTAAACATGCATTGGTCTCTTTTTTCTCTTTTACCATGAAATACCATATAACCTTTTAACTCAGTACTGTCTGTTTCTCAGAGCTTCATTATCCTTACTTCAAAGTTTCTCATTACTTCAAAGTTTCTCATTCATTACTTCAACATTTTTGCTTTATTCTCAAGAATTCAGTTTTACCACTACTGCGCCAATAGTTAAGATCATCTACTCAGCGAACAGATAATTTAGAATTCAGTCAATTTGCACAAATTTGCTTATTGAACAGGTTTGTGCGTACCTTTTAATCTTTTTAGACCGGTCCTCTGTTCGCCTCATATCAGATCCAACCTTCGGCCACATTAGTTCTCTCTGATCTAATCTAGAAACTTCACGGTCTGCCATACACAGAATCTCTTTTCCCTTTTCTTTAACAAGAGATACTCAAAAATTCTGCAAATTCTCTCCACTCAGGAGGAGGCTCACAGCTTTATTTATTACTCTGTTTCTGGTTGGATTAAAATAACTCTTATATTAGAATCACCCTGTCCAGTGATACTGTATTTCAAAATCACCAAAGGCACGCTCACAAAACAGGAAAATGCTTCAGCAGCCTTAATGGGATCCCCGTGGGCCTCTCACTGTCTATTTCCAAGCACCTATAATGAAACACCGGCACAATGAGCATGCCCTTTTTATCTACCCCTCATTTAATCAATGTATCTATTCTTTGTTAAAATTAAAAGGGGAAGTGACCACACCCAAGTTTTAACTACGCACTTTTCCCCAGCAAAAAAGAACAGAAAAAGAGACTTTTACAGCCTCTCTCACACACAGCCTGCAGCCGGCTGGCACTTAAATCATTTCAGACAGTTTCTTACGTCACGGTTTCCAGCTGTATGAGTGGGTCCCTACAACCCGGATATACACACCGCTGCTCGTCTTTAAGAGACGTCAACAGGTCTGCAAATTCTCCAGGAACATCAACAAAAACACAGCTTTTCTTGGCCCACGGTGGTCCACAAATTTTTCACTGACCACGGCAGGTCCGCAAATGCATAGGTAATACTTTTTAATCGTCTCTCATAGCTCACAGTATTTATTCTCAGAGTTACTTCAACACAACAGACCTTAGTTTCACTTTACTGCTCGGCTGGCTTTACTGCAAAACCTCAAGCTCACGGCTGGCCTGAGTTTCTCTTAAATCATATATCAACTTCCTCGGACTCTTGCGTCCGGTATTTTACTCTTTTTCTCACAATTAAGTGTCTCCCTAACAATGATCCTCTGCGATCACCAGGGCTATATCTGAGGCCACAACTCTCAGCGGGGCCCTCCCCCTAGTATAATCCTAGGAAACGTCTTTCCCAGGGAGGGAGTTCTTCAACTCCTTGACTTTAGACACTTATTATCTCTTTATTCCTTAATAATCACAGCTCAATCTCTCTTCTCTCTATTTCCTTAAAACAACATCTCTAGTTACTTTTAGCTCAGTACTGCTTTTTCCAAGGCGACCATGAATGCAACACTACTCTTAAGTTTCACTTTCGCTGCAAACAAAACTCAAAACAGAGATCAACGGATGACCACTTGACTACATGTTTTAGAATTTATAATGCACTACAGCACAATTTCAGTTTAAGAGGTTTGTGCCTTACCTTTTTATTATGTGGGCCCAGTAGTCGAGCTGTCACCGTGACCTCTGCCGTTCGATTACCTAATCCGGGCTCGACCTCCGCCGACAACAAACACCTGTACTTCTTTCTGCTGATCGTCAGTTGCCCTGCATCCTCCACCAAATGAAGCGAGATCGGTCAACTGTAGACCAGACAACAAACGACGGAGGCCCAGAAAAGTACAATCAAACGATGAGTTTATTGACAACGGAGAACAACCGTCAGCATATGGCTTATTTGCTCTGACAAAAATACACTGAGTTCTGGTTTTATAGCATAGAGGATCACACCCCCACATACACGTCAATACAGGTCAAAAATACATTATGTCCAGTCATTGTTTACAGACAAGGGTACATCTTGTACATCTCTAATAACTATGAACAGACATATAACTTCTCTTTTTGATAACACCTTCCTTTTAAGGTAATAACTTCAAGCTTCAGGGCCTCTAAGGGCTAATAATGGACCCTCGTCCTCAATCACTAAGTAGACTGAATTGGCGCAGGTCTCAAATAAGAAGCAGAAGACACTTGGGCCTTCGCTCAGGCCTGCTACTAGATTTATGTGTATTGTAAGCATGCATGCAATTAACCTGCTATGTTCTCATCTTCCCTCAACATGTATCACCTGGACACTCTCACCAGTGAAGCTTAAAACCCTCTTGGATAGAACATCAACTCTAAACAAGCACAGTTATGCATTGTGTATAGAATGAACTCAACCTGTGAATAAAATGAATGTGATGACAAACATATTCAATGCAATATGAACCCTGTAAACAATATTACTGATAAAATAATACTGTAGAACATGTTATTAATGCATTTATCATAAGGCAGATTATATGGCAGCAATAAAAGAATCTCTAAATCCCAACACTACATCTAGCCAAGGTTCATCTAAGAGGGTATGTTTTAGCCATCCTGAGATAAACTGAAGCCTGTTGGCTAAGAAGTAGTGCTGAAAGTTAGGTAGTTCTAATCCTCCTTTATCCTTGGTCTTTTGTAATGTTTTTAAGCTTATACGTGGGGGTTTATTTTTCCAAAGGAATTTGGACATATATGAATCTAGAGATCTGAACCAATCTTGCGGCGGTTTAGTTGGGATCATTGAGAATAAATAATTTATTTTTGGTAATATCATCATTTTTATAGCGGCAACCTTTCCCATGAGTGATATGGGTAGACATTTCCACCTAGCCAGATCACCTTCTACTTTCTTTAAAAGTGGGATATGGTTTAATTTAGTTAGATCTGCAAGCTTGGGAGAAACATTAATACCTAAATATTTTATATTTCCCGATTGCAGTGGAGTAGAAGAGGAATTATGGAAGGAGCAATTAATCGGAAGGACTGTAGATTTTGACCAGTTAATTGAGTAATCTGATATTCTTGCAAAAGAGTTTATCAGTTCAATCACCCCAGAGATATTGGTTTGTGAATTTTGGAGAAAGAGTAACACATCATCCGCATAAAGGCTGATTTTATGTTCCACGTTCTTGCATTTTATGCCCTTAATTACTGAATTCTGTCTAATTGCTGCTGCTAGTGGTTCGATAAAAATTGCAAACAGTGAAGGGGAGAGTGGGCATCCCTGCCTGGTGCCCCTCAGGAGACAGAAGCTGGAGGATGTCTGGTCATTTGTTCTGACACAAGCTGTTGGGGAATTATATAATATTTTTAACCAGTTGATGAAAGAAGATCCAAAACCAAATTTGAGTAAAGTTGCAAATAGAAATTTCCAGTTAACTCTGTCAAACGCTTTTTCTGCATCTAGAGAAAATATAGTAGTTTCAAGGCTTTTACTGTATGAGTAGTCTATCAAATTAAGTAATCTACGTGTATTTGTTGATGAGTGCCTACCTTTTATGAAACCAGTTTGGTCAGGATGAATTAAGAGGGGGGTTATTTTCTCTAATCTCTTTTAGAGATGGCACGATACCACTTTTTTATGTCCGATACCGATACCGATATCATAAATTTGGATATCTGCCGATACCGATATGAATCCGATATAGTGTGTTTTTTAATCAATAAAACTGTTTTTTTAATATCTTGCTGCATTTTGTACAAGTTCATACTCAAGTTTAAATGAACAACAACACTAAAGCTATTCTGTTATACCTGCATGTAAAAAATACACTGCACCCAAAATATTTCATAGTTCAGCAACACTGATCAATCTAATAAACTTAAACCTACTCCATCCTTCCTATTCTGGTATTTTAAAGAGTACTTAGCAGAAATATTAAGCAACCTAACTAATAGGGTTGCAAACTCCCAGCAAAAAAAAAAAAATAGGGAACCACCCCCCACCCTCCACCTCATGATGCTTAATCGATGTAAACAACTTTAATTTGATGCAGGGTGAAAAAAAAATGCACAGAAATAAATTATTTTTCAAGAATAATTAAATAGATTCAACATCTTTCTTCAACAGAATTGCAGAATTCACAGATGGTATCTTCCCAAAGGAAAAAGTACTATAGCTTACTAGGGTATATTAGACTTAACAGTTACTATATACAGTAATGGACTTCTATACATTTTACATCAGATTAAAACTTTGGGTGTAAGATTCAGATAATTATTTATTAAAAGCTAGACATTTTAAATGAGAATAAGAAAGAAAAGTATGTCTTTGTGCCCCCTTTTCCCTGTTCATGCCCTATCGGCCCCCCTGGCTAAACTTTGCTAGATCCGCCCCTGCACAGTTACGTCAGCTACGTAGAAAAGGATCCTGGTGTAGAAAGTAATATTAAATAAATTCTAACAACAGCTTATCAAGCTTAAACGTGCTGCTGTTGTTCAGCTGCTGGTTTCCTCTTTCTGGTGCAAAGTGGGCCAAAAACAAAGAAGAGAGACAGACTCGACAGAAAAGCTGATCAGCTGATCATTAAGCAGTTTCACGATTGACGTAGCCGCAGGAAGGTGAGGGAGAGAGCGAGGCAGTCGCTCCATATATCGGTTGTTAAGCTAACGCGGGAACGCTTTACAAACATTCAGAGATGAACTTACACACTTGCTTTACCTCTCTCTGGGATAACTTCCTCGGAGATGAAATGCTGGTTTACAGCCGCTCTATCACGTGATGCATACTGCTCCGACGTGCTACGGTTATGAGCCGAGTTACGCCGTGTGCAAGTTTTGTGAGGTGTTTTTTTGATATTTAATGGATCGGATTACATTTTTTATTTCTCGCCGATATCCGATCCAGTAATTTAGGTCAGTATCGGACCGATACCGATACGTAATATCGGATCGGTCCATCTCTAATCTCTTTGAGAGAGCTTTGCAGATTATTTTAAGGTCTACATTTATAAGGGATATTGGACGATAGCTTGAGGGATATACAGGGTCTTTGTCTGGTTTTAGCAGGAGATTAATGTTTGCAGAATTCATATTTGATGGAAGTCTGCCATTTTCTTTGATTTCCAACAACGTTCTGTAAAAAACTGGTGCTAGAATCGTCCAGAATTCTTTGTTGAATTCTGCAGGAAAGCCGTCTGGACCTGGAGCCTTATTATTGGGCATACTTATCAGGGCTTCCTGGAGTTCACCTGATGTCAGTGGGGAATCCAGTGCCATTGCTTGAGAGTCTAATAATTTTGGGAGAGTTATGTTGTCTAAAAACTGATCAATTTCCTTTTTAGATGGGTTTATTTGTGGTGAATACAACGATTTATAGAAATCCCTGAAAATGTTGTTTATTTGTTTCGGGTCATATATTGTGTTCCCAGATGAATCTTGAACAGCACATATAGTTGTTTTTTATTTATTTATTTTTAACTGGTTTGCTAGAAATTGACCGGATTTATTACTATGTTCATAATTTTGTAAGCGTAGTTTTTGTACTAAGAATTTTGTTTTTTTATCAATTATCTCATTTAATTCTAGTTTTGTTTTGCGTATTTTGTTCAGTGTTTCCTGATCTTGGTGGGACGCGTAGGCTTCTTCTAGTGATTTGATGGTTTTTTCTAATTCCTGAATATTTTTGTTTTCTTTTTTCTTTTTATGTGATGAGAAAGAAATTATTTTACCTCTCATCACAGCTTTCCCTGCTTCCCATAAAACAGAAGCTGATGTTCCGGGAGTGTCATTAAAGTCTAAATATGAAGTCCACTCTTTTTTAAAATATTTAATAAAGTCTTCATCTTTAAGCAGTGATGTATTAAATCTCCAGTTTTTACTTGGCGTAGTATTATTCTTGTGCATTAGTGTTAAAGATATAGGAGCATGATCGCTGACAGCTATAGGGTGAATCTCAGTGTCTGAAATGTCCCTCAGCAGTGAGCTGCTGACCAAAAAATAATCCAGACGAGAGTAGGAGTGATGAACATGTGAGAAAAAAGTATATTCCTTACTGGTGGGGTGAAGGGAGCGCCATGCATCGCAAAGACCAAAGTCGCTCATATACTGTTTGATTATATTTGTGGATTGCCAATTACGCTGAGTTCCTGCTGTATTGAGCCTATCCATTTCTTCATTTAGTCCAAGGTTGAGGTCGCCTCCAAGAACAAGTGTGCCATCTAAGTGTTCAGAGAGTGCACTGAAAAAACTGTGAAAGAATGAGGGATCATCAACATTTGGACCATATACACTTACAATACATAGCTTTTTATCAAGTATAGATAATTTAATGATTAAGAATCTGCCCTCTGGATCTATAACTGTATCGAGTACTGTGAAATTAATTTTTTTCTGGATCAAAATTGCTACTCCCCTTTGTCTAGAATTATAACAAGCTGAGAACACATTAGGAAACTCAGGTGTTTTAAGTTCATTCGAACCTCTAAGAGGTCTGTGGGTCTCTTGTAAAAGGACAACATCTGCCTGTAGTTTTTTGAGTTGGTTAAATATTTTTAACCTCTTTTCTCTGGAGCCAGCTCCATTTACATTCCATGTAACGAATCTTAGTGCAGCCATAGATGTCTGTGTATAACTAGGGGTGTGCGCTGAGTGTGTCGCTTAGACAGGTGGAGAGAGTGCATCACTTGTTCATAAATAAAGAGAAGGAGAGAGAGAAAAAATGTGTGATGAGATGCTCCTTGAATCTGACTATGTGTTTGCATATTTACTAATATGAGTATGCTTGGGTTAAGTGTGTGTATCCTGTAGGTCTGTGTGCGCTGTCTGACTGATGTAAATGTGCTGCCGTTGAGCGCATGACTGTGCGTGATCGTGCTGTGCGTATGTATCGAAATAAAGGATGTTGTTTGTGGATGAGTGTGGAAGCAGGTGATCGAAGCAGTGAAAGAAAGAAAAAGGAAAGAAAGAAAGAAACCAAGGACAAGGGTGAGCAGCATAAAAACAAGAGGGGGAAAGAAGAGAGAAGAAAAAACGAGAAAAAAAACAAAACAAAACCTGGAAACATTCCAATCAAACCATTGACGGAGAGTGACGGTGTTAATTCTGCTATGATATCACACCTAAGATGCGATTTGATACTGGTAAGTTAAACAGATGTTAATGCAAGTTAGTGTGAGTGGATGGGGAAAGGGTGTAGCGGATTCTTATCTGGTGTGAAGTTAATACAGCCACGGAGTGATGTCGGGGTCGCGGTGGAGCTGTCCGTCCACATACAGCCGGTCCACAGCGATGACAGCGCGGGAGCCCTTCTGGATGAAGCCGCGTCGGATTGGGAAGAGGACCCTGCGTCGTTCCAGGATCTCTTTGGGGAACTGGTCGTTCACGCTGAAGTCCGTTCCTTTTAATTCCCTGCCGCGGCTTTTCACATGTTCCTTTTGTTTGAAGTGGCCGAATTTGGCCACGATAGGACGTGGTCTCCCGGCCGCAGCCCGAATAGGGCCGAGGCGATGCACCCTATCGAAGACGATGTTCTTCACCGTGTCCTCCGGCAGCTTCAGGTGGGTTTTGATGAAGCTTTTTACCGTGGTCTGCACGTCCTCTCCAGCGGCTTCTGGAATACCAGAAAATACCAGATTATCACGCATGCTACGAGCTTGTAGATCAATAACTGTTTCTTTTATTTTTTTATTTTCTCTATTGAGCTGGGTAACATTTTCTGTGAGACATTTCACCGACTCCTTTAGCGTGGCATTTTCAGCAGCGAGCGTTTCCACCTGCTGCTGGCTGAACTCCAGGGATTCTCGCAAGCATTTAAATTCCCGGTGAAGAATCTCCACCAAAGACAGCCTTGCGTCGAAGCTGGACAATCGCTTGTCGATTGACTCCAGTATGTCAGCAATATCTTTGCCGGCTGGCGATGTTGTGCCGGGGGAATCTGCCGGGCGAAGTCTTATCGACGATGGCGTCTCAGATTTGGCCGGGGAAGCTGCACTCTGGGCCTTCTTCATCACGAGACCCTGAAAGCACTGATCAATGTAATCTTGGAGAGCCTCTAAACTCTCCCCGTTGTTCTCCAGGGTGTTGGAGATTATTTAGACAAATATTGTTAGTTATAAGACAATTGATAAGTGTATTTGGTAATACTGAAGCTTAAAGGAATTTATTCAAATCTAAACTACCATTTGCTTTAATTTTCCGCCAAAATCTCCGGCGTCTGACGTCAGTTACAACATGAGTTGCTTACCTTGTCCGTCACTTCCCCTTAAACATTTTAAATGTTAAATGTTTTCGATCTTGCTTTGATCATACCTCCTTAACGCTAACTGTAGCACATCTGGCCCAACATCGTCCATCAGCAGCCGCCGTGTACAGTCATTAAGAATGTTCTTGCACCTTGAGATGAAAATCCTCCAGGCCATACTTTGTAATGTTCTGGTTGAGTCACAACTATTTTTCCACAGTGCCTGCTCTACTCGGGGTGCTGGCTGCTCTACTTCATCGCTCCTCTGAGGATCACTACCTGAGACAAATCAAGCCAGCTGTATTTAAGACCACCGTTCACAACCAGTCTTTGCCATATTATCTGTTAACCAATGTCAGTTATTGGCCTCACGTTGCTCATAGCTCTAGTACTTACCTCTCTGTTCATGTCTTCTTAGTTACTTCCTGGACAACCTTTCACACTCGCAATAGCATCACTCCCCTGGACACGGATCTCCATTTGCTCCTCAACAGCTGATAACCTCTCACTCTTTTTTATCCATTTGTGCATTACTCCACCTGCAAACAAGTAAGACTGTTCAGACTGCCTATTTGGATCTTTTCTGAACTTCTTCCAAGACCCTCCTGACTCTGCTTTCCCTCTGCTGCAGTACCTGTAGAGGCTACGCCTACACTTGAAGCCACTGAAGTGTTTGATGGCAGGGGTGAGGCAATGTAACTGTTATGAATTAAACTTGTAACAGCCCAACTCAATCTATATTTGTCTTGTACGGTTAAGATTGTTTTTGTATTCATCAGTTTTATTTGCTTCTCTTTATTCAATGTCATTTATCATAACAGCGCAGATTTTACAAACTGTTTGCTTGTTCTGACCAAAAACACCTGGCTTGAGTTACGTTTATCTTCAATACATTTCCATAAACACACCATTTGCATAATTATGATTAAGGAACTGACCTCAGAGCCCATTGTTCCTTCAGTGGGCTGGTTTCAGTCATTATGCAAATGTATTGGTTATAAGGTTTGGGGAAACCTGCAGTCAGCTGAGACTGAAGAAGTCACTTGGATGAGTGACGAAACGTTTCTCCCACAAAACGCTACGTCCAGATGAACAGATTCAACTTTTGGAGATCTACATTGTTTTGTTCACTTGAATAAAATGACATTTTTGTATCGTACTCTGGGTTCTTGGAGACCACGCTGTCTTTTAACTTTATTTTTTATTTTCTGCATATACTGTTGTTTATTCATTTCTTTACTCTTTGAGGCTGCCATTCTGTGTTCCTAGTGCAAAGTCTGCATTTCTGTGTCCTATCTTTAGTTGGTTACTACTTTATATTGTTGACGTCTAGTCTTTTGTGCACTTGGTTTTGCTTCCACTGGTCATACTTGTTTGATTCAATTCACCTGTGTCTTGTTTCTCCCAGCTGCGTCCTCTCTTCCTAATCAACTTGCGCAAGTATTTAAGCCCTCAGCTTTTCACTCTGTTGTTCTGTTTCAAGTTGTACACTTTGTTTGTCTACCTTGTGGCTTCCTGTACGTTAGTTTTGGATTCTTGGAACTTTTTAAAATAATCAATATTATTATCTCTCTTCACTGCGGATTTGCCGCACTCATATTTAAGGTCAGTTTTCAGTTCATGGAGTTTGTCTTTCAGTCTGCAGTGTCGGGTTTAATGATAGCTTAACAGTCTCATGTGGCTCTTTGTATACACCACTGTATTACTAAATCCTGGTATTGTAGATACAACTATACATGCGTTTAAAAAGGCACATGCGTGCTTATCAGGGTGGACATCAAAAGCTGAAAATTCGGAACATCTGTCACGATCTAATTCAGATGAGTTTACTGAAATTGCAACTTGGTGTTGCACTATGACTTCATGGTTTGACAGTCTGTTAATCCCGCTTACTAGAAAAAGGCTCTTGGGATAATTACTCGGCTGTAGAGTTAAATGACTAAGTTTCTCCCACTGAACATACTGTATTATATGCAGCACCTACGCACAACCTCACCGGATAAATCAATGCGCAATTACGTGGCTCTAATGTTAGAGCCACGTAATTGCGCATTGATTTTTCCGGTGAGCATGCGACGTAAAGTCACGTGGGCATGCCGCGTGAGCAATCGAACTGAGTCTAAAGTTTTCGTGTGCAAATTGAAGCGGGTGCTCTCCAATCATCAAAAGTAACAAAGTCATTGAACACATTTATACAGTTACCTTTACGTTTACCTACCATATATCACAGATTTGCTTTTTTTTTAGTACTATGCAAAAAAGCAACCACAGAGCGACAGTCTGGGTCAATGGTGGCCGAGGCGACGGCAAGGCTAAAGAAACCCTCGAAGCGCTAGACTAGCTCTGTAACGGAATATAACAAAAGTATGAAACGAAAATGTGTTCTTTGTTGCCGGACTGTAAGATGAAAGTAGACACAATTTCGGGCTCCTACATTTTGTCCGAAACTTTATATTAACGAATCTATTACTGTACTGGAAATGACGAATAGAATAAAATTCATTCTTACCTTATAATCGTGGTGCAGGCCAGTGCAGTGCATGAACTTATGCCTTCTCCAGTGAATTCCACTGAGAGTAACTGTAATGTCCCGCTCTACTGTACAAGACTTGTGAATGGTTACCTGAAGGGATGTACCACTGTGAGAGGGGTGCTACGGAATAGTCCAAGTGATCGCTGCTTTAATTTCCCGGTCAACTATACATACATTGCAAGTAGACATGATTTTATTAAAGCTGTTGAACTGTAACTAGACCATAAATCAGTAATAACAAAAGAACACTCAATCTATTTTCTCCGGTACTTTATACCCGCTCAGTAATTTAACGCTCAACTACAAATCAATGGCTTTTTTTATGGTGACCTGTAGGGATTTACCACTGAAAGAGGCTCTTTGGATGATCGCAGCTTTGATCTCTGGTCATCTATAAATAGACGTTGTTTGTTGTTTTTCAGCGTAGTTGTTGTCACCTGGTCGACTACAAATAGATCAAATATCAATGACAAAAACAACGTTAAATCAACATTATTACAAAGTTCCTACAGTGCAGTACAATGTAGCCTAATCCGGCTAATGTAACAAGTGCGATAAAACCGTATTTTCAATAATATAAAGTGGCCAAATGAAGTAACATATTAAAGACTTTATTACCATGCCTCACCTAAAATGGCATGTTGGCAACATTCCTAACGGACCAAGGTTAGCATGACTTTTTTTTTTTTCACTTACTACAAAGCTAACATGTAACATGCGCTTAAAAGGACAAAGTAATGTTTCAGAATCATGGTTTAGCTTTTAGGTAGCAAAGTCAAACATTAATTGAGATTAACTAGGGTACTTGCAGTCAAATGTGGTGTTTTTTGTTGGTGCAGAGATTTCGCATCCATTCACTTGAATGTAGTTTGTCGCACATAGCTTGATTGAGACAACACAAATATGAGGTTGACTGTGATTGGTTACCACAAATCCGGATCACAGGTTGTGTTAAGGGGTGGATTAAAAAAAAAAAAGTTCAGTCTTGCCAATCCAATCACGAACAATGTACCTTCTGCCACCGTACTTTGAATTTTCGGGATGCTATATATATCTGCCCAGCCTTTTGGCGGACTTTTTATGGACAATCATGTCTGAACGTAGCGCTGCATTTCGACGGAGAGTCAATGATATCAGAGACAGAATGAATGCCCAATTTAACCGGCTACTGAATCAAGATGACAGTGAAGAGGGGACTTCTCTTCTACAAAGGTGAAACGCTTTGGTGGTGGTTACTATATTGGCAAGCTTCTAGCTTTGTGCCTTTTTAGTTCTTGCCAAAAAAAAAAAACCTTTTACGTTTTTAAATAATAAATGGCTCGTTTACTAATTATCTGTTACAATTCAATCCACAGCATTTAACAAATTCTGTAATCATAAAAGTCTCTCCTAGGTTGACGATTTCAAATGACAGGCATTTTAATCCCTCTTATGTGCATTTATGCATAAGGATTTTAGTTTATAAATGTAGCATATCCCACATTTTCTGGGAGCATTTAATTTGCCAGACAATCGGAAAATGCATGCAATAAACACCGATACTGAACATTCATGCCTTACTTGGAGTGTGTGGTGTTTTGTTTTGTTTTGTTTGGGGGGGGCTCTGTGTCATATTAGTTTGTGACTTAACTTATCTCATGGTCTAATGATAGCTTTGGAGTTTTCCGCCAACAGCACGGGGGTGGACCAGTGCGCAGGCCAAGAAGCGGGAGAACCAGACATCGCCAGTTAACGTTTAAGGTGTCAGTACTAAGGAATCCGACACTGACCCACTACCGATCTCATAGGGGTAATCTTTATTTTAAGATTAATTATTTGGAGTGATGGTTTTCAAAAAAATTGTATCATGGTGTCATTTGTTTACAAATTGTAGAATTTGGCATTAGATTTTTAGCACCTTTGTAATCTTTATTTCCTTGCACCAATAAATTGATGTGGAGACACTACAATGTGACAATTTACCCTTTTCCGTTTTTAGGGAAAGTTCTAAATAACATTGCCAGCTAACTTGGTTTAAATTTGTTTACAGATGCCACTCCTGCTACTCGGGTGGTCGTTCCTGTAAACCTAAATGCCGCTGAATTCAGGCAGGCACTACGGGACAATATTGCAGACATACCTTTGCAGTTCGATCTATGCAAAGTGAATGGACAGCGGCTCATTCTTCCTCTTGAAGAGGAGACGCCCCAAGAAATTAGAGCAAGAAACCTACTGGGTCGCTCCAATCTTTATATCCGTCCAAAGGTATTCAAATGTTCCACTGGGGTGGCTGATATGGCATAATTGTCACTATTACTGTAACTCAGTGGCTCTCCAGTCACCCTAATATTGTATAAGCCATCTTTAACATGTCACTGCTCAGAATAGTAAATGCTGTGATTTCCCCATGGATTTAAGACATTCATCTGATCACTATGCCAGATGGCATAGTGCCCCGTCAGTTGAGTCACTGTTAATAACAGAAATGCAGTAGAGCAAGCTTGAACTGTGGTCTAACGGTTTTTTGTTGTTTATGGGCTGATCTTTCATAAAACAATTGTGTGTAAAGATTTATATTTTTTCATTTTGTTATTGTAATCCCAGTTTCCTGGGTTTTGGTGTTATGGGTTTTTCATTCTTTTGTAATATCCTTAACCTTTCTTTTTCCTTTTTTTCATTTGTTGTTCAGTTTCATTTATATTTTAATACTCTGTTTTAGATTACAGAAGCCAATGACGACTCAACTGGTGGAGAAGTGGTGCAGTCTGAAATGGCAATGTAAGTGTTTGACCACTGCCTTTGGACTGTAGCACTATAAATGCATTACACCCTCTCATCATCAATATTTACCATATTGCAGTGTGCTGCATGACACAGAGACACCTGACCATAGCAGGCACAATGTACAGGAGCCAGAGGTTATCAGGTAAATGGCACTGTTTGTTTATGAGTTGGAATTTTAATCTTAAAATATTGCACAAATTTTATTTTTTGGTAAAACAACTGTTGTACAAACTAATTCTATCATTATTATAACTTGGATCATTTTGTGTAGTCTAGATCAAGAAATATCTGCGTTGGGGTCCTGTTCCTGTTATTAAATATTACTGCTATTCCTTTGCAGTGGTCTGCATGAAAACCATACAGCAAATTCTAGTAGGCATGGTCTCCAGGAACCAGAGGTTAACAGGCAAGTGGTAGTTGATGAATAACGTGCCAAAACTGAAGTGTAAACTGTAACTTATTGTCTATTTACCTATGGTGTGTGTTTTATAAGTACAATATAACGGGGTGAGACCAGCAAAAATTAAAAATTTAAAGGTTGCATGTATTGAACCGAGTACATTTATGTACTCTGACTATAGACCAATGGTTTAATTGCCTCATTTGGTTTCTGTTTTGCTGTTTCACATTTTTGAGATTTGTTGATGTCGTGATATTGGCATTTTTAATTGCTGACAATGCATCGATAACACTTTAGTCAGCCTGACCATTCAGACACTTGGAACTACAGATCACCCAAAATATTCACAGTAAACAGTTCTGTGTTTACCAATTTCAGTGTAATTCCATAAATGGGCACTGTAGTGGCAGTTCCTTATGTTTCCCAAAACATCTAACAAAAAATATACAGAAGACACTGCTGCCCTGTGATAATCTTTTGTACGCAGGCAAAACTGCACTGTCCAAACTTTAAAGTTGCATTGTATAGTTTATTGATCCAGTTTGTCAACCAATAACAAGATCTATTTTTGTTGCTTCATGCTGCTTGTCTCAAATTTAAAAACAAAACAAAAAAAACTACACAAAACCATTGGCCTATCCCAGTGCATACTGGTCCTATACCAGTCTCTTAATTTATCAAAAATGGCCCTGAAGTTCTTCCTGGCTGACTTGACAAGATAAACAACAAAACGATGAAGTGAGTATTAACCTACAAATAAAAGATTAATTAACCCCAAAATAGAAGTAAACTAACAAAACTTTACATTTTAATATTTTGAAATTTGTTAAAATACAAATGCTCCAACACATGTAATCAAGGACCACGCGGCCATTTTAAGTGGCTGTATCTGTACAGTAAAAGAATCTGATTTCACATTATCAGATGAGTCAATACATTTCAATATGTATACATGATATTAAAAAATCAAATGCATTTGTGTTCTGTTTAGGGAAGAGTTTTACATCGACTCTGCAGAGTCAGAAGTATCAGACCTGGCTGTCCTGGCTTCCCCTGAACAAAATGATTCACATGTATGTGTCATGAACAACACCGCCAGAACTGCTGTGGATGTTTTTATGTAGTCGTGACCTCTCTCTCTCTCTCTCTCTCTCTCTCTCTCCCCCCCCCCCTTCAGGATGAGATGGACCTTGCTACTGTGTTGAAAGATTTCCAGGAAATGCATCTTGACACCAGCAATTATTGTACAGTAATAGCCCGACGAAGGAAAATCCTACATAGTGCCTGCATGGCACTTTCGAAGTCATATTTTGCCTGGCATAAATTGCCAAACATTGAATTCGTTGGTGAAATGGCCGATGATTATGGAGGCCCAAGGCGGGAATTTTTTCGGTAAGCCAAAGTCCCATCTTTCCCACACAATAATAGAATGCGTCAATGTGTTTTTTGTTGTTGTTGCAAAGATGAAATCACAATTTGACTCAATTTTTTTTTTCTACCTTTTCCTGCAGCTTACTTATGGTCGAAACTCAGAATTCCCTAGGGATTTTTGAGGGGAAGCCTGGCAGTCTGCTGTTCAGTTATAGCCAGCAGTTGCTGTCAAGCAACAAGTTTTATACGGCTGGTAAAATGATTGCTTGGTCGATAGCACACAATGGGCCAGGGCCACGGTGTATCAATAGACACCTGTTCTGTATGATGTGTGGCCAGAAGACATCTCTTGATGACTTTGATGTCGAGGTCTTCATGGACGATGACATTAAACAGAACATAGAAAAGGTAAAGCTGTGTACATGCTGAGGTGTAATTAAATTCAGTGAAACACAATGCATAGCTTGACTCATCAGTTGAATGTCTCAAAATGTAAGTCAACTAGTGAATGCTTCAAACGTATGTATTTATGGAGCTGCCTGATTTTCAAGGTTTCCAACTGCAGCACCCCAGAAGACCTGGCAGACTTGAAAAGTCACCTTGGGGACTGGATTGCAGGCTGTGGTATCCCTGACATCTACACTGCCACACTACACTGCCACACTACACTGCCACACTACTTGATGTTAAGAGGATAAGGGGCGAGATTGTATCTCATTTTGCGTTTCACAGGTGAGAATTTGTTAGAAAATTACAAAGTAGTTTGCTGGTCAGTGCTCGTCTTCCCATTGTGTTCCCCCCTAATAGTTAACACTTAAACAAATCAATCTGCTAAATTGATATTGCAGTTAAGGTAGTGTTGAAATTGACAAAACAAGCCTTTTTCTGTTTTGTTTGACTGTTTTGCTATGTGGTATGAATTGAGAGTACAATCTGTGGTCAACAGGGTTGCCAGCATGATTCAACAGTTTGTTGCCGGTATGGACTCGTGTGGTCAGTTCTGGCAAATGGTGAAGAGATGCTGGAAGCAGTTCCTTCCTGTATTTACAAATGCAGGAAATAAACTTACAAGGAACAGCTTCCAGGATCTCTTCACCATTGGATGGAGTCCAGCTGGAAGTAACAGACGTGAAGAAGAGGAAGCCACCATCTTTCAGTGGGAATGGTGGCTTATGGCCATTCAGGGTGAGTACATAGAATACAACACATGTCTTGGTTCTGTTTGAATTGCTTCAGGCATCTCATGTTAAATACAGTGTCCACAATACAAAATACAGACAACTAAATCTAAACAACACTTGGGTGCAATGAAACCTTTGAACTTTGCAAAATCCACACATTCTTACAGCATATGGGGAAGTTTTTGATTATTTTACCTTTTAGGTAAGTTATTTTAAAGGAAACGACCTACAAATATTTTT
The DNA here is from genome assembly GCF_001858045.2 of Oreochromis niloticus. Classification (NCBI taxonomy): domain Eukaryota; kingdom Metazoa; phylum Chordata; class Actinopteri; order Cichliformes; family Cichlidae; genus Oreochromis; species Oreochromis niloticus. Next base: position 3,187,682 of record NC_031985.2, read on the forward strand.
GGAAGATTATTTCTTCTGTCATTTCTACCAGATCTTGGTTGTTGAGACTGATAGGATGTAATTTGATTTTCATTGTGATTTCTGTTAAAACATTAATTTTATTACATGACCACAAACTTCTCTTAACACTAAAATATTAAATGTTTATATTACATATTTGTATTTAAATTAGTAAAATTTATGATTCAACTGTATTAGCACATCTGAGATTAAGGAAGTGTGTTTGCAGTGTTTAAGACAGGTCTCACCTTTCAAATTGTGTTATTCTGTCTCTTTGAGACAACGGTCATTTGTTAATTAGATGCACTGCCTAAATTGAAGCTTCAGGTATTCCATTGACTATAAAGAAACCTCGTGTATATTAGTGTCCTAGGTAATCAAGTGGTGCAATGACAACACCCATGCAAATGTGACATCACTAGAAAGTCAACAATGTACTTTTGCAAGGACAGAATGAATAACTTGTTTTTAAAACATACACATTGCATAAACAGTCCTTGACATATAGGTCAGACTCGGAGGACCAAAATTAATTTCCTGTCTTAGGAGGGCAGGATTACTTTAAGTAATTTTTTTTTTATTATTATACAGTGCTTTGCAATATTGGTTTTGCCTAACAACCTGTTTTTGACTCCAAAATAGTCATTAATGCAACTGCTCTACAGTAATGGTAAATGGACTGATTCTTATATAGCGCTTTTCTACTCTCCCGGAGCACTCAAAGCGCTGCATACAACATGCCTCATTCACCCATTCACACCCACTCATGCAGGCACTTCTAAACTCAAGTGCAAATTATAACTACATTCACACACATTCACACTCCGATGAATGCATCGGAGGGCAATTTGGGGTTAGTATCTTGCCCAAGGACACTTGACATGCAGACTGGGGAAGCCTAGGATCGAACCACCAACCTTGCGATCAGTAGGTGACCTGCTCTACCACGTGAGCCACAGCCACCCAAGTCAGTGTAACTGATTATAAATCTTTGATTCATGAACCTATACATTGCACCTTATTTACTAGTTGTATGTATTTCAACAGAGCAAGAGGTGGACCACATGTTTGAAGAGCTGCTGGTCTTCATAACTGGGGCTGACTTACTTCCACCACTGGGGTTCCCACAGTCCTGCAACATAGACTTTTACGATCAGGAGCCGGGGATGCGGCGCATCCCATACGCATCAACATGCAGCTTATCCCTGTATCTTCCAAGAGGTGTTGCAGATGAAGATCAATTTAAAGATCTTATGAACGATGCATTAAAAGGATCCCTTGGATTTGGAAAGGTGTAGCTGCATACATGAACTGATGCTGGGAAGCTATGGTTAAAACCTGTGGCCTTTTGGGATGAAGTTATTGTAAGTGTTAAATGGGATTGCTCCTGGCACTCAGGCTTCTTAAAGATTTTACATTTTAAGTGTTTTTACAAATGACTGTTCATTGTGTATATAGTTGTATTTATGGTCCAGTTAAGACAACTGGGGTATGCATGCATCAAGCCCTGAAAAATAAGTGGTGTTCAGAAAGTTTCCAGTATTGGAAGGAAAATGACAATTCATCTAGAAATATTCGTTTGAAAGTTTGTTGTGGATTGTGTTCAATTACAGTACACTGCATAGTGTGGGTTTTGTTTTTAATTTATTTTTTTCAAGATGTACAACAAATGCCAAACTTTGAACTAAAAGACATTGACTCTTGTAAAATAAAATATTGTAATGTCAGTTCTCATGGTGTCTTGTCTGTTTACAAATTAAAGTTGAGCCTTACCTGTTACTGTCAAATACTGGTATTGGGTTCCATTGACAAGGGCTATGTAGTACAATTATGTGCTTAAGTCAAGGTAAATGGTTCAATGAATTTACCCTCATCGGTTCTCAAACCAAGAACTCAAGAATCAACTCAGACTTAAAAGTTATGAATTCATTTTACTGCTTTCAAGAACAAAGCAGTTTTAACAAACTGACTTTAAACTTTGGTGTTAACTCTGAGATTGGCATCTGGCCTTTGACTATAACCTGGTTAAAAATCAATTTGAGGACTCTGAACATGTGTCAGTGCTGACCGTGATATTATTTTGGTTAAACTGTTCGCGGGGGAGTTTTATGGAAACATTTAAGACTTCTGCCTAATTTTACATTTAAATAGTTTGACATGAACTTTGTAGTGAATTATGTAAATGTGGTAGAATTATGTAAGCGATAATGGCTGTAAAGCTAGTGTTTTGTTTTTTGCAAAAATAACATCAAGATAATAAACACTGGCATTTAATTATATTTTATACATAAAAAGGCACTAACTGTAATTAACAAAGTAAAGAAAATGATTTGTTAGACTCAGTTTGTTGGTGAACGATGCTTAAAAAGTGTGTAGCAATTCGGACAGTCAATCCAGTGATTGCTTTGCATTTTCTATGGTCATGGCTTACCTTCTTTATTACAGTCATTTTGCTGTACGTGACAATATATTTAGCTAAAGTTCCTTCTGCTTGTTTAGGTTTCTCCCTGTGTTCTAGGTTCATTCAGCCCAACCTCAGGAAACTTGTCTGCTTGCCTACTGTCATCTCTACAAGCCTCCTCATATTCATACTGTCTGACTCTGCTGATAAGGAACCAAAATCACTGAAATGAAGTCGCTTTCTAGCCTATATTTTTAAGCCTGTTCATCCAAAAAAGGGATTACACAGTGGTACATGTTTATAGATCAAACACTCTAAAAATGAATGTTTTTCATTTTCACTAATGTGTGTGCACAAAGGACACAGCCACAAGTGCTTCTACAGTGTTTGTTTTTACTTTTAGCTACAGGGTGGTTTAAATAAATGTCACACATGAACTTGTAATCTCTGAAAAATAACGGGAAAAGGTGAGATTTGAAGTGACTAACTTCAAGATACCTTCAATGCACTAAGTCGGAAGAAGAAAATTAACTCCCCTTTAGCTGCTTAAAGCAAAGAGCTTGAAACAGAGGAAGAGAATTGTCTTTGTAGAATGTGTGCCAGGTCTATTGAGTTAAGGATGGTTGTGGCCGGTTGTGGAAAGACACTGGATTGAAATGCTAGCTTTCTACAGTCGCTGCTTATCAACGGGCACTGTATTTGTAACTTCTAAAAACTTCTAAAACGGCAAACAGGACTTTGGCTAAGAAGAGGACAACCAACATTCTACCAGTTCTATCGACCGGAGTGTTTCGGGCTGCGCTCCCTAACCGGGAGATAACTAGCAAGTTTACGGTAGCATTAGCTACCAGCAGCTGCTAGCTCGCCAGTTAAATAAAAGAAGAAAGGACCCCTGGACTGGAAAGGCTGGTTAAGACAAATATTTTATTGGAGTTCCACGAATAACACAAACTAAAAACAGTATGCCACCCAAGAAAGGCCCAACACCAGAGGAGGTCGAGGACATAAAAACCTCCCTCGGAGCGCTGTGCGGAGACGTGGCCGCAGTCAGGGCGTAGCAGGAGCTGCTTCTGGGGCTTCTGGAGGAGGTAAAACAGCTACGCCTCCAAAATGCCGAGAAGGACAGACGAATCATGGATCTCGAGCGGCGGGTGGATGAGCTGGAGCAGTACACCCGTACGAACGACGTGGTCATCAGCGGTATTAAAATCAAGCCACGCTCGTACGCGCGCGCGGTGGCCGGGAACGTCGGGGAGCCCAGCGACGAGGAGACCCGCTCGGTGGAGCAACAGGTGGCGTCCTTCCTTCAAAGCAAGGGGACCCGGAGCACGTAGAAGCATGTCACCCACTGCCCAGGAGGAGCGACAGACCGGCGGCCGTCATTATGAGATTCGTCAATCGGAAAAACAAGGTCGCACTGCTGAAACAAGGACGCAAACTGAAAGGCACGAACGTTTTCATTAATGAGCATCTGACACGAAAAAACGCAGACATCGCGAGGAAGGCAAGGCAACTGAAGAAGAACGGTAAAATACAACATACATGGGTAACAAACTGCAAGATTTTCATTAAGCTAAACGGGACACCAGAAGAGGCAAAAGTACTGATAGTGAGGAACATGGAGGACCTGGACAAGTACAACTGACACTAATGTATCGAGGTAATATATAACTCTAATGACAATCAAAGATGATAAATACACCAACATCTCTAATTAAACCAGGAAATGACATGGACACGTTGAAATCAATTCTCCAACAGAAAATTATTGATCTAGATTGTGAATATAAGGAGCATAATAAAATAGACCCAGAAATAGATTCTGAAAGTAATTTTCTCTCTTCTTTTGTTAAAAATTGTAATTATTTCACACAGGAACAATATGAAAAAAAAATCAACCTAGACGGGAAGCTCTCATTAATTCACTTTAACAGCAGAAGTATGTACTCTAATTTTGATTTCATTAAGGACTACTTGCAACAATTTTCTCGCCCCTTTAGTGTTATAGCCATCACTGAAACTTGGTTCAATGTCGATAAAGGAATAGATTTCGGTTTGAATGGATATCATTTAAAATACATGAATAGATTAAATAAGGCGGGTGGCGGGGTTGCTATATATGTTCATAACTCTATAAAATATAATGTTGTAACAACTATGTCTATGGCTATTGATGGAATTTTGGAATGTTTGACCATTGAGATCATGAATGAAAAAAAGAGAAATGTTATAATAAGTTGCATATATCGGACACCCAGTTCAAGTATCGACACTTTTAATGAATGGATAGAAAAAATGTTTGCTTCGGTGAACCAAAAATTACTATTCATCTGTGGTGATTTTAATATTGATTTGCTAAACCCAACAAGGTTAAAAGCCATTGATGACTTTACTGACACGATGTACAGCTTATCACTATATCCAACAATAACAAAGCCAAGCAGAATAACATCACATAGCGCCACTATTATTGACGACATTTTTACTAATGTCATGGATTTCCAAATTAATAGTGGCCTGCTTGTCTGTGATATAACTGACCACTTACCAGTTTTTACTTTGTGTGACTGTGATTTAAAAAAAATAGATACCAAGATTACGATAGCAAAGCGAACAATAAATTCATGCAATTCATGCCTTCAATTTCGATTTAGCGCAACAAGATTGGAGTTCGGTGTATGAAGAGTCAGATGTGGACAAGGCTTATGACAATTTCCTAGATATTTTCACTATGTTGTACAATAAACATTGTCCTGTAAACGAACACAGGACAAAGAAAAAAAAGATAAAAAGTCCTTGGCTCACAAAAGGAATCATCAATGCTTGCAAAAAGAAAAACAATCTGTATAAACAGTTCATCAAAGTAAAAACAAAAGAAGTGGAATGTAGATATAAAGCATATAGAAATAAATTGACTGATATTATAAGAACGAGTAAACAACTTTATTATAGAAGAAGATTATATGAAAATAAAAACAATACAAAAGGAACTTGGGATGTGTTAAATAACTTAATTAAACAAGGATCTTCTGGAACATCATATCCTGAATATTTCATTGATGCAAATGGTGAAAATCACAACATGAGTAACATTGTTGATGGGTTCAATAAATTTTTTATAAATGTTGGCCCTGAACTAGCAGCGGACATCCCGTGTCAAAAAAATGAAAATATCAGTAATATAAAATCAAATCCTTTTTCACTGTTCCTCTCAGCTACAAATGAGCAAGAAGTAATAAATATCACATTAAAATGTAAAAGTAAGTCTTCAATGGATTATCATGACATAAATATGTCTGTAGTTAAACAGGTTATTCTGAATATTGCTAGTCCCTTAACATATGTCTGTAATTTATCATTTCAGTCCGGTTGTTTTCCAAAAAAAAATGAAAATTGCGAAAGTAATACCACTATACAAAAGTAATGACAAACACAGTTTTACCAATTATAGGCCTATTTCTCTACTGCCTCAATTCTCAAAAATTTTAGAAAAACTTTTTAATTCAAGATTAGAAAAATTCCTTGAAAAACATCAAATAATAAATGTTGGTCAGTATGGTTTCAGAACGCAAAGAACCACTTCAATGGCGATAATTGAGGCAGTAGAAGAAATTACTAATGCACTGGATAAAAATAAATATGCAGTTGGTATTTTTGTTGATCTCAAAAAGGCCTTCGACACAATCAATCACTCAATTTTATTGGATAAATTGGAAAGATATGGTATTCGAGGGAAAGCTGGTAACTGGTTAAAAAGTTACCTAACGGGTCGGGAACAATATGTTAGCATAGGGCATTACCATTCAGAAAAACTTGGTATTACATGTGGTGTTCCCCAAGGGTCATTGTTGGGACCAAAACTTTTCAATGTATACATAAATTATATTTTTGATGTTTCTCAAGTACTTAAACTCATACTGTTCGCAGATGACACCAACATATTTTTCAGTAGCGATGATTATACCGATCTTGTAATGACCGTAAACAGGGAGCTAAAATTAATTAAAAAATGGATGGATATAAATAAATTATCATTAAATATAAATAAAACTAAGGCAATGTTTTTTGGTAATTTAAAATATAATATAGAATTACCAATTACTATAGAAGGTGTACCCATTGATAATGTGAGTGAAAACAAATTTTTGGGAGTCATAATTGATAACAAAATTTCATGGAAACCCCACGTCAGACACATAAAAACCAAAATTTCCAGAAGCCTCGCAGTTTTGAATAAAGTGAAACCATACCTTGATAAAGATGCACTTCGTACTCTGTACTGTACTCTGGTTCTTCCATATTTTACATATTGTGTGGAAGTGTGGGGAAACACATATAAAAACACAACTAATCCATTAGTCACAGTACAGAAACGAGCACTGCGTATTATTCACAAGGCTGGTTATCTAGATCATACTCACAAACTCTTTCTTCAGGCAAAGTTACTTAAATTCCAGGATCTGGTTAATTACAATACATCCATAATCTTATACAAAGCCTTTAATAAACTTCTACCTGCAAATTTACAATCTATATTTGAAATTCGAGAAAGGGCTTATAATGTGAGAGGCTTTGGACAATTCAAATTACCCAGAACTCGAACAACCCGTAAAGGTTTTTGTGTGTCTGTATGTGGTGTGAAAATCTGGAACAGTCTGAGTTTACAACTGAAACAATGCAAAAATATTCATAGATTTAAATTTCTCTACAAACAGTTGGTCTGGTCACAGTATAATCAATGATGGTGTTAGTGTGCTCTGAAATGTCTGTTCTCTTACCATTGCTGGTATGGATTCAAAAAAAAAAAAAAAAAAAGTGTATGTATGTACATATATGTACATGTGTGTGTAGATGTGTGTTTGTTACTATGTAATTATTATTGCCTGTTACCTGTGGTAACGCAATTTATAATTAATATATTTTGTATTCAGTTATGAAGGTTCTATTTGTTGTTTGCGAGCTGCCGTTGAGATGCCCGGGGCTGTTGATGTGTTGTTTGGTTTGCAATGATGGGCGTAGCTGTGGGTAGCTATTGTTTTTTTGTTGATGAGTGAGTATAGGGGTGGGATTTAATAAGTTTTCTTCGTCCCACTCCTTTTCAGGTAAATTTTGTTTTTTGTTTTTGTGCACTTTATGTTTAATATATGTATTTTGTTGTGCCTGAAATGAACAAATAAAAAAAAAAAAAAGGAAAAAAAGCCAGATCAAAATATGTTCACAATTGTCTACTGACAGTGAAGATGTAAAATGACATAAGGGAATGCCACATATTTCTCTTCTTGTGGTTTCCAAAAAAGAAATTTAAAAGAGGCAATACACATGACATTTTTTCTACTTAATTTACGTGTGTGTGCCATCCAGAGGGAAATACCTCATGATCAGAATCGCGTTTATTGGCAAAGTATACGCACAAACACATACAAGGAATTAGGTTCCGATTGAGGGCGTCTCTCAAGCAAAAAAATGTAAAACACAATCCATCTATATGTATGGACATACATAAATACACATGCACATATGCACACAGGTGTATAAACTAACAATATAATACACAATCTAATTCTTTTATACAGAGATTACAGACGTTAATACCAAAGACTGCAGTTGCAGTCTAGCAGTGTGACAGTTCAACCACTTAGGAGGGAGATGGCGAGGGGAAAGAAAATGTTCCTGTGTCAGGTGGTCCTGGTTTGAAGGCTTCTGTACCGTCTGCCAGAGGGCAGCAGGTCAAAAAAGTCTGTGTCCAGGGTATGAGAGGTCTGTGATGATTTTCCCTTCCCGTTTCCTGGTTGTTGAGAGGTGCAGGTCCTGGATGGAGGGCAGGGGGTGCCAATGATCTTTTCTGCTGCCAGTACAGTCCACTGCAGCCTGCTCCTGTCCTGTCCTTAGTGGCTGCTTCATACCGGACTGTGATGGAGGAGCACAGGAGAAACTCAATGACTGCAGTGTAGAACTGGCGTAGATATGGTGAGGGGAGGCAGTGTTGAGGGATATCTCCACAGTCTTAAGCGTGTTCAGTTCCAGCTTGTGCTAACTGCACCAGAGTACAAGCCTCTCAACTTCCTGCCGGTGTACAGACTCAACACCATCTTTAATGAGGCCAATGACGGTGGTGTAAAACTGCATATCAGGTTCTTTTTCAATGCATGTTGAAGGGGCAAAATATTCCTGAGATGCTGTTACTAATATTACATTTGAAGGCTATTATACAGTGGTATTACTTTAAACTGAACACAAAAGGATTTTGATCAAAGTTAATGTCTCCACTTGTTTCAAAAAAAAAAAAAAAAAAAAAAAAGCATTCTGTCATTTATTTGCTTTTATTATTTATTTGGTCCCTCCGCGGACCATCTCTGCACTGCGTGGGTGATTAGTGGCTCCGTGCACACTAAGTGCTGCACACAGGGACAAGGCGCACTAGGTTACGATCAGATCTTCCCTGGGCAGGGGGAGGTAATGAACTGAATGCCACTTTTTCATTGGTATACATTAAGTACAATGTTTTTTTGCCTACGGTGGGGCAGGTCACATACTGGGTGAAGGTGGGCAGTGTGGAGTCCAGCGAGACATGATTAAAGTCCCCTGATATTAGAAGAAGAGCTCTCGGAGATTGCGTCTGCAGTCTGTGGACCACAGAGAGTCACAGGCTGCCTCCACGGATGCTAACGGCTAATAGCTCAATGTCTCTGTTGCAGAGTTGTTCTTTCACAGCAATGTGCCCAGGGATACCACAACTGTCTTTAACAAACACTGCCAGGCCCCCTCCTTTCCTCTCACCGCTGTCTCTCATCTTGTCCGGCCGCAGCAGCTGGAAGCCGGGCAGCCTACTCACAGAGGGAGTACCGGGCAGTACTGCCACTGTGACCGGGTTAGCGTCATTAGCTCCTCAATCATATCAGGGAGCGATCTCACATTTACAGTGACTACAGGAAGGAGAGATGGTGTGTAAGGTGTCCTTCTTGGGAGACATCACCCCCGCCTCTTCCCTCACTGGGGACGTAGGGTCTGTCTGCCGGTAGCGCAGCTGCAGGGCGCAGCGCTAACAGCTGATCCCTAACGTAAACAAAGGAGCCATGCGCCGAGTGTCCAAATACGGGTGAAAAAAGAGGAGACAAAAGAAGAGAAAAGTCAACATAACTAGCACGGAGTGGTAATGCATGATGGCAGAATCTGATTGCTAAGACATAAGTTAAAGGTTAAGAGGAGTAAAGAGGAAAATAAGAAAGAAGCTCAGAAATGAGCAGAGCTAGCTCTGCTCAGGGTAATGAGCAGCTCTGCTCATTACCTGTTAGCTGCCATAAGAGGTAACACAGTTAAGGTTTCAGAAAAAGCATTCTGTCGTTTGTTTGCTTGATCATGCCTTAAACACATCAAAATGCATAGTGGGATTATAATACAAGTCAATACTGTGACAAGCACTGGTACTGAATAGGCAATCACTTAGCAGCAAGGTGAATCGGTGATGCATTAGTGTGGTCTGCACTTCCTCTTCTTTGATTGGGTGAAATGAGTTGAAAGTAATTGGATGAGGGAACCATGGGGAGTGCCCTGCATAATTTCAATAAAACGCCGTTTTAAACGCCGTTACAGCTGGCACAGAACGCCGTAAAAAACGCCGTTTTTATGCATCTTTGAACGGCGTTTTCTGCCGAGTGGCGGAAAAAACGGCGTTTCCGTCTGTCTTTGAACGCCGCTTTTTACGTCACTCGGATGGTGCGTTCAGGGCGCCATGTGAGAGTCGGAAAAAACAGCGTTTGTCGAAACAGAACGCCGTTTTTTTCGGTGTTTTGAATAATTAAACAGCGTTTTTTACGCCATTTCTTAACCAAACGGGTTAGAAAAGTGGCGAATTTTGGCATTAATGGCTTGCCATAGAGGTGCGAATGTGCACGCATCAAATTAGGGGCATTAGGGGCATTTTCGCTCGCGTCTATCGTGTTCGGTGTGAACACACCATAATGCAGACCTTCCCAAAGTGTGGGGCCCGCCCCCTAGGGGGGCGCAGAGCCATTGCAGGGGGGGCGCGGCATGAAAAAAAGAACAACAAAAAAAACGCTTGGACACTGCTAGCACGGGGCGCCTACACAAACGCAAAGCAGGAGGTGAAGCATCGCTGAATATGTTTCCAAACCAATTTCATTCTAAGCCAAAGACTAGAAAATATGGTGAAACATATCTGTCCTTTCGCTTCACCTGCACAGGTGCCGAGGTAGGTCTCCCCTGCATAATTGGTTTTCCCTTTGTCGGGAGCAGCGCTGGGCTGTTCAAATCATGGACAAACAGTATCCCACATTCTTGATTTTTAGTTCACAAACACTTGTTGTAACAACTAACTACTTCTGAAATGTTGGAGATGTTAGCTCTTTATTCAGTAAAGTTACAGTGGGATACAAATAATATCAGGCTGATCCTGCCATGATTTGTTCCCCCTGTTCAAATCATGGACAACCAGGATCCCACAGTTGTTTATGTTTTTGAACTTATTTTGCAGAGGGAATTTTTGAAAAATGTATTGATAGCAATGTTGAACATTATTACACAGGGAAAAAAAACAACTACATGTAAAATAATCACACCGTGACGCCTCTGCCTTTGTAAATGAGGGACTATAACTGCGTGTGTATATGTAAGCGTGTAAAACCTGCAGATAGTCAGATTAACAGTAACAGTATTTTGTCTCTATCTGCCATTCTGCAATTCATGTCATGTAAACAATAACGTGCGCACAGCGTGATGTGAAAAAAGGCACATACCTTTGACATTGCGTGATGAACTATCCATGAAGCCAGGTAACACACACCAATTAGTTAAACTGCAGGAATGTCTTAAAGACATAAAGACCTGGATGGCCGCTAACTTTCTGCTTCTTAATTCAGATAAAACTGAGGTTATTGTACTCGGCCCTGAAAATCTTAGAAATATGGTATCTAAGCAGATTCTTACTCTGGATGGCATTACCTTGGCCTCCAGTAACACTGTGAGAAACCTTGGAGTCATTTTTGACCAGGACATGTCCTTCAATGCACATATTAAACAAATATGTAAGACTGCTTTCTTCCATTTGCGCAACATCTCTAAAATTAGAAATATCCTGTCTCAGAGTGATGCTGAAAAACTAGTTCATGCATTTATTACTTCCAGGCTGGACTACTGTAATTCACTATTATCAGGAAGTCCTAAAAACTCGCTGAGAAGCCTTCAGCTAATCCAAAATGCTGCAGCAAGAGTACTGACAGGGACTAGAAAGAGAGAGCATATTTCTCCTGTTTTGGCTTCCCTTCATTGGCTTCCTGTTAAATCCAGAATTGATTTCAAAATCCTGCTCCTCACATACAAGGTCTTAAATAATCAGGCCCCATCTTATCTTAATGACCTTGTAGTACCATATCACCCTATTAGAGCACTTCGCTCTTGCACTGCAGGCCTACTTGTTGTTCCTAGAGTATTTAAAAGTAGAATGGGAGGCAGAGCCTTCAGTTTTCAGGCCCCTCTTCTGTGGAACCAACTTCCAGTTTGGATTCGGGAGACAGACACTATCTCTACTTTCAAGATTAGGCTTAAAACTTTCCTTTTTGCTAAAGCATATAGTTAGGGCTGGACCAGGTGACCCTGAATCCTCCCTTAGTTATGCTGCAATAGACGTAGGCTGCCGGGGATTCCCATGATGCATTGAGTTTTTCCCTTCCAGTCACCTTTCTCACTCACTATGTGCTAATAGACCTCTCTGCATCGAATCATATCTGTTATTAATCTCTGTCTCTCTTCCACAGCATGTCTTTCATCCTGTTTTCCTTCTTTCACCCCAACCGGTCGCAGCAGATGGCCGCCCCTCCCTGAGCCTGGTTCTGCCGGAGGTTTCTTCCTGTTAAAAGGGAGTTTTTCCTTCCCACTGTCGCCAAAGTGCTTGCTCATAGGGGGTCATATGATTGTTGGGTTTTTCTCTGTATTTATTATTGTGCTATCTACTGTACAATATAAAGCGCCTTGAGGCGACTTTTGTTGTGATTTGGCGCTATATAAATAAAATTGAATTGAATTGAATTGAATTGAACTCTGTATTCCTCGTCCACATGTAAACACAAAAAAGTAGTTTTAAAAAATCTCCGTTCTCGGTGATTCGAAATGCCGTTTAAATGTGGACGAAACAGCTGCGTTTTCAAAAGTACCCGTGTAGGTGTGGACGCAGCGTAAAAGAGTTAGTAGTTTATTTTTGTACTACCTGTAATTTATTGCAGATTGCTTGTATTTGCTTAATTGTTTACTAAATGTTTGAGGAGTGAAATAAACCGCAATGGAGGAAAATATGGGTGTGTGTGGTTGGAGGATGTGTTTGTGTTTGTGCGTGTGCGCGCGGGGAGGTGGGGGGTGCGAACATTTTTCTTGTAAAACAAGGGGGGCCCAGCAAAAAAAGTTTGGGAACCACTGGTCTAACGTAGTGTGACTGCACCTGCATCAGTCTGCAGCAGATGCTGCTGCCTGTCTGCTTTGTTGATATAATCACAGAATCACCGTGTTGAGTGAAGAGTTTGAAGGAACAACAAGAACATTCACTCCACCTCCACAACACACACAAGATATGAGCCAGGAATCATGCACACATACACACACCTGCTAATCAGTGCTAAGTAACAGACTCATGAAATACTAGAAGCTCAGTCAGCAAAACAAACTTGTTGGTCAGGCTGTACCACACAGCAGCTCATATTATTGATCAGAGAATTTAAAATGCCACCGTACAGTTTTTATGAAGAGGGAAACTATCCTTAGAGACCAAAACTCATTTAGTCCTGAATGCAAACATGTTTTTACTGCAGCAAAGGTGCTCATTTTAACATGGGACATTTTGTCATGAGCATGATAATAAAACTCCTCACAGCGTGTTGTGATTCCAGCCAGAATCAGCAGATACAGAACCACCAGGTTCACTTCAAGAGCTCTGAAACGGCTTCTTTTCACAGCTGGAAGCTTCTGCTGGGTTTTTATTTCTACGAAGGCAAAATGGAGAAAATTTTTTTTTTTTTTAATTTAATTATTAAATATGTTTTAATCATAATTTGTTTCCCATTTTTCAAGTTACATTTTTGGGTTTATTATCTGAAAGACATCCCAGCTTCAGCCGACCTGATGATGAGCTGAACGAGTTCATTCTGGTAGTTTTGATGTTTACAGGTGACTGTGTCACATGTTTCTCTTCAGGTGACTTTCTCATGGAGGAGGACCCGTCCCTCCAGTCTCTCTCCTCTGTCCTCTCCTTTGCTGTATTTCACATTCATGCTCAGCTCTGGATCCTCATCAATGATGGAAGACATTTTCAGATGCTCAGTTTTCAACAGTATCAGTTTCCTGTACAGCAGAGCTGTCACTCAGTCGCTGTGTTTCCCTGTTAACTGCAGCTTTTCTATGTGATTCTGCAGTAAATCATAAGTAAATGTTGGTCCTCTGTGCTCTGATGCTGCTGTCGCTTCGCTTTCTCTGTCTCTCTGTGAGCTGCTTTGAACAGGAAGTACAGACGTCATGACAGGAAAACCTAAAACACATTTTCTTCAAGGTTAAAATTAAAACTGCAAACACAAAGTCCAGATAAACAGAATCAACTTTGCTGAAAGTTTATTCAACTTATTCAACTAAAATAAATGTATTTTAAATAGAATTTTTAAATTGTATTTTATTTATTCATTCATGATTTGAGTTTATGAACTCTACTTTTTCACAGACATTTCTTTGGTGTCTTTTTGGACAGAGACCATTGAAACAGTAAAGAAAGTGGGGGGAGAGAGAGGGGCTGAGCTGCAGCACAGAGCCTGGGCTGAACACAAACCTGAGACTCTGCAGTACTTTTTACTGCTGCTAGTTTTTCTGTCCTGACAGATGTGATGAGCTGATCTGTGACTAAATAAGAACACAGAAGTGTTTATATTACAGTCGAGTCACATGATGGAACAAATTTATAGGACAAAATGATAAAAATGCATCTGAACAGTCTCTAAAAATATATATTTTTTTTTATCTGATCTGAAACTCACGTATATGTTGTGCAACATTTAATGTGCCACGCATCCTCGTGTCCTCATTTTATCATCAGATGTTACAGCTGAGATAAAATGGAGAGAGTGAGAGAGAGAGAGAGATTTGAGATGTGAGAGATTTGTCATGTTTAGTGGGTTTGCAGTGTGTAGATATGCAGTGTTGAGCAAGTTCCTTTGAAAAAGTAATTCAATTATAGTTACTAGTTACTTCTTCAAAAAAAGTAACTGAGTTACAATATTCTAAAAGTAATTATTTACTTGAAAAGTAACTTTTGTGTTACTTTAAAAAAAACTGTTTAACCCTCTGGGGTCCAGGGTAGAATTGGCCATTTTGCTACTTTTGATTTTCCCTCCACATTTTACCTTTAAAAACTATTTACTTTGTCTTTTTGGTATCATCCTTTTCAGCTCAACCTCACGTGTCCGAATTTACAGTTATGTTTTCATTTTGACATTATTAAACCCAGATTCTTTTGTCCCCATGATAGAACAGAGAAAACCGACTCATAGTGTGTTAAAATATTGATATTTATTTTTATTCAATCATCTTCCAGAAGAGACTGTCACGGCCGAGGCAGCCCCAAATGTGAAAGGACTCAAATGCAGGACGCCGAACAGCAGGTAAGTAGTTTTAGTGACAACGTTTATTTATACAGTAAGTGTTTATAAACTGGAAAGTGAGGTTAACAAGTGCGAAGTGCCACAACTGAATCAAAGGGGTCTTAAGCAGCCTGGGCTAAGTAAGCAATCTGGTCTTGGACAGTGAAAACAGCAGTTCCGAGGATTGGACTGGGGGGAGAGTCACACTGGGTCCAGGGAAAGGGTCAGAGTCACTGTAAATAGAGTACAGACGTTCAGGTATGGTTCAGGAGGAATATGGATAAGCTGTTCGTTCTGAATCTTCCTTTGTATTGTGTACTTGCCGCGGGTGGTCGGTGGTGACGTGGAGGGGTGAGTGGTCCGGGTGTGTGGTCCGAGATTCCTGGCGTGGAGGCAGGGAGGCAGGCAGGTGGTTCGGGTGAACAGCCCATGGGACTGTCAGGTGGTCCAGCGTCCGGGTTGGAGTTCTTCGGCAGGGGTTAGCGTTTGGCAGCTTGGTGTGGCTATAAGAGAAACACAGGATGAGACAAGGCAATTCACAAAAGGAGTGCGAAATCACGGTGGTGGCCTGCACTAACTAGGGTTAGCTGAGAATCTGGCAAAGAGAAGTTGAGAGCGCTGGCCTTATGAGTCCCCGGCTAAATTACCCACAGGTGTGAGTAATCAGCAGAACATTGAGGCGCCTCCCAGGGGTGGAGATGCCGGCTCGGAGGGAGACACACTGGCACACACCCGGACCATGACAGAGAGAGA
Source organism: Oreochromis niloticus (assembly GCF_001858045.2). NCBI lineage: Eukaryota > Metazoa > Chordata > Actinopteri > Cichliformes > Cichlidae > Oreochromis > Oreochromis niloticus. Next base: position 3,203,462 of record NC_031985.2, read on the forward strand.
CCCCTGCACAGCTCAAACGCCAGTTGCAAGAGCTCTAACATTAGAATAAGCTGTGCCTCATATAGGTTTTATTTTGTTACTTTACACGTCACACAGTCTCAAACATTGCTTATATGGAAAGTTCCTCTTTTCTGGGTCTTATCTATTAATATGCCTGTGCACTAAAACGTCCTGTTTTTCAGTCTGGCTTGTGAGTTAAAAGTGGCCTTGCTCTACAAGCCTTCATTATTAAAGTACATAAAACAATATAATGAGCAGATACACATTAAAAAATATTTCTTTTGTTCCTAACAGTCCCCCTTTTTCATTTCTCACTTGAGGAATGAACTAATTCCTATTTCAGCACATTAAGTTTACTTAATTCAATCCAATTGAATTTTATTTATATAGCGCCAAATCACAACAAAAGCTGCCTCAAGGCGCTTCATAGATACAGAGAAAAACCCAACAATCATATGACCCCCTATGAGCAAGCACTTTGGCGACAGTGGGAAGGAAAAACTCCCTTTTAACAGGAAGAAACCTCCAGCAGAACTAGGCTCAGGGAGGGGCGGGGCCATCTGCTGCGACTGGTTGGGGTGAGATAACAGAGACTTTTATGAGAGAGACCTAATATTTAATAATCCACATTTCACTGTTTTACTCTTTGGTTCAGATGTGGATTCTGTGTTGTTCTTTCTTTGTGATTGTTTATGTTTAAGATGTTTATTGCTGGCTTTTAGTTTTTTATCTGTCTGGGAGCTGACATAGTCTCGATGGATAAGGGTTTTTTGGCGGGGTAGCATCAGGAGAGAAGCTCCAGAGAGGCGTGTTCCATGTTAAAAGCTAAAATATAACAAAAGAGATTATGTTAATCAAAACCTTTCAATTGCCCAACCCTATCTGTCTCCTCAACGGGTTGTATGTTTTCAATGTTTCCTTATTATTTTGTCATAAAAATAAATCAAACAAATAAATCAAGCTGTGAGACAGCGCCTTGCGTTTACGCCGGGCTTTGAGCTGCCCTAAATCTACTTCCTACCCCCTTTTCAACTAGAATCCCAGTTTAAAACTATTCCTGACTTCCCTCAGTGCACACTGTAAAGTCTAAACAGATACAATTAGCTTTTCTGGTAAAAGGTCCTACATTATATTCTCAACCTTTGGAAACATCCTCTATAGAGTTAACCCGTTTCATCTTTAAAACCCAGGCCTGGTTTCTTGGCCCCCTTTAACAGGTAGCGCACTGTGTTTGGGCAATTTACATAACATAAAAATCCTGCAACAATTCCTAAAGTCCCTCTCATTACTTTTATGCTCCCATTATAACCTATGTCTAACAAGCTTTTGATCTTCTTTGTAATATAAACAACTAGGTGTCTCTGTGCTCTGTTCTTCTCCTTTCTCTGGTTGGTTCTGTTCGGTCTCGGGCTTCCAGGATTCTCCCCCCCCTGTGGTCGCTGTGGTCCTGAAATCTTCTCCTGTAAAGGATAGAAAACAAAAAGCCTCTCTCTGCTACACCTCACTAATCTACTGTGTTCATCTAATGTTCCTTTAATCATTCAAAGTTGTTTCACCATATCATGTTCTGGGCTCTGTCCTTTATATTAACTTTACTTAATCTCAATGGTCTTTATGTGTGTAAGCAACACTTTTAGTTTTATTAAACACACTCAGGGTAAGATATGCACCATCACCATCTGAGCATAAAAACAGAGATCTTCTCCGAACAGCTCAATTCAGAATGGTTTCATTCATCAGGGTTACGCCCCTTCATGTGTCACAAATGAACATAATATGCATCAGTTACAGTAAATGGTCAATCTTAAACCCCTAAAATTAGACAGAGACGTTCCTCTTTCTATCACACGTTCCATTCAAGGCAATAAGTTTCAAGCCTACATGGTCCCTGAGGCGGATGCTCTTCTATAATCTCCTGTCATCTGTTACCAAGTAGACTAAAGTATAGTCACAAGCGAAATGAATTTCAGGACTTTGGCCTGGCAGGTTTATGGATTCTATATGTTTGTAAGCGTGTATGCGGTTTATCCTTCTATGCTCCAAGTCACTTACACAATAGATTGTCTGGACATTGCGCCAAACAAAGCTTAAGACCCTCTATAGACCAAGCAACAACTCTGAATGAGCACAATCGCAATGTGTAAAAAAAATCACTTCTACGTATATAATCTTCAATGTTATTCATTTGGGTAAGCAACACTTTTAACACCCTCTTAAGAAGCTCTCTCCTTCTCTCATCTGATCATCTCAAGCACGTCCTGTACAAAACTTACTTCCTCTTTCAACACACATACCACATTTGCCCTATATGGCTGTCTCGACATGTTTCCTATCAACTTATTCATGGCATGTCTATCTTTACAGCTTCTACGTCACCAGTTCCTACACAAAGACAAAGCAAACTGTGTTTCACCTCTACCCTAGAAATAAATCTATGTATCTGTATGTATAAGCCTGCATTATAACCACTTATTCTAGAAATCAAAAATAAATCAAACATTTTCTACTCCCAAAATCTTTCCTGGTTTTCCCCAGAGCATATCTTTTCTTCAAAGTGTCCCGCAGTTTCCCTTTAAGTTTGGTATACAGCTTCTTATGAACACCGGCATTTTATCTTCTAAACAGGATTCAGTTCATTTTAGTCCTTTAACTCAAACATGAAAATAACAATTTCTGCCTCAGTTTTACCATATCTCAATTATCAAAAACCCCAAAAGTCATAAAATGATCCTAAAACCCATTTCAAATTAAACCTTAAATCCCCCCCTTTTGACACATCTTATGTGTCACAAACTCAAGATGCTTCACCCGAGCTTAGGAAATTAAAAGAAAAGGTTAGTCATATAATTTCTCAAAGCACCTCAGCAATCCTCCTCTCAGGTATATCTGCTCCGGCCCTGCAAACCTGTGTTTAAGGAATGAAATCAATTTAATCATCATGTCAAATCTTTTCAAACTCCTGGCTCCGTCCAGAGCCTGCATCCTTGGAATTTCCTAGAAACAAAACATATGTGTTATCCCGAACTTCACATTTCATACTCAGTTTTCCCCACTTATAATCCAACCTGTGTCATAAGGAAGAAACTTAAAACAGAACAGTTATCAGTCATGTGTTTAATCTTAGCCAGTCTTTATCTCAGTGTCCAGTCGGTCCAACCTTTAGTCCACATCGTCCATCTGTCCATTTACACACATCCATTCACACGCATTCACACCAGGTATTGCTGACAGTGGAGATTCCCGCGCAAATAATCAGATTCTCCACCCTCAGCAACATGAGCTCATTCATTTGTTTTATTTTGTTTTGTAGGAAAAAAGTTCTTTATGCTTTTGGACTGGATTGGCTCGCGGCAATCCTTTTAGACAGGGACTTACAATCTGATCAGGTCCCCACAGGTAGCCTTTTCCTCAGCCAGTTGTAATCTGGAAAGCCCACCTTATGTTTGTTCTCCCAGAAACAGCGCTGTTATTCACTCTTTTAGGCCTGCTTAGAACAAACATGAGGAAAAAGAGAGCTGATTATTAGCTCATCAAAGCACAAAACAAAATCAGCTGCCTGGTTTTCTCTAAGTGCACTGTTACAAAAATAATGGGCCCCTCTTAGACATGTCCGCGTTCAATAAAACTCCCTCTATTAAAATAAGAAGAACACCCAAAGCAAACTGACCGAATCAACCCATCACAACAACAACAACCTCAAAAATCTTAAACACACAAAAGCTTTGCCACAAGTTCTTCAGGGTCCTGACACTCTCAGGTCAACTGACATAATTTCACCTGCTCAATACACAGAAAGTCTTGTTAAAAGCCACACAATTTGCACACCATCATCACTAAATTCTAGTGCTGTGCGATACTGCATATTTTGGTATCGATCCGATACGAAGTAAATTCGGGCCAGTACCGCTGATACCAATACCCATACGATACTTTTCAATAAATCAGATGGATGCCTCATTGAATTGCTAAATCGCTATTAATTTTCATGACCTTAAGTGTTTTTTGTGATGTTTCCCTTGGTATTAATTATTAGTTAAAACCCAGGACACAATTAGGGGAAATAATTTATTTATAATTAAATAAAAAATGTTTTATTATTGTGGCGGCTGGTGGTCTGTGATGCCGCTGCATCTACAATGATGCCTCGCCGGCTTAAAACCTGTGCGCTGCTTGTGCTGTGGTAGTTTTTGGTGTTGATGTGTACAGCTGGCAGCAGGAGGGCTGCAGCCGTTGAATGTAGGCTTTTGTTACAGACACCGTGTGATCACTGTAAGGGTGGACAGCGCGTGGCTCGGGGTGAGCTGGAGGCTGGCGCGCCAGAGGGACCTGCCAAGCTGGAGACAGAGGTCGAGGTGCGCGGGGTCCTGCCATGCCTGAAGGCAGCAATGCCTTCCACTTCGGCACGCAGGCTGCATGGTCCTGCGTGCCAGCCATCTGCCCAGCTACCTGTGAGCCCCAGCTTACTTCCACGCTTGCTGCGCCGCCGCTGTTTGCCATATGGGTGGCCATCAGGCCAGCTACGGGGCTTCCGCTGGAGGCGTGGGCGACCGCCAGAGTGGACACCTTCCCATCGCTGGGCTGGGGCATGGGGTGCCGATGGTCCGGGCCGATTCCCTCGCCTGGTTGGGGGGTGAGATGAAGCAGGCGAGGGGGGTATGTGGCAGGGCGTGTTCTGTGATGTCGCTGCAGGTTTGGTGGTGGTGATGTGTACGGCTGCCAGCGGGAGAGCTGAAGCCTTTGAATGTACTGTTACTGCAACCGTGTGATTATTGTAAGAATAAATGATGCTGCAAAGCATGAAAATGCCATCGGGTCTGCCGTGGTGGCGATCTTTTTTTTTTTTAATCTTAAGTGCAGGCAAACCAGTAAACAAATTGAAACAAATACTGTTGATAAACTATAATACAAAAATTACAACTAAAATTTTTCAACAACAAAAACAAAAACAAAAAAATATAATTAATATGTAAACAACTTAACAACCCCCAAAGTGTCTGTGACGTGTCAGTGCAACACCGAAACACAAAAGTAGGGGAGAGGGAGCTGCTCTCCCCTAGTGCTCTCCACTGACACAGGAGTGGTGAGTCCACTGACTATGTTGTTTCGTTTTTGCCGAAAGCACAGCATAACAAAGAAGCAGAACTCAAAGTAAAGAATCGATCTCACCAGGCTAGTATCGATCCGATATCAATGCCGACTTGGGATCGATACTGTCGATATTTGGATCGATCCGCCCACCACTACTAAATTCTCAATTTCTTTTCTAAAAACTACTACACACTAAGCAATTTGGACAAGATGATAAACAGACTCACACGCTCAACATGCTGTCTAGTCTTCATGAGCTCTCTTGTAATTCTAAGGTTAATGCATTTTCTGTTTGTGTGTGAGAGTTTGTATATGTTTCTTTTGGCAGTGTTTCAGACTCCTTCACAATTTTCCACTTAAACAGTCAGTTTTCTCTTTCCCAGGTTTGCTAACCCAAATTTTGATTTCCCACCTTAACAGCATTCCTCTGTGTTCTCACCTCCTGCTCCGCTGTCCTCTCTTACTTCAACAGTCCAAAACAGGCAGTTCTCTTTCCAAGACAGAATCCACTCTTGGGTTCGGTCTCCTCTGTGTACATGTACATGGCTGCCGTTAATGCACAGGTTGTTCAGGTCACTGTTGCTCTGCTTGGAGCGGCCCATCAGTGAGAAAGGACCGGAAGACACCTTGCTGTCAGAGCTGCCGGTTCGTTTGTGTCCCATTTTGAATTTCTTCTTAACCTCAGGAGAGTTGACATTGAGGCAAGATGAGCGGCTGCCACTCAGAAATGAATTCTTCTCAGGTCGAGTCCCCAGTGTGGACATGGACTGTGAGATGTTACACTGCAAGTTTGATTTTCGGGCAAAGAGCTTTTGAGAGTTTAATTTCTTTTCTCATCCATCTTATTGCTCTTTCAAGCTGCATTCCTTGTCTTCAGCCAGGAGTGAGAGCTTGCTTGTGAGGTTCAGTAACACATGGCGCTGTAAACAATTCAACCAAAAACTTGGCCTGAACGTTTCTAATGATGTTAACCTATAACTTTCTTCCGACTGCTGCATGTGGAAAATTGATCCAGGTCTTCTTTGCATCTAAAAATAACAAAACTGAGACATTTTCATTATTATCATCAGTGCTTAACCGACCTGTTTCTCTCTCTCCGGTCAAAAATACCAATTATGTCATGTATATAGGTGTAAGTGTGTTCTTCATTGCATTTTGTTACCTGTTCATGTTAATTTTGAGTTTAAGCTGTTTCTTCATTGCATGTGTATTTTTGTAATCAAGTGTAATTCATGCCTCTTTGCGCTGAGCTGTAGATTCAAACTGTCTCACTTCTGATTCTTTCCAAAAATAATTTCACATGTAACAATTTGTGTATGTGTTTTTTCTATTCATTCATGAAATTGTTAGTTCATGTATTTATTTTTCTCGGTCTTTCTCTTTTCTTTTCTTTTTTTGTTGTGATGTGGTGGACATTTCTAAACCTCCATGATTTAGCTTCCATTTTCAATCCAATTATATCCTGTACTCTCTCACTGAAACTCGTCCAGGCTTGACGTCTCACTGGTCCCTGTCCCTCTTCTCACAGTGTCGTGTTTGGCCTTCAAATCTCCAGGAAACACAGGCTCAACTCAGCTGTTTTCTTCTTCTGTGTTTCTTCTCTTCGCGTGTAGTGCCACTGTTAAGGAATAAGCTTCATTGATCCCAGAAACAAAAGAGAAGTTAATTTAAAAATTATCGTACGAGAGTACACTAGAAAAAGAACCCAAAGCCCATTTATTTAATGGTATTGAGTGAATGAGGGCTACACACATATGGGACAATTCTCCCCAACTTAGACAAAATGTGACCATAAATGCCCTTTTCTAAGTCATGTTCTTCTCTACACACAACTCCTGGCCTCCAGGGCATAAAACTTTGAACATAATTGTTAGATTTGTATTGATGATTATCATTTATGCTTAGAAATATCTACTCATGACAGGGGATTTCTTTAAATCACCCTGCCGTTCTTCAGCTGAGACATCTGAGTTAGAAAACACAAACACTGCAGTTCTTTCACTCGCGAGGACGGCCACAGAGCGCTCGCACAGGAGACACTCATGGACTCGCGCTTTGTCACCGTCTGCATTCTTTATTTATACAAGATTGTTCTGTGTGTGTGTGTGTGTGTGTTACAAAGATAACAACGTCACTCAGAGCGGCAGGTTTTTCCCTTTCTACATCTGTATGTTCTTGTAAAAAGAGCTGAGGTTTCACTTCTCTACATCTAAATGTTCTCTGAAAACAGGAAGCGGTTATTAGCTGGATAGGTTTATCACACAAGTTACTAGGTGAAAAGTCATGTAGACATGTGCTTAATGATCACTGAAAGGATACATTTCATGTAGCTGATCACATATATGTACAATATTCTTGTGACATTCCGCCCTGTTTATCAGCTACATGAAATGTACAATAAGCAACTACTTGTCTTTCACATTCTTAGTTACTACATCATTAGCACTTCATCTTCATGAAACAAATAGGAAAAGAAGTCTTCATGATCTTCATCAGTTTGTGATGCATCTGCATATGCTGTAAATGACAAACTTATCATCTGTGAAATTACAGCTTTTAAACAAGGAATAACATAAGTAAAGAAAAATAAAACCAGTTATTAATGCTCGGCTTGTGTGAGCAGACGTAACAGTCTTTCTCTGTGGTTTTGTTAAACAAATATCTGTATCAGGCATTGTCCATCTTCTCTGTCTGCCTCGTGGCTCAGCTGCTGTTGGCATCAGCTGAGGTCCTTTAAGGGTGAGCTTTTGTAGTCAAGGTAACCAGGAGGGTTCCCCTTCACACCTACACCTGGCTGCCTAAAGTTGATCGGATAGAGATTGAAGTGCGGGCTTACCCGACGGGGGCCCAAGAACGCACTTGCCACCCTCACCCCCGAAACAACCAAGCGTAGGCGCTTCCTCCTCGGTGTCGGGGCTTCCCGGGACCTCAAACTTTTTGCAGTGGCTCTGATGTATCCAAGATGGTCTCTCTGCAATTTTACAGGCTGTGGGTGTTGTCAATAACACTTGGTATTGGCCCTCCAAGTGGGGTAAACTTCAATTTTTCCTCTCGAACACCCCTTTCGCCTGGTTTCAACCTGCAAGAGACAGGAGAAGAGTCTTATGGCAGTTTATTGTTCAAATCAATATCCGTATTTTCTAGTAGTTTGGCCATCCATTCTGCCAGAGTTGTTTCTCTGATGGATTTTTCTAAAGGTTCACTTGTCACTGGCAGTGGAAAAGGTCTCCCATGAACAACCTCAAATGGTGTCAGTTTTTGGGAGCCTTGTGTTAATCTCATCCACATTTTTACTAGGCCTATGCATTCAGGCCATGGTCTTCCTGTTTCTTCCATGCATTTTCTAAGTCTCTGTTTTATGGTCCCGTTAGTTCTCTCTACTAACCCTGCACTTTGTGGGTGATAAGCACAATGGTTTTTTTATGCTGAATCCTAGTGCTTCAGAGACTTTACTAATCACATCATTGACAAAATGTGTCCCATTATCTGATCTTATCAGAGTAGGGATACCATATGTTGGAATGAAATGATTGCATAAACATTTTGCAACTGAGATTGCATCTGCTTTTTTCACTGGATAAATTTCTGGCCATTTTGAGAATACGTCTATAATCACTAGAGGGTATTTTGAGCCTTGACTTTCACTTAGTTCAATAAAATCCATGTGAATGGTGTGAAATGGATGAAGTGGTGTGGGGAAATGTCCTCAGATTGCCTTGTGAGTTTCAAAATGTAGAGTATAAAAGTGTGTATCATCTGTATCATCCGTAAATCATCTGTATCATCCCTGCCGATGACACATGGGTAACCCCATGGGTCACTAATGCTGCTGTTCTGTCAAGGGATTTGGAAAGTATTGGTTTAACTTCACAAGTCATCAGATCATATTCTAGTTGTGCTCCACACTTTAACCATTTCTTCTGTTCTGTGGTTGGTGCAGCTTTTTGTTCATCTTTAAGTACATCAAGTGGTATTTGCATAGAGGATGCAGACATTAATGTGTCCACAGTTTGTTGTGCGGCTAACTTTGCTGCTTGATCTGCAAAGTTATTGCCTTTAGTTATTTCTGATTTATCTTTCTGATGTGCAGCACATTTACACAATGCTAACTGTTTTGGCAATGTTATCACTTCTAATAGTGTCTTTAGAAGATCTCCATGTTGTACTGGGTTTCCAGTAGATTTAATCATTCCTCTGTACTGCCAAATTTTTGCAAAGTAATGTACTGCTGAAAAAACATACTGACTGTCTGTGTGTCTCTCTGTCTGCTTCCTTGACACAGTCAGCTCCTTTTATGGGCATGTAGTTCCTGTTACACACACGATTTCCTGTCACAGACACACCACAGGCACACATATTTCCTGTTTTTGCAGACTAATCGAACTCTTTGTCGAACTTTCCATACAGCAGTGTGGATGACCTTCTTCGGGTGAGGCCAAGAGTGTGCTCGGGTTCAACTGACCACACTTCGCGATTCTAATGTGTGATTGCGACAATAAGTTTCCAACATTTGAGAGTTGTCTCACATGTGTGAGGTAAGACAAATTGGCTTAGAGTAAAATTGAAGTCACTGCGTGGGGTACTTTGATGATCAAAGTGTGGCCTAAAACAATGTCAGCTGACTTTTTTACTGCCTCTGCTGCCGCTGCACAGGCTTGCACACACGTAGCCAGGCCTGACGCAACAGAGTCTAATTTGCAGGAGCAAAATGCAAGCGGACGTTGTTTTTCTCCAAATGCCTGTGTTAGCACGGCTTTCATGTAACCTGCACCTCCATCTACATGTAAGTAGAAAGGCTATTTCCAAGTTACTGAATGCTTCTTCTGCTTTCTTTTCTTTGTAGATGCAACACTACATTTTGACTTAAGGCATTTAGGTCATTTCTATTTTTTCAAAGAACTCACACATCTTACATATTTCAAACTTTTAAGTTAGGAAAAAGCTTTGCATTGCTTACAGCTCATAGCTCACAGCTCTAAAACCAGACATTAGTAAATCATATGCCTAATCATTATTTGTCATTGTGATCCACAAGTATGATCACAAGTTTGTTTTTCAAACCAACAAAACAAACAAACAAAAACAAAAAACAAATTGCCGACGGCATGAACGCTTTACACACATGAGTCAGGACACAAAAAGAAAAAAGAAAAAGCTGCTGCCAGAAACAAAGCAGAAGTGTGAGGAAAAAACTGAGCTCACAGCTGCATGTGTGAGCTTTTAATATGCAGCTTCTGCTCTAAAAGACAAATAAAATAAAAAATGTGTAACTTGCTCATCAGCTTGGTAGTGTCCACATATTTAATTCAGCTTCTCAAACCTGTAGCTTTAGCTGTTGTATACAGGGTTTGGCTTATTAGTTGTTAGTATAGGTGTGCTCTATATCTCAACAATGTCTCATCTAGGATGACAGGTTTTCAAGCAGGTCAAGTGTCTCTATGCACCTGATTAGTTTAGGTATTTTCCTTATTCTCTTCGTCTCATATATCATTATACTGAATTTGAGCAAACCTTAAGCTTGAATCAGACTACTTTTAACAATTATCCACCTCACGTCATAACTGACTGAGGTGCCTCTTCTTATTAATAGCATGTCATTATTAATGTTGTTATTGTTTTGTTTTTCCTTTTTTTTTTATAACAGCAATAGTATATCACAATATTTATTAGTATATTACAATATACTACTATACTACTAATAGACAATAGTTTATTATTTTATATTTCATTATGTATCCATCGAGGGCTGGGGGTGATCTGCAGTTTCACCCCTTCCCAAGCTGGAGACATTTACCTTTTCCTTGGCTGAACAATGACACAGCCTTAATATACCTTATGCATCTCTCTATTTTATTTAATATGTTTTCGTGTGCATTATCTGCTTTCATTCATTCTATTCATTCTGGGCATGGTTATCTACCCAATTTTGTTTCATTTGGTAATACCAATTTACAGGTTGTTATCCTTCCTATTATTAGTTTGAATACATAAACTCTAATTTAATTTAGCCTTTTGTTTATTCCACTTTATTCCTCTTGTATTTATATGTATTTAGTTGGGTCTGTATCCAGCCCTTTTTTAAACGTTGATCTCTAATCTTTTACTTGATGAGGGATTATTATGTTCTTCCTAGTCTGAACTGCTTCTTTGTTTCTTACAGTCACGTACAAAATGTCCCTCTTTTCCACACCTCCAGCATGCAGTGCTAAAGCCACTTTTTGGTGTGTGTGTGTAGGCCTGCCTCTACCTCTTGCTGTTCCACTATGCATTCCTCTGTCTTTCTTTTGAATTAGTCCTACTCTGGTTTGTGGTTTTTCTAAACATTTCTCATCAGGTGTTAAGTTTGCTTGTTTATTCTCCATTCTCAAAGATTTTGCTGGGCCGTCACTGGCACGCTTGACTTCAGAGTGGTTTACTGATACGGCCTTCTACTTCATTTCTAAAAAATGAAGCGGTACCAGTTTTACAAGATGAAACTCAACCGTTCTCTTTTTTCACCAGTACGTGAGCCTCAGCAAAGAAAACAATAAAAACAATGGAAGTAGTTCAGCAGCGTATTGTGCTGTAAAATCAACTTACTTCCAAAGACATACACAAAACACATATACATACACACAGATAGACATTTGCGCGCTAATTTGTCACCAAGTATTTCACGGTCACTTCTAAAACCAGTCTAAACACAGTTCCTTGTGGCGAACTTAAACCTTATTTGTCACGAAGTATTTGACGGCTACCTCTAGAACCAATCTAAACTTAGGTTTGAGTTCGCTGGAAGGAACTATTTCACGTGTTTCTTTCTTCAAACCCTTGCGGTGGGTTAGACCCCTTTAGACCCTTGCGGCGGGTTAGACCCGTTTAGACCCTTGCAGCGGGTTAGACCCATTTAGACCTTTGCAGCGGGTTAGACCTACTTGGACCCTTGCGGCGGGTTAGACCTACTTGGACCCTTGCGGCGGGTTAGACCCGTTTAGACCCTTGCGGCAGGTTAGACCTACTTGGACCCTTGCGGCGGGTTAGACCTACTTGGACCCTTGCGGCGGGTTAGACCTATTGCGTAAAACTTAGACCCTTGCGGCGGGTTAGACCTAAAAAGTGTTTTCTCACCCTCAGTCGTCTTTTGCTGGTTGTTCAGGTCATCTGGCTGTATCCCAGCGTCTTGGACCATGTTAAGGGATTTTAGGACTTTAGGAATTTTATTATGTTATGCTTAAAAGTACATTTCATCTAGGTGTGTTTGCTCTTTCAGTGTTCAGCTTAAATAGAGAAGTTACGCTCTGTTCAACAGGAAGCCTGCATGCAGAACAGTTCTATTTTATCTCTTCCTGTACATGCTACACGAATATGCTTGGGGTATAAATAAAAGCCTGACAACTGTTCCAGGGTGCGAGTCTCCCTGAGTCTCACCCGTGTACACGTTAACCTGTCTGAGCGTCTTTATTCTGACCTGAGTTGCAATACAGGAAAACTCCTGACAGACCAGAACTATTACACCGGCCTGGACCCGAATTTTTCTTACGTCCCAGGTCTTTTCACCTCTACCTGGAGAGGGCTGTCAACAGACTTCGGTGCTGTCTTTCCCACGGCACCAGGACACAGCAATCAGACCTTATTGGAGTCACAGAAACGTGTCTGTTGTTTCCATCGCTAAGCTCGAAGGACCAATTTAAATGACAGGGGATTTCTTTAAATCACCCTGCCGTTCTTCAGCTGAGACATCTGAGTTAGAAAACACAAACACTGCAGTTCTTTCACTCGCGAGGACGGTCACAGAGCGCTCGCACAGGAGACACTCATGGACTCGCGCTTTGTCACCGTCTGCGTTCTTTATTTATACAAGATTGTTCTGTGTGTGTGTGTGTGTGTGTGTTACAAAGATAACAACGTCACTCAGAGCGGCAGGTTTTTCCCTTTCTACATCTGTATGTTCTTGTAAAAAGAGCTGAGGTTTCACTTCTCTACATCTAAATGTTCTCTGAAAACAGGAAGCGGTTATTAGCTGGATAGGTTTATCACACAAGTTACTAGGTGAAAAGTCATGTAGACATGTGCTTAATGATCACTGAAAGCATACATTTCATGTAGCTGATCACATATATATACAATATTCTTGTGACAACTCATATAAGCTTAGAGTTTTATAATTAGTTGTAGATTGGTAGAGGCTTGATCCTTAATAGTCTGCAAACTTCGTGTGCATTCCAGAGTGTTCTGGCATTCACACCCACATCTTGGGAGCAGGTGAGAGGTCGTACCTTCTCTTATTGTTTTATGGTAGGATAAATGTATCTATATCTGTTTTAGGCTAAGTGCCTTTTGTTTAGATGAACTGCTGGACTTCCAGGCCAGCAGCTTTGTGGAGTCTTCATGGGGTCACATCTTGACCCCACAAACACATTCTCACACACACACACACGAGGTATTCTTTGTTCACATGTATACCTATGTAAGATGTTATATGTTAATGAACCTATGCATATTCATGGAACCACAATAAAAGAGCAGTGTTACGGGGGAGCGGACGAGAGCAACTGGGGTCAAGCGAAGGAACGGCGTTTGTTCAGTTCTCTCCCGTGCACGTAAAACATAAAGAACGTTGACTACTCGTGTCTTGCTTGCTGTGTAATTAAATTGTCTTCAACGTTCCAGTGAATAGGTTCAAGCTACAAACCTATCATTAATTGGTCCTTTGACGCTGGATCCCTGGAGTCGGCATTCACCGAGGAGAGAACCCTGACGTCAGCGAGACGTGAGAATTTGTCATCGGGTCGGTGGATTAGCTGTCCGTTTTGTTTCCTTGACGAATGACAGTCGGCGGGATCTGAGGCTGATATTACAAGCTAAGCAACACCAAGTAAGTTCCTAGAGCCCGACTCTATAACCGTGTGGTTGTGTCCGCCACTTTGTGAGGCGTTGAGAAGTTTGCTAGCGATAGGTACAGACCACTTTGTGACGTACTGTAGTGAGTCCTCCGCATAGCTTGACTGGCCATCGGACATACCGGGCATTTGCCCGGTGGGCCGATGGTGATTTTTCGTTTTTATGGGCCGATGGGTTTTGTGTTGTTTTTTTTGGGGGGGGGGGGTTCGTTTTTTTCCCCGTAACGGTATAAACACTGAAAAGTGGTGGATTGGCCAGATGAAGGGAGATGTGTAAAAATAACTCAATTGTTTGGTGGTGGCTATTGCGGAGCTTCCACAGATTCAGTAACATTAGCAAGTGGTGGAGGCCGGCAGATGCAACACGCTGGCAGGTGGATGACGGAAAGGCAGGAGGAGCAGAGACCCGAGGCGGTGAACTGAACTTCAGGTAAGAAGTTATGACCTGCAGTCTATCTGGGTCAGATATAAACCAAGTTTAGGTGGAGTTTATTTTCGTTAAGCTGACTTTTTACAGTCAGTTACAATAACTCGTACTGCGTACTAGCTAGCATGACGGAGTTTCTATACTGCTGGGCAGGTGCTATGATATTACTGATGTTGAACTTGTTTTATCTTATTTTAATTATAAGGTTAGTTATTAGAGTTTCCAACTGTCCAGTAAAAACGGAATCGTCTCGTTTTCAGAGAAAATATTACACGTTTCGTATTGAGGTGAAAAGGAACACAGTTTGTCCCGGATTTCAAGACACAAAGCTGGAGTTATTCTGCGTCTTTGCTGCACAGCTGCCACTTCTTCTCTCATTCTCTCCCCCTCCCTTTCCTGTTTCTACTTCAATCGTGAAACTGATCAATGATCAGCTGATCAGCTTTTCTCTCTTGTTTGTTTATCGCCCACTTTGCGCCAGAACGGGGAAACTGGTGGATGTCGCGCTAAACAACAGCAGCACGTTTAAGCTTGATCAGCTAGAATTTTTTTAATATTACTTTCTAGTATCAGCTGATGTTTGCTGGAGCCACAGCTGTAAAGCTGCTGGTCATGATATCGGTTTGGTTATCTGGTGATTTGGAAACATGAAGATGAAACCAGGAGATGTCCTTACTGAATCATCAGAGCTGAACAGGTGATGGAGAAACATGTCACCTAAAAGGTAAACCTGAATGAGTTAAAGGGAAGTTATGAACTGTTTCTGAGAGACAAATAACACCAGGATCCTTTTCTACGTAGCTGACAGCTGGTAACTGTGCAGGGGCGGATCTAGCAAAGTTTTGCCAGGGGGGCAGGTAGGACATTAACAGGGAAAGGGGGGCACAAAGACATACTTTTCTTTCTTATTCTCATTTAGTAATTTTTTTAGGGTCCCATCATAATTTCTTCAGAAGTAAGTACTGTATATGATGCCAGAATTTTCCCACATTTTCTAGATATGTACCAGTACTGTGTGTAAAATGCCATCAAAAAGTCAATTAAGTTTTACTTTCTCACCTGTCTTTCTATCTTCTTTCACTTTTTAAAGTTTGCCATGTTAGAAAAAATATTTTGCCCTGCCATGGTGTTTATTGATGTGGTAAATGAATGGTTTATGAAAATATATCTAAATCTGTCATCAGTAATCAATAATGATCATGTCTCACCTGTAGTCTTCTCTGTCTTAATTTCAGGTTTTCACCATGTGTTGTAGAAAGTTCAGGAGGTTAACTCGACCAAGCAGTCTACTTTCGGGTACTGTTTAGAAAACCAGAATAGGGAGGATGGTGTAGGTTTAAGTTTATTAGACTGATACATATATACCAACAAGACCGTGTACATCACTGTGACAACAGCGTTTGTTTTCATTCAAAGGATTTATGGTTTTTCCTATAATACCTGGTGTGCTGGTCTCTAGTCAAAATGCCCGGGCCGATTTTTTGTCCCAGTCCAGCCCTGGTCCTCCGTCACTTTGTGAGGCGTTGAGAAGTTCCGCGGAGTCCAGACTGTGCTGGACAATAGGCCTATTATTTTGTTGTTGTTGTTGTTGTGTTTGAGTGTGTTTGTGTGAGTGAGTACGGAGTAGAACACGTGTCTGTGATGCCGACTGTTGTTGTTATCATGGGTTTCTAAGCAACCAAGAGTGCGTCCGAGCGTGAAAGACTTTAATGCTGGACTTCGCTCCTGGCAGCGCAAAGTATTTAAAAAGAGAGCGACGGCTCCGTAACTGCGCGGGTTCACGCAGGCCTGAGCCGTGCGGTTAATCGCAGGCTTATAAATGGAAGAGATTCAAATGTTGGAAGGTGTGATAGACCGAGCAGTGAAAGAAACTTAGGCACAGGTTAAAGTCAAAAAAATGATTTTTTATTTAACCCAAAAAAACATAATTGGTTAAATCATGCAAAAGAATCAAAATCTTGAGTCCATAAAAGAGGTCAAAATAACAGAACTCTACTCAAAGTTGACAACACTACTGATAACACAAACAAACTGACCTAACTTAACGAGACAAAGGGGAAACTTAAATAGTGGCTGATCAGCCCACAAAAAACACGAGAAGGGGTAAAACACACAAAACCTAACTAAACCTAACATATTGAACTCCAATTCCCCCCCATGGTCCCGAGTTATGGCATGAACCAATTTGCAGTCTTCCTTTAAAGCTCGCTCCGCCCCTTTTCCACCTCTTGGCTCCTTAATCAAGGGACTGGAACAGCTACAACTAAGGTAACTCAGAAAACAAAAGATTAATCATACATAACAGTGTAAACCAAAATGTGCGCACTTATTTTAGAATGCAGTGTTATGTGGATATGTGAATTGACTCTAAACCGAAACCAGTTATTTATTGTCCTGTAAATTAATTCCTATATTTAAAGAAAGACAAATGTGAATGCAATGTTACTTATAAGCCTCTACACTAACATGGTGGGTATTACCACTGTGTGGCTGTAAGTGCAGCCATCACAGAAGGTTTCAGGAAAACAGCAGCCTTGAATAGCGTGTGGAGAAGGCCAGCCCACATCAGCAGCAGTTAAGATATGCTCTGGTGAATGGCTTCCCCAACCCCTTGCTGACACAAAATGTTTAGATGATTCTTTAGTCAAGTCAAGTCAAGTCAAGTCAAGCTTTATTGTCACTTCAGCCATATACAGTTTGTACACAGTGAGGCAAAACAGCGTTCCTCCAGGGCCAAGGTGCTACATGCAACATAAATTTACAACATAAATTAACAGAAAATCACTAAACTAGCTAACTAGAGACAGGACAGACTGACCTAACATAAATTACAACATAAATTAACAAAAACTAACTATCTAACTAAAACTAACTATCTAACTAGGTAGGTAGTGCAAAGGAAACCGTAAACATACTTGGTAGGTAGGTGCAGGAACAGTAAACTTAAAAATATTGTGCAAAAAGAGCATTTACAGGTTGATGTGTAAGTCCAGTCTCAATGCTTTGAGGTAGTTGAGTTGAGCTGAGTGATAGAGTGTGTGTGTGTGTGTGCGTGCGTGTTTATCAGTCCAGTCCCTTTTTGTTGAGGAGACGGATGGCTTGTGGAAAGAAGCTGTTGCACAGTCTGGATGTGTGTGCCCGAATGCTTCGGTACCTTTTTCCAGATGGCAGGAGTGTGAAGAGTGTGTGAGAGGGGTGTGTCCGATCAGCCACAATGCTGGTGGCTTTGCGGATGCAGCGTGTGGTGTAGATGTCCTTAATAGAGGGGAGAGAGACTCCGATGATCTTCTCTGCTGTTCCCACTATCCGCTGTAGGGTCTTGCGGTCCGATATGGCACAGTTCCCAAACCAGGCAGTGATACAGACAGTGATACAGCTGCTCAGGATGTTAGATAGTTCCTAGATTCCTAGATTTCCCTGATCAACAACAGCCTGTGCTCCAGACCATTAATTTAACCAGTTGTTAACAGTAATCTGCATTAAGCTTAGGGTTGCTCAAATTTAGTACAATGACATCTGAGATGAAGTAAATTAGGCAAATATTTAAACTAATGACGTGCATAGAGGCACTTGACCTGTTTGAAAGACTGTCATTCTAATATGAGCCATTGTTGAGATATAGAGCACACCTATGAAAATAATTAAATATGCTGAACTGTATATGAAGTAGCTGAAAACTACATGATGGAGAAGCTGAATTGAATATGAAAGTGTAAGTCTTTGCCACTGTGGGCAAAGCACGCAACCACTGTGTGAGGTTGCGTTGCGGTCTCTTCTGAGCTGATGAGCAAGCTACACATTATCAGATTGGGAGCTGGCTGAGAACTCATCAAAGAGAGGGAAACAGAACTATGATAACTCGAGTATGTAGCCTATCCATGAGTTCAGCTCCTTCTTTCAGATGCGCAGCAGTTTTCCTGTATCTTGACTCATGTGTGTAGAGTGTTCATAGCATCAGCATCATGTTCTTGTTTATTTGTTTTGTTGGGTTGAAAAATAATTAAATAAACTTGTAATCAAATTTATGGATCACCATGGCACATATCATCAGCCATATGATTATTTACGCAGATGAAAAAAGTGAATGTGAATGTGCCTGACGTCACAGTGTGTGTGTGCGTTGTGTAAAAGTAATTGCCTATAATTGTGAGAGCGGTGATTCTGCAGGCCACCAGTTATAAGAAAAAAAGAGTAAAAAAGAGACAAAATCTACATTGTAGATGAAAAATAATTATAGGAAAAAGGTTTTGTGTTTATCAGCCAAGAACAACTACAATCTCATTTTCTGCTTTTAAGAAAGGAGCGTTCACAAACAACAGAGAGAGATGTGTGTCGGTTAAGCAGTGATGATAATAATGAAAATGTCTTAGTTTTGTCACTTTCAGATGAAAAGCAGACCTGGATCAATTTTCCACATGAAGCAGTCGGAAGAAAGTTATAGTTTAACATCATTAGAAACATTCAGGCCAAGTTTCTGGCTGACTTATTTACAGCACCGTGTGCCTCATCCTCACAAGCGAGCTCTCACTCCTCCCTGAAGACAAGGAATGCAGCCCCAAGAGCAATAACATGGCAGATAAAGAGACAGCAGCAAAGTCCTGAGCAAAGAGACCCAGCAAGCAGCAGCAGTGTGGACAAACAGCATCGGAGAAGAAAAACAAACCCATCATCCTGACTGATTGGATGAATGGCACTGTGTTTCCAACAAGCTGCAAAGTCACTGTGCTTGTGAAAAGAATGTTTGAGGAGAACTGAGGAGACTGTTGGAGGTTGACATTTGCCACCTTTGGAGAAAATGGCAAGAAGAGACAGTGGAACAGAGGACAAAGCTGAAGAAGAACTGCCGGCTGTTGGACTGTTGAAGTGGGAGAGGACAACAGAGTGAGAGTAAGTGAGAATGCTGTTGTTTAATGTGGGAAATCAAAATTTGGGTTAGCAAACCTGGGGAAAAGAAAGCTGACTGCTTAAGTGGGAAATTGTGAAAGAGTCTGAAACACTGAAAAAAAGAAACATATACAAAATCACACACACAAGCAGAACATGCATTAACCCTACTAACACAAACACAAGAGAGACCTTGAAGATTAGGCAGCATCTTGAGTATGTGAGTCTGTTTATCATCTTGTCCAAGTCACCTCGTGTGATGCAAAGAGCAGTGGACTCATAGCACATTGGTTAAGAAAGGATCAATTAATAGCAGAGAAGTGTGCAGCAAAGGCAGCTTTAAGAACATGCCCTGCTGGAGATGCAGCTCCACAGACATTGATTAAACCTGCCTAATAACACAAACACACATGCAATGAAGATCAGCTTGTTATCTCTCATCAGTGTTCAAATAGTGTCAATTTAACAGACGCTTGTTATCAAATGCTGAATTTATCCAATGCTGACAGTTAACTCTCTAGGTTACAGGACAACAGTTTAATTTTTGTGAAAAAAAAAGATTCTGGTTTGACCAACCAGTGATCAGACAATAAATTTAGTTGTTAATATAGTAAATTGGGAGATGCTTTCTGCTTGAATGATGCAGCACAAGTAATTTACTGTATGAGGGAAATTCTATTTTTGTGATAATATTTTGAACATGCATTTCTGTTGTCCTGTCAACTTAGTGGGTTAATAGCTGGTATGCAAATTAGTTGGTCGTTCTTAGATTAATGGAAGGTGATTGAATTCTAGCACGAGTGAATGGGATGTGTTGGAGTTTGTTAGAGTGGAGACTCTAAAACACTGAGTTTCCTGTTTTGATGTGTGACTGAATCCTGCACCCAGATACACAACTCTAAACCATTGCAAGTGAGTTTCTCCACAATTACAATGGGCTCTGGAGGAAGTCACTCTTTGGGACAATTAGAAAATAGGTCCCTGCCCAAAAAAGGATTCAGCGAGGTAATCCGAGCTAAAGTTCTTCTTTTTCTTTTTGAAATGACATCATTTTGCTGAGAGTGGAAACTAAATGCGACGATAGGTTCCACTATCAGCAAAGAAAGAATGAATGCATGAATGAATGAGTGAAAGAAAAAAAATCTGACTGACAAAAGCTGACAAGACTTGACCACGACTCAAGGTTAACCTCCACCTAGACAGGACAAAAGGGTGGATGAATTTATGTGTGTTTCTTTTTACAGGAGCAGGAAGATGACAGCAACATTAGAGGTTGCGTGACGATTTAACCTTTTAAATGCCACTTTCTGTGTCTGTGCATCTATCAGGGGTGTTGTTCACTACCTTGTGCTGCTTACAGAGATCACTGTGAGAAAGTGTGTATACACCTGCGCAGCGCTAACATTTGCATTTTCTTTTCTACAGCATTACAGTTCTTCACTTGATTTGATCATGTGATTTATATCAGGACAGCTGGTTGATGTTTTTCTACTACAGGATTTCTGGGTTTATGTGTGAAGAAAACTGTGTTTACAGGTTATGAGTTGGTGATGCTGTTACACTGTGTTGTTGGGAAACTGTTAAAGGTTATTTTGACGATATGAATAACGTGAAGCATTCCCTGTGTTGAAACTAGTGTCACTTCTTTCCACAGCTATGGATGGCTAACTTTATGGTCTTTTTATAGCACCTCTGGAACCTGTCAACTTGTGCCTGACCACCAGGATTGTCCATGTGTGTTGCTAATGTTGGTTTTCTAGGAATACATGCAGAGGATTCAGCAGAGACGGACAAGTAACATGAGAAAGCAAATAAGAGATGCAGTGTTTGTGGAATAGTTTAATATGGGGCTCATTAGCTGGCCACTACTGAGCTCCAAGTGTTAAATACATAGAGTGACTTTGCTTAAGGGAAGTCACCGATTACGTTAATGTTAACTGAGTACATGGGATGATCCATGTTTGGGGCAAATTATGGCAATAATTGTAGTTTACTGATTTGAGAAAACCTGGACATGATACTTGTCCTGTTGATGCTGAGTGCTTTATTACTCTTATGATACAATTGTTTATAAGTGTGAAGTTTGATATTACTTCCAGATCTTCCAGTTTTCCAGGCCATGATGGTGTGTATGCAGGCTAAAGGCGGAGCCAGTTTTTAAGCGAACTTAATATGCAAAACACACTAACATCTTTTATTACAGGGTTATAGGTCCGGTGGTGCTGCTCCAGAGGAGGAGACGCCCTGATGTTGCCTGGGACGTGACCTAGCTAACCTTTTTCTTTTAGACAGAAATCTGGTTTTGATGAGTTGACTCATGGGAGTGTCCATGCGTCAAGAGGAGGGGTCCAGAATTACATGAAACTATGTTTTCTATGTTTTCTAAACTATGTTTTTTTTTATGATTTTTGTGTGATTTGTGTGATTAACAGTTCATTTATGGGTATTAAACCTATGTAAAGTGGTGCATCCATGTTCAGATGAGGCTTTGATGGTCCATAAGTGAAGCTCACTGAACTAAAGAATGTGGTGTGATGATGGTTTACATGCTTTCCAAATAGAAGTTTTTCCTCCTAGCAAGGAAATACAGGTGCAGCAGTCAGAGTATTGCTGAAAGGAATCTCCTGAGAAATCTTCAGAGTCCCAGTGAGAAGCAAGAACCATCCCAGGACTGGCTGACAGCCCAGGCAGTGGTTGAGGTCAAAGGTCGAGCTGTTTGGGGCCCATCATGAGATCAGATTCCACAGCCACAGCAAGGACCATGAAGCTTTGTCGGAATGAGAGCTGTGCCAAGGGGTTTTTCCAGAGGCCAACTGAGGAGATTGTGGATGACAGATGGGCACCTGAAGGATGAGGGGAGCGTGCCAAGCTCAATAGACGGCACAGGCGGAGTCCAAGAATGACATCATGATTCTGTGAAAAGCACAGGAACCAGAAGCTATGGTGGTGATGACAGCAGTTTCCTATGAACATCACCTAATGCTGTGTCACTGTACTGTGTATACAATGACATTTTGAAGACTGCTGGGATCATAACAGCAGTAAGATAACTGGATCCAGCATCCTTTCCACAGAGGATTTTTCCTGCAGAGATGAATGTCCCCAGGACAAGGAGGCCTGAAGTGAGGTGATGGGGGTTGGTAGAGGCCATAAAACAGGAGTGCTGAAGAGGTCTGCAGCTTTCACGATAGCTGAGACCCATATTGACAAACGGCAAACTCAACTGGTATGTTTGAATGTCTATTCTACATACATTTGGACTCTGGTCCTATGGACAGTAATGGAAACAACTGGAAGAGACATTTATGACGCCCTGCAGAACTTAAACCACTCTGCAGAGAGACGTGTGATTTACATGTCTTGCGGAGGAGCACAACCAAGCTGGAGTGTTTTTGAAAATGTTAATTTCTCTTTTGACCGTTAACAATTCATTTGTTTGCTTGTAGGATGCAGTTTACCATTGGATGAGATTAATGAGAACTTGGATAACTCCTATGATGTTTGTCAAACTGTGTACATTGACATATGCTGAGTATAAAAATGTTTGCATTGACACTGTCAGACATGAGGTATTCATAACTGGGGACCTTTCTAGCATAATTGTCAAAAGTGACCATAAATGCCCTTTTCTAAGTCATGTTCTTCTCTACACACAACTCCTGGCCTCCAGGGCATAAAACATTGAACATAATTGTTAGATTTGTATTGATGATTATCATTTATGCTTAGAAATATCTACTCATATACAGTGTTGGGGAGTAACGGAATACATGTACCGCCGTTACATATTTAGAATACAAAATATGAGTAACTGTATTCCGTTACAGTTACCATTTAAAAAGGTGGTATTCAGAATACAGTTACTTTGTTGAAATAAATGGATTACACGGCGGTACTTCCTTGTTTCATATTGTCGCGGATCAGGACTGTTTGGGTTTGTTTGACAGTGTAAAGAGTAGGAATGTTTTGCTGCTGTTATTTGCTGCTATTTTTTATGATCATTATTACTATTCCATTGATTATGAATATTGATAGTGCATTTAGATGTTTAAACATATTGGCACCCAATTAAGTTTTATTACAGGTCCAAGAAGAACCACTTTAAACTGTTGAGTTGAATCTATAATTTTAAATGTTTTTCAATGCTCCGATAATCTTAAATGTTTCTGTGTAGACTGCAGGGACAGGAAATACACTCTGTGCCAAAATAAGACAGGAAGTTACATGTTTTTGAAGTTGCATGCTTTGCAAAAGTGAAACCGAAAGCAGAGTCTGAGTGCAAGTACTGTGAGTAGGTTATGAAACTGTAGTATTTTATTATGCATTTATATCTTTGGGTTAAGCTTTTAGTAGAGGCTTTTGATTAAAACATTTATTCAGTAGATTACATGTATAGTTCCAGTTAGGTTATTCCATGTAAGGATGAGCCTCTGTTCTGGTGAAAGGTCAGAGGTGCAACGGGTGAGATGAGAGAGCATTTAAGGACGAGACACACATACACACACACATATTAGATAGACTCATTTATATAGGTAAGAGTTTAATTATGTTTTGCTTGCAACTGCAAAGTTGTGCATGAGTGACAGTTTGTGCAGAACGTGGACCTGATGTTCCAGAAGATAAGCCTGGGCAGGATGGTGACAGGAAGCACCTGGGGTCGAGCCGAAGACAATGTTCTTTTTTAAAACTGTGTTCAAAGTTAACTGAACGTTTGTGGTTTTGGAGTGACGTATGCTTTGTTTGAGTCGGCCTGGCAACAGGCAGACTGCCAACCCTATAAAGTCTTTGTTCTGACTATTGTAAGATAGTTCAACGCTGAATCTGCGCAGTGTTTTGGACTCCGCACGTGTGTACATTAAAATGTCGTCTAATTGCACCAGCCCGGATCAGTGGTTATTATTTTTGGATTCCGCCTCAATATTTGAACCTTAACAACAGCTACGTAATGTTGTTCCAGGCGGCAGCATTACGGTTGCCATGGTTACAGGGTGACGCGCGCTCTCTCTGCGTGTTTCCTGGGTGAGAGAGCGCTTTTTTGTTGTTGTTGTTGTGCTAAGCTAAAAGGCAGAATGCTACAGGCATGGCCCTAAAGAATGTAGCCTCATGGGCAGTGTAGTCCGTGCTGTAGCGAGAATGGACTACCATACACGTTATGTGTCTGTGAGCGAGGGAGGGAGAGAAAGGAAAAGTCCGAGCTGTCACGGAGTAAAAACGGGAGCTGGAAGCATGTAAATATAATAATAACCACTGCAGCCAAGAAGAGTGCCTGACGAGCCCAGCTGTAAGTAAGCTATTAAGACTCAACTGTACGCTGTGTTCGTGTTTTCCTCCGGAAAAACTAAGTTCCGTTGGAGAAGCCTTTCAACGCCTCTCTCTGTCTCTGGCAAGCAAAGTTGACCCAGACAACAAAGTAAAGCTAGTTTTCGGCTACCAGCCCAACATGGAACCCACCGTATTAGCCAGAGGTCCCTTTACTACGGTTCGGAGCCGCGGACCTTCAGTATCAGTAATAAATCACAGCAATAGTACTTTCACATAGTTGTAAACAGCATGATAATATATTAAGTAATCCAAAGTATTCAGAATACGTTACTCTCATTGAGTAACGTAACGGAATACGTTACAGAATACATTTTGGGGCATGTATTCAGTATTCTGTAATGGAATACATTTTAAAAGTAACCTTCCCAACACTGCTCATATATGCTTAGTTTTATAATTAGTTGTAGATTGGTAGAGGCTTGATCCTTAATAGTCTGCAAACTTCGTGTGCATTCACACCCACATCTTGGGAGCAGGTGAGAGGTCGTACCTTCTCTTATTGTTTTTGGTAGGATAAATGTATCTATATCTGTTTTAGGCTAAGTGCCTTTTGTTTAGATGAACTGCTGGACTTCCAGGCCAGCAGCTTTGTGGAGTCTTCATGGGGTCACATCTTGACCCCACAAACACATTCTCTCACACAAACACACACACACACACGGTATTCTTTGTTCACATGTATACGTCATATGTTAATGGACCTATGCATATTCATGTAACCTCAATAAAAGAGCAATTTTACGGGAGAGCAGACAAGAGCAACTGGGGTCAAGCGAAGGAACGGAGCTTGTTCAGTTCTCTCCCGTGCACGTAAAACATAAAGAACGTTGGCTATTCATGTCTTGCTTGCTAAATGAACACGTGTCGCAGTTTAAAATTAAAAAGAGGAAGTAACTCACACCCAAGAACTGTGTGTGTGTGTGTGTGTGTGTGTGTGTGTGTGTGTGTGTGTGTGTGTGTTAATGTCTGTGTCCCTTCAAACGAAGAAAAGGTGAACATATGTGGTGAGTTTTCCTCAATTTACACAAAATATGACATTAAATATCCTTTTCTAATTCCTGTTCTTCTTTAAACACAATGAATGACCTTTACCAATACCACTTGGAAAAAGGAAAAAAAGGTTGCAACAACAAAGAGCACGACAACCAAACAAAAACTCCACACCACGAGGAGGCACTTCCAGGGGCCCACATGCTCACCCTGTCACTAGTAGCAGCTGCCACAGAAGCCCACACTACTCAAGTGAAGCAGCTACTCTCCCCACTGCACCTACAACTCCACACCATAGGCAGGGCAATCACACAACTAGCACTCAAAGCGGAGACACCAGAGAAAGCCACCCCTGCTCACAGCTCATCCCCAGCTTAAATAGCCTCAGAGGTGATTGCTGACTGGATTCAGGTGGCCAACGAGGCTAATCAAGAGCAGCTGTGTCCTGGGGAGAGAGGAGAGTGGCTGTGTCTGAATTCAGGGGAAGGATGCTTAAAATGCCATATTTGGATGCAATGACGTCACAGCGACACGACGAGGACTGTCCGAATTCAAAGAGCACTCAAAATGTGGCCACAAACGTGTCCTACTCCTCCGCAAATTTGCGGGTTAGCCGTGTCCGAATTCAGGGGAAGGATGCGCCAATGCCACATCTGGAGGCAATGACGTCACGGCGACGCAACGAAGGCTGTCCGAATTCAAAGAGCACTCAAAATGTGGCAACAAATGTGTCCTACTTTGCCCTGAATTCTAAGGATGGTCCGATGTATCCTCCGTGTCCTACTATATCCCAGGATTCATTGCGGGCCACCTGCCGCATAAATTCCGAACCAGTAGAATGATTTTTGAGCGGAACAATGGCGGGCGAACCAGGCGTGACAGTGGGAGAGGAATCCACATTCAAATGTAAGTACTTGAAAATCTGGTGTTACAAAATTTAAACCCCCATCGCGGTTCTGTTGGTAGTCCCTGGGCATATGCCTGTTTTTAGCTTATAATCCATAGAATCCCCGTGATAGATTGCACGTGAACTATGGTGGCCCCAGCAGTCTGTCATGCATTGCCACTCACATACAGCTACGTTATATCTTGCTAATTAATCGTTTTGTGATACGTTGCAGGGAACAAAGAGCAAACAACACTCCTCATCCGATTACGAGGGGAAAACGGCCACCTCTTCACTGGGGTGAAGAATTCTGCCACTGTGGCATGGAGGTACAGGAACAAATCAATTCACACCCATATATGAGTTTAGTTTCATTAACCCTCATGCTGCACAGGACCTGTGATGTCCAGACGGTATTACTCTGGCGTTCTGCTGTGCAAACGTTCAGATGTGGGGATCAACATAGTTGCCAAAGTTTCTGTCTGCTCTTATTTTTCGGGTGTGATCAGGACTATACTGGAGAAGATGGGCTTGCAGTGGACAGTCACCCCCTCGCAGGCAAGGAAAAAGTGGGATAACCTCAAGACAAAATACAAAGTATGTTGTCCTCAAGCAGATAAGTCATGAGGACACAAGTCAGTAAATGGACACTGTGGAATTACAGGGATTATTTTATATAACCATCATCTTTGTCATTGCATTAATTATCATTTCATCCAAGCATTTATTGAAGTTGCTGGCATTATGTTATAATTGATATCATAGGGGTTATCATAATCAAATATTAACATGTTTATTACAGGTGCAGTTATAACTACTTTAAAATGATTGAGTTAAATATATGTATCATAACTCATATGCTGAGTATATTGTTACAGTAAAATAGTAGCTGAGCAAAGGCCTGAATGTATTCAGCTTCTTGTGGTATTTGAGTTTGCTTAGTTACAGGTGACGGAAGGATGTCCAGTCCATGGTGGCCTCAAAAGCCTTAGGTCATCACCATATTCGGAAGAGTATGCCACAAGGAGGAACCTCTATGTTGCATTTAATTCTTAAAATACATGAATGTTCTGTACATGCAAATTAGGTGCTTGTAAACGCAAGAAGGGGCGTTACAATACCCTGATGTTATAAAAGCAATCTAGAGTGTATTTTGGGTAGAGATGTACAACTGTTTTGCAGTTTACACCTCTCCACGCTGCGTGCATTCATTAAAATCAATTGTTTGATTGACCTCTTCTGGACCATCATTGTTTTACTCTCATCCTCAATTTCGGACCCGTAACATTTGGTGCATTGGCCGAGGGTTGAGGGAGAAAAGGTGGAGGTTGAGACTGAGAGGGTCCAAGGTGCTCAAACAGGCAGACACGAGTCAGTGGTCGAAGTGAGTGGACATAAGCCGGCTTATTCAAAGGTAAGGCACTACCTGTTGAATTATTTCCAAACAGTGCTGAATTGGGTCTGACAAAATTGAAAGTCTACTCACTGAAAATTACTGGTAAAAGTCTGTTTTGATTTTGGTGAAAATCTCATGAGAATTGAAGTTGAAGTAATGATAATATAAGGTTAAGTGACAGTACTGATTAAAGGAAATGCAGTTGGACTGCTAAGGAAAGAGAAGTTAAAGTAGTTGGACTACTGAATTTAGAGAATAGGTCATTTGATATCTGTATATGGTTATACAGTTATAATTGAATATAAAGCTGGGCTTGGACATCGATACAGTCGGTTTTGTGGTCTCGTAGGATGTCTTTAAAATACATATAAATTATTCTAGAACGGAACTGTGGGAAGTTCTAAGAAAGTGCAGTGTTCGGAGGTGACGCTCCAAATTTCCTGAGGACGCTCAGGATTTTCCGTTGGACGGGATAGTCCGATTGGCAATCGTGGACAACTGGGGACGGTCCAAAATAGCTACTGATTGGATCAGTTGACCGTTTGGAACGGTGTTTGCACTTTGTTTGGGTAATAAAGGTTGGACCTTGGGCGTTGGACGCTTTTAAATTGACTTAGGAACTTTAGCAATTAGACCAGACACAGGTTGGACCTGATACTGGGTCATTGATTATCAAAAACTTGGAGTTTGTCCCTTGGAGGGTTAATTCAAATTTTGTCTAAATTATGTAGGTTGTGCAATTTAAGGCCTTGTAAATACTATTTAATTTATCAGACGTCTCTATGTTATAATTTCTTTGTTTGTGTATAGGCTTTGCCTGTCACAGGCACTGCAGCCGGCTGGTTATTTTGAGAGTGTGTCTGTGTTTATGTAAATTAGATGCCTGCGACTTATTTAGAGTGACATTTCCTGTTTACTAATGAGTGGCTAATGACTGACTGCAGAGCCAGGGTTAAGGACGACTTCAATCTGTGTTTTAAGGGAAGAAATGCAGTTTATGTTTATTATATTTGTGTGACTGTTGTTGATTATGATAAGTATTTCATGATAACTGTAGAATATGAGTATGGGGTTTGCTTGACACGTGTCTGTACTAGGTAAAACTGTGTAAGACTGATAGGAAGTTTATAGGGACTGCTACACATGGCTGATGCCTGTATTTAAGACGCTGGAGTTGTTTATTACAATATTGTAAGTAAAGTTTTATTTCTTGCCATGACTGTATGACTTTTGCGGGGTTTTGAGATAGGATACATAAACTGTTGATACTTAAGACCGTTACCTGGGTTCTGACAAGTGAAATTGAATTTGAGATAATTTAATTAATAAAGATGTCTGTAAGCGATGTGTGTTTTGGGGTGTCGAAGTAAGATGTTTTAGGATTTTTAGATGGGTTTTGTTTCAGTTTGAGATAATATATACAGTTACATTTTCTGTGTGTGTGTTGTTGAGTGACAACATGCGCAGTTTAAATTGGGCGCTGTTCCTTCCTCTTTTTAGTTTCAAAACACAAAGGCTGTGAGATTAAAAATTACTGTGAGTAACGGTTTGACTTTTGACTAGGGAAATAATATGCTTACTTTTGGGTCTATGAAGATATTTGACCTTCAGTGATGTTATGAGAGGTTTCAGTTTTCTTTTTCTTTTTTCTTTTGACTTGCTCTTTCTGATCATGGAAGGCATGTCCAAAATACTCGTATGAAAGCGTATTTTGTGTGATTTTAACTGTGTGAATGCTGTCAGTATTTGATTTGAGTGACTGGGTGATTTGTCTGAGTAAGTGAAAAGGGGAAGTCTGAGAGAGAGAAAGGCAGTGCGTGTGAGACGATTTATGGCGTCTGAAAGAGGTTAGAGCATTTAAAAGGTGTGTATGGAATAAAGGAGTGTGAAATATATTTCTTGTGTGATGAAAAGTAGGATGTGCTAAAGTTTGAAAGTGTTTTTAATTCAAGAAAACAAAAAAACAAAGGAGTTAGATTAGTTTGAGGAACAGGAAATATTGCTCTGTGTACCGGGGCTGCAGCGACAGGAAATAGTGAACAGGAACTGTGCATGCCCATATATGGGAACTGAGTGTGTACAGAAAGAACACAGAGAGAGAGATTTAACTCTAGGCACATGAAGCAAATGAAGCCTTTAAGAAAAAATGAATATAATACTAATTATATGGTTTAGTGTGTCAATACAGGTGGGCGTCTTTCAACTTTGCAACCTTGAGTTCAGCAGCAGAAAAGTAGATTAAAAGAATTGGGAGAATAAGCCAGTTTTTGGCTCGAAATTGTGCGGCTGGATCTCTCACTTTGTCCCTGAAGCGGAGAAGAGGTTCAAAGGACAGTCAATCGCCTGATGAAGACCGACAGAACATCGTGGACTTGAATACAGCAGGCAAACGGCAGTGCCACTGATCCAGTAACACTGATGACGACTGACGACCAGCAGCAGCATGTAAGAGTAATGTAACATGTACTGTGAAAATACAGGCTGGGCAGTTGAACAGTGGGATAAAGAATTGTGGAAGAGCACTGGACATTGAGTGATATTTTGCCATGCTGGGACTTAATCTGAAAGAAAGACTGTAAAGAAACAGAGAAGAAGACAGCAGCTGAGTTGAGACTGTGTTTGCTGGAGCTTTGAAGCCCGAACAGGACATTGTGCAGAGAGGACCAGTGAGAGATGAAGCTGGACGAGTTTGACTGCGAGAAGATAGGAGATGATTGGATTGAAAATTGAAACCTGAACTCATGAATTGTTTAGGGATGTCCACCATAGCATAACAAAGAGGTAAACATTAGAAAAGGTAAGAATAATGAAAGAAATAATTGTCATTACCTTAATGAATAGAAAACACACATACAAATTGTTACACGTGAGATTATTTTTGAAATGAATCAGAAGTGAGATAGTTTGAATCTAAAGCTCAGTGGTGAAATGCATAAATTAAATATGAATATATAGGATGCAATGAAGAAACAGCTTACACGTAGTGTACATTAACATGAATACATAGAAATGCAATGAGAAACTCAATGAATTAATTTAATGAAGAAGCAGTTTACACCCAATTGACATAAAATGCAGGGAAGAACACGCTTACATGCCTGGCATAATTGGTGTTTCTGACCAGAGACAGAGAAATGGGTTATTTAACCACTGGTGATAATAATGAAAATGTCTTAGTTTTGTTATTTTCAGGAGTAAAGCAGACTTGGACCGGCTCTCCACATCCAGCAGTCGGAAGAAAGTTAGAGGTTAACATCTATGGATAAGTTAAGGCAAGTTTCTGGTTGAATTGTTCACAGCATGATGTGTCCAGGAACCTGAAAAGCAAGCCCCAGCTCCTGGCTGAAGACCAGGAGGGCGGTAATTTAAGGTGGGAAATCAAAATGTGGGTTAGTAACTCGGGGAAAAAGAAAACTGACTGCTTAACTGGAGAGTTGGGAAGAAGTCTGGGAGACTGTGAAGTCATAGATGCAAAATAACATATACCCATACACACACAAACAGAAAATGCATTAACCTTATAAAGACAAGCTCCTGAAGCTTAATGAACAGATATTGATTAAAAACCTGGCTAAGAACATAAGCATATGCAATGAAGATCTGCTTGCTGCTTGTATGAGTGAGAGAATGGTGTGAATGGTTCATAAAATAGATGGAAAAACAAAAGAAAAGTGTCTATAAGAGTGACTCAGGAGTGCTCTTGCACTGATTGATCAAAGTAAGTGATTAGTATAGAAAGAAAATGAAAATAATCGAATAATGTGATAAAGTTTAAACATGTATTTATTTTGCCAAGTTAAATTGTTGAGATATGGCTGAGTATGGAAAAGTTTGAGAGCTCGTGTGAATGTGGACAGAGGAGGTTGCTGTGTGTGTGTGATTGAGGCCTTAAAGGAGGGGTAGATTGTTCAGAGGTGCAAATTTGATTAAGAGGTTTATAAATTAGTGTTGACATATTGTGAGAACGTGCTTATATGTTAAGGTTGAATGTGAGTTTGGTAAAGTGCTTAAAGGGGGATCTCGTGTACAAAACGGTGTAGCTTTTTTACGTTTTGGGTGTGTTCTATGGGTGAAATTTAAGATTGTTGAAGATTTTTGAGGTTGTTGTTTTAGTTTTAAAGAGGGAGTGTTAATAAACATGGACATGTTTAAGGGGTTTTGTAACAGTGCACTTATAAAGAAAACCTGTCAGGTGATTTTGTTTTGTACTTTGATGAGCTAATACTCAGCTCTCTTTTTTCTCATTTTTGTTGTAAGCAGGCCTGCAAAAGAGTGGATAACAGCGCTGACAAAGTAAAAGGATTGCCGCGAGCCAATCCAGTCTAAAAGCAGAAAGAACTATTTTCTTAAAAACAAAGTAAAACAAATAAATGAGTTGATGTTGCTGAGAGTGAAGACTGAATATTTGCGAGATAGTCTCCACTGTCAGCAATACCTGATGTTAATGCGTGTGAGTGAATGTGTGTAAATGGATGGTGACTGGACGGACGAGGCAGACCATAGGTTGGACCGACTGGACACTGACAAAAGACTGGACTAAGGTTAGACACATGACTGATAACTTTTCTGTTTTAAGTTTTCTTTTTTATAATACAGGTTGGATCATAAGTGAGGAAAAACTGAGTATGAAATGTGAAGTTCTGGTTAACACACAGGTTTTTGTTTCTAGGACGTTTCAAGGATGCAGGCTGTGGATGGAGCCAAGAAAGGATTTGACATGATGATTAATTTGATTTCATTCCTTAAATACAGGTTTGAAGGGCCGGAGCATTTATACATAATATGATAGGACTAAACTTTTCTTTAATTCCCTAACCTGAGTGAAGGATTTTGAGTTTGTAACACATGAGATGTGTCACAAAAAGGGGGGTGTTAATATATGCGATTAGCTACATGAAATGTGTTCTTTTAGGGTTACTAGGCAAATGTCTACGTGACCTTTGCCTAATAACCTTTGTGATGATAAACTTGTTTACCGACTTGCTCTCTTGTAGAACAGACAGACTTAGAAAAGGGGAACCTCAGCTCTGAGTTCTGAGAATAACTCTGTTAAGTTGACAGGAAATACGTCGAGACAGCAATATAGGGCAAATCTGTTTGAGCTTGTAATTAAATGTGGGACTTGAAAAGAGGAAGTAAATTTGGTACAGGACGTGCTTGAGATGATCAGACGAGAGAAGGAGAAGGTCAGGAATAGTTTAAACTAAGATTGAGAAAGTAAATGGGGTGAAAGGGGGTGTAGCTTCAGGGCAGTTCACAGCCTGGCGTAAACGCAAGGTGCTGTCACACAGCTTAAGTTATTTGGTTGATTTATTTTATGACAAAATAATAAGGAAATATTAAAAATATACAACACGTTGAGAAGATCTCTTTTGTTATATTTTAGTGTTTAACATGGAAGATGCCTCTCCGGAGCTTCTCTCCTGATGCTACTCCACCAAAAGAAGTTCATTTATAGAGACTATGTCAGCTCCCAAACAGACAACAACAAACCAAGATTAGCAATAAACAATCTAAACAAAATAATAACAAATGAAGAACAATACAGAATCCAAATCTGAACCAAAGAACAAAATAGTGAAATGTGGATTATTGGGTTTTTCTCTGTATATATGAAGTATTTGTAATGTGTATCTGCTAATGAAGGCTTGTAGAGGCCAGTTTATACTCACAAACGAGTGCTCAGCCAGACTGAAAAACAGGAAGCTTTAGTGCACAAGGCATATTAATAGATATAGACACAAAAGAGGAACTCCCCATATAAACAACGTTTAAAAATGTGTGAAGTATAAAGTACCGAAATAACACTATATAAGTCACAGCTGATGATTCTAATGTTAGAGAGCTCTTGCAACTGGCGTCTGAGCTGTGCAGAGGTCTCTCTTAAGACAGGTACTTATGTAGGTTAGCATGAGGTTGAGTTAATTTTATACGCAATGCATAACTGTGCTTGTTTAGAGTTGATGTTCTATCCAAGAGGGTTTTAAGCTTCACTGGTGAGAGTGTCCAGGTGATACATGTTGAGGGATGATGAGAACATAGCAGGTGAATTGCATGCACGCTTACAAACACACATGATTTAAATATAGGCCAGGCCAAAGGCCTGGACTTGATGCAGCTTTTAACTTTACAGCTCCTAACTTGCAGGAATGGCGGGGACTGTAATCAATGAATGCAGAACATGCTTACAGACACAAACATGACAGGGGTTTATTTTACAGGGTAAAAGTGGACCACAGGTTGCTTTGTTTCTGCTTAGCAACTACTGAGGTAAATGGTGTTAAAGATAAATATGCAATAAGTGAACAGGAAATGTGTGAGGGTGAGCCGGGTGAAACAAAATGTTGTAGATAATGGAAACTTGTCTAACGGGCATTAACAGTAACCTTGGCATGTTATGTATATGCTTGAGGCCAAAAGAGGCGTAAAACCAGATAGAAAACTTTGAAGTGTGCTTTTTAGCGGAGAGTCACGCTGACATGGGGATGGTGTGTATTTTACTGGGGTTGTGTTTAATAAGACTAAAAGCGTTGCTCACACACATGAAGAGTATTGAGATTGAATAAAGTTAATATAATGGATAGAGCCCAGAACAGGATAATACATAAGTGAAATCAAATGTAATGTTTGATTTCACTTTTATTGGGAAAATAATTAGCCAAGAAATGTGTATTGAACTCTCCACATACTTTGAAACTGCGCAACTCTGAGTGGGCAATGTAATGAAGCAACTGTTACATATTTGCATTAAACTAGCCAACATAGACTCACCACAAAATGATGTAGGATGTTGCCCTGCAGCGGGGGCAGAAAATCATTTGCAAACCAGGGATCTTATGTTGATTATCATATTCTTACTTATGTACACACACACACACAGAAGGGAAAAATTTCAAAACAAAACAAAAAACAACTTCGCTTAACCTGTCAAGCACAGGAGCAAAATAAAAATCTTTTTGGGCTTTGTTAAAATTTCTTTAGTAAAAGTGTAAAAGGCCAAACCTAGGAAGTTCGGCAAACAGGAAAGTTCCTTGAGTATCAGGAGTTAATAGTCAGGAAACATTTCTCACACTAACGCCTTATATCTGAAAAACCACTGACTCATAGATGCAGATAGACATACAAGTGCACATACATCCAGATGTGCATTTAGACATTAAAAGTGTAGAGACATGTACACACAGATTGGCAAACCGGTACAGAGTTTAGCTGAAGAGCTTAACAAAGTAGACGTGGCAGTAGGGTTTGTGATTTTGCCTGATATGATATTGTGAACCAACTTTGAATAATGACAGGAACCTGAGATGAACACAGTAGGTTAGTAAGGTGTAGCAGAGAAAGGTTGTTTGTTTTCTATCCCTTACAGGAGAAGATTTCCACTAGAGAAGGACCCAGAAAAGGAGCGGAGATTACCTAAGCATGAAGTGTTTTCAAGTGGGAGCTGGTGTTTTATTGCTGGACCACCTAGAGGACATGAGGTTGTTGTCGGATTTGCTGAGTCAGGGGGCGGCTAGAGAGGGTCAGAGCGAAGGTAGTGGACCTGGGAATAGTGTAGTGACGTCTCTGGAAGAGACGTCAAAAGGGGGAATTGTGGAATTACAGGGATTATTTTATATAACCATCATCTTTGTCATTGCATTAATTATCATTTCATCCAAGCATTTATTGAAGTTGCTGGCATTATGTTATAATTGATATCATAGGGGTTATCATAATCAAATATTAACATGTTTATTACAGGTGCAGTTATAACTACTTTAAAATGATTGAGTTAAATATATGTATCATAACTCATATGCTGAGTATATTGTTACAGTAAAATAGTAGCTGAGCAAAGGCCTGAATGTATTCAGCTTCTTGTGGTATTTGAGTTTGCTTAGTTACAGGTGACGGAAGGATGTCCAGTCCATGGTGGCCTCAAAAGCCTTAGGTCATCACCATATTCGGAAGAGTATGCCACAAGGAGGAACCTCTATGTTGCATTTAATTCTTAAAATACATGAATGTTCTGTACATGCAAATTAGGTGCTTGTAAACGCAAGAAGGGGCGTTACAATACCCTGATGTTATAAAAGCAATCTAGAGTGTATTTTGGGTAGAGATGTACAACTGTTTTGCAGTTTACACCTCTCCACGCTGCGTGCATTCATTAAAATCAATTGTTTGATTGACCTCTTCTGGACCATCATTGTTTTACTCTCATCCTCAATTTCGGACCCGTAACAACACCTACTAAGAATTGTTGTGGTGTTATCATGTGTTAACTGTCGTGTTTTTATTCCCCCTGCCTTTAGGAGTGCAAGTATCCAGGGTCAGGAGAGGGTGTAAGTGGTAAGCCCACTGCTGCCACCTGGCCCTGGTTTGCCCTCATGGACGAGGTAATAGGACAGAGGCCGTCCATCAGGCCCCCTGTCCTACTGTCCACGCTCCGTGAGGACACTCCAGGGCCAAGTTCAGCAGTGGGTGACCGAAACGGAGCAGAGTCTGACACTGATGAGGGGGAAAGTCAGCTGACCACATCAGCAAGGAAGAGGAAACGGGATCGGGATGACAAGCTGCTCAACCTCATCAGGGAGGACATGCAGCAACAAAGGGAGGCGGAGGAGAGAAGGGCGCAGGAGAGCAGGGAGCGAATGGATAGACTCTTTTCAATCCTGGAACGTCTGATCCCAAAATGAGTGCTGTGCCCCTCTAATTTCCTTTGACAGTTTTGTGACATTTGTGTTGAGATGATTCCCCAGGCACCAGACACCTTCTATTTCCTGCATTGCAGACACTTTCCTTTAAATCATTTTTTTACTTTGTGCCCTTTGTGTTAGAAGTTACGAGTCTTATTTTTGCAATAAATGGAATCAAACAGTAATGGTAACTGAATCCATTTTATCAACAGTTATTGTGCAACAGGTACATGATGCCAAGTCATAATAAGTAATGGACATTCACAGAGTACAAATCAGGAACAACAACAAAAAAAACAAACAAATGTGCAATGCATAAGCAGCATTTGAAGACTACAAACTTTGCAGCTATGTACATGTGTTCACACAAGATTAAACTGAGTGACCTGTTCCCGGACCATTACATTCACAACCCCAATACATGCCAGGAAGTCCCTGGCAGTGTTGCTGGATCTGCTGAAGACAGAACTGACATGGAAGGGGGTGCTGCAACTGTGACCTGCGGTCTGTCTCGTCTAGTCAGCGAGTGGAGGATCACACAGGGTGGTCTGCAAAGGGGGCTTAGGGATGCGTCCTCCCAGTGTCCACTGCAACGTCCATGCACAGGTTTGCAGTGCTGGCTCTATCGACGGCTGCAGCATCACTAAGATGTCAGAGATATGCAGACAGGAGTGCCATGAAGTGCCATATGCCACCTCTCTGGTGGCATATGGCACATAGGTTCCTAGACAAATTTGCACTTGCCAAATTTGCACTTGTGCTGGCTCTATCGACGGCTGCAGCATCACTAAGATGTCAGAGATATGCAGACAGGAGTGCCATGAAGTGCCATATGCCACCTCTCTGGTGGCATATGGCACAAAGGTTCCTAGACAAATTTTCACTTGCCTGTTAACAGTAGTCGTGGTCTGGTGGTACCTCCTCCAGGGCTGACACCTCAGATGACAGTTGGTCCCACCAAAGAGCACCACTGACTGCCTCCAACCCAGCCTCCCCCTCCCCATCCTCTGCACCATCGTCCTCAGGCTCATCCACTGGGGCCACGATGTCACCGGCACTGAGGCAGATGTTGTGGAGGACGGCACAGGCTGTCACAACCTGTATTGGTTACAACACACACGTGTGTGTGTGTAAATACATACAGGGAGTGCAGAATTATTAGGCAAATTGTATTTTTGAGGAACAATTTTATTATTGAACAACAACCATGTTCTCAGTGAACCCAAAAAACTCATTAATATCAAAGCTGAATGTTTTTGGAAGTAGTTTTTAGTTTGTTTTCAGTTTTAGCTATTTTAGGGGGATATCTGTGTGTGCAGGTGACTATTACTGTGCATAATTATTAGGCAACTTAACAAAAAACAAATATATACCCATTTCAATTATTTATTTTTACCAGTGAAACCAATATAACATCTCCACATTCACAAATATACATTTCTGACATTCAAAAACAAAACAAAAACAAATCAGCGACCAATATAGCCACCTTTCTTTGCAAGGACACTCAAAAGCCTGCCATCCATGGATTCTGTCAGTGTTTTGATCTGTTCACCATCAACATTGCGTGCAGCAGCAACCACAGCCTCCCAGACACTGTTCAGAGAGGTGTACTGTTTTCCCTCCTTGTAAATCTCACATTTGATGATGGACCACAGGTTCTCAATGGGGTTCAGATCAGGTGAACAAGGAGGCCATGTCATTAGTTTTTCTTCTTTTATACCCTTTCTTGCCAGCCACGCTGTGGAGTACTTGGACGCGTGTGATGGAGCATTGTCCTGCATGAAAATCATGTTTTTCTTGAAGGATGCAGACTTCTTCCTGTACCACTGCTTGAAGGTGTCTTCCAGAAACTGGCAGTAGGACTGGGAGTTGAGCTTGACTCCATCCTCAACCCAAAAAGGCCCCACAAGCTCATCTTTGATGATACCAGCCCAAACCAGTACTCCACCTCCACCTTGCTGGCGTCTGAGTCGGACTGGAGCTCTCTGCCCTTTACCAATCCAGCCACGGGCCCATCCATCTGGCCCATCAAGACTCACTCTCATTTCATCAGTCCATAAAACCTTAGAAAAATCAGTCTTGAGATATTTCTTGGCCCAGTCTTGACGTTTCAGCTTGTGTGTCTTGTTCAGTGGTGGTCGTCTTTCAGCCTTTCTTACCTTGGCCATGTCTCTGAGTATTGCACACCTTGTGCTTTTGGGCACTCCAGTGATGTTGCAGCTCTGAAATATGGCCAAACTGGTGGCAAGTGGCATCTTGGCAGCTGCATGCTTGACTTTTCTCAGTTCATGGGCAGTTATTTTGCGCCTTGGTTTTTCCACACGCTTCTTGCGACCCTGTTGACTATTTTGAATGAAACGCTTGATTGTTCGATGATCACGCTTCAGAAGCTTTGCAATTTTAAGACTGCTGCATCCCTCTGCAAGATATCTCACTATTTTTGACTTTTCTGAGCCTGTCAAGTCCTTCTTTTGACCCATTTTGCCAAAGGAAAGGAAGTTGCCTAATAATTATGCACACCTGATATAGGGTGTTGATGTCATTAGACCACACCCCTTCTCATTACAGAGATGCACATCACCTAATATGCTTAATTGGTAGTAGGCTTTCGAGCCTATACAGCTTGGAGTAAGACAACATGCATGAAGAGGATGATGTGGACAAAATACTCATTTGCCTAATAATTCTGCACTCCCTGTATACACACACACACACACACACACACACACATATATATATATAAGTGTGTATATGTATATATACACATATGTATACATATATATATATATACACATATACACATGTATATATATGTACACACACGTGTGTGTGTGTAAATATGTATGTATATGTATAAAAAAAAAAAAACACCCAGCACGCCCCTACGGGCGGTTTATCCTTCAAGCTCGGGTCCTCTACCAGAGGCCTGGGAGCTTGAGGGTCCTGCGCAGTATCTTAGCTGTTCCCAGGACTGCGCTCTTCTGGACAGAGATCTCCGATGTTCTTCCCGGGATCTGCTGGAGCCACTCGCCTAGCTTGGGAGTCACTGCACCTAGTGCTCCGATTACCACGGGGACCACCGTTACCTTCACCCTCCACATCCTCTCGAGCTCTTCTCTGAGCCCTTGGTATTTCTCCAGCTTCTCGTGTTCCTTCTTCCTGATATTGCTGTCATTCGGAACCGCTACATCAATCATGACAGGGGATTTCTTTAAATCACCCTGCCGTTCTTTGTTCAGCTGAGACACCTGAGTTAGAAAACACAAACAACTGCAGTTCTTCTTTTACTCGCGAGGACGGTCACAGAGCGCCTGCATAGGAGACACCCACGGACTCGCGCTTTGTCACCGTCTGCGTTCTTTATTTATACAAGATGTTTCAGTGTGTGTGTGTGTGTGTGTGTATGTGTGTACAAAGGTAACAACGTCATTTAGAGCAGCAGGTTTTTCCCCTTCTCTACATTTTGCATGTTCTTGTAAAAGAGCTGAGGTTTCACTTCTCTGTTCTCTGAAGACAGGAAGCGGTTAGTAGCTGCACACAAGTTACTAGGTGAAAAGTCACTTAGACATGTACTTAATAATGAATTAAGGAATACATTTCATGGAGCTGATCACATATATGTTCAATAATCTTTTAACATTCCGCCCTGTTTATCAGAGAAATGAAATGTATAATAGGTAACTACTTGTCTTCCACATTCTTAGTTACTACATCATAAGTTACACTTCATCTTCATGAAACAAACAGGAAAAGAAGTCTTCATGATCTTCATAGATTTCAGTACATCTGCGTATGCTGTGAATGATAAACTTATCATCTGTGAAATTACAGCCTTTAAATAAGGAACAACTCAAATAAAGAAAACAAAATAAAAATAAAACCAATCATTAATGCTCGACATGTGTGAGTAGATGTAACAGTCTTTCTCTGTGGTCTTAAACACATCTCTGTATCAGGCATTTTTCATCCGAGGATGGATGTGATCTTGTGTCATGTCCATTAGGTGTAAGTTGTCGTACATCCATCTTCTCTGTCTGCCTCGTGGCTCAGCTGCTGTTGGCATCGGCTGGGGTCCTGTAAGGGTGAGCTTTGTAGTCAAGGTAGCCATCAGGGTTCCCCTTCACACCTACACCTGGCTGCCTACAGTTGATCGGATAGAGATTGGAGTGCGGGCTTACCCTACGGGGGCCCCCAAGAGCGCACTTACCACCCTCACCCCCGAAACAACCAAGCGTAGGCGCTTCCGGTGTCGGGGCTTCCCGGGACCTCAACCTTTTGCAGTGGCTCTGATGTATCCAAGATGGTCTCTCTGCAATTTTACAGGCTGTGGGTGTTGTCAATAACACTTGGTTTCAACCTGCAAGAGACTGGAGAGTCTTACGGCAGTTTATTGTTCAAAACAATATCCTTATTTTCTAGTAGTTTTGCCATCCATTCTGCCAGAGTTGTTTCTCTGATGGATTTTTCTAAAGGTTCACTTGTCACTGGCAGTGGAAAAGGTCTCCCATGAACAACCTCAAATAAATGTCAGTTTTTGAGAGCCTTGTATTAATTTCACCCACATTTTTACTAGGCCTATGCACTCAGGCCATTCAGGCCAGAATGATTGCATAAACATTTTGCAACTGAGATTGCATCTGCTTTTTCCACTGGATAAATCTCTGGCCATTTTGAGAATACGTCTATAATCACTAGAGTATAAAAGTGTGTATTAAGGACCTGGACTATCCCCCCCCCCCGAGGACACATGGGTCACCCCATGTGTCACTAATGCTGCTGCTCTGCACAGGGACTTGGGGAGTATCGGTTTACCTTCACAAGTCATCAAATCATATTATTTTGTGCTCCACACTTTAACCATTTCTTTTGTTCTGCAGTTGATGCGGCTTTTTGTTCATCTTTAAGTACATCAAGTGGTATTTGCATAGAGGATGCAGACATTAATGTGTCTACAGTTTGTTGTGCGGCTAACTTAGCTGCTTGATCTGCAAAGTTATTGCCTTTAGTTATTTCTGATTTGTCTTTCTGATGTGCAGCACATTTACACAATGCTAGCTGTTTTGGCAATATAATTACTTCTAATAGTGTCTTTAGAAGATCTCAAAGTGTTGCACAGCTGAAAATACATACTGTCTGTCAGTGTATATATTTATATCTTGGCCTGCGTGTGTGAGGGCCGGATGTCAACGGTTTCGCTTTTACAACTCTGTCTGCTTCCTTTTATGGGCATGTAGTTCCTGTTACACTCACAATTTCCTGTCCCAGACATACCACAGGC
Source organism: Oreochromis niloticus (assembly GCF_001858045.2). NCBI lineage: Eukaryota > Metazoa > Chordata > Actinopteri > Cichliformes > Cichlidae > Oreochromis > Oreochromis niloticus. The sequence goes on from NC_031985.2 coordinate 3,245,293, forward strand.
ACACACATTTCCTGCTTCTGCAGACTAATCGAACTCTTTGTCGAACTTTCACTGCTTGGGGTATTCTGATGATTAAATTGTGCCCTAAAACAATGTCAGCTGACTTACTATCTTACTGCTTCTGCTGCGGCTGCACAGGCCTGCACGTCCATCTACGTGTAAGTAGAAAGGCTTATCATAATCAGGCAAAGCCAAAACTGTATTTGTCTGTAATGCCAGTTTCAAGTTACTGAATGCTTCTTCTGCTTTCTTCTTTGTAGATGTAACACTACATTTTGACTTAGGGCATTTTAGGCTATTCCCTTTTTTTCCCAAAGAATTCATACATCTTACATATTTCAAACTTTTAAGTTAGGAAAAAACTTTGCATTGCTTACAGCTCATAGCCCACAGCCCTAAAACTAGGCATTAATAAATCATATGCCTAATCATTATGTGTCACTGTGATCCACAAGTATGAACGCAAGTTTGTTTTCCAAACCAACAAAACAAACAAACAAAAACAAAGACAAATTGCCTTTGGCACCAAGGCTTTGCGTTCATATTAATTGAGTGTAAGCTGCTTTCTTCATTGCAAGTACTTCTTACAATAAGGTTTAATTCAAACTATCTCACTTCTGACTCTTTCCAAAAATACTTTCACATGTAACAATTTGTGTATGTGTTGTCTATTCATTAATATAGTTGTCAATTATTTCTGTCATTATTTTTACCTTCTTTTTGTTTATCTCTTTGTTCGTGACTTAGTGGACATCTCTAAACGATCATGAGTTCCGCCTTCAATCCAATTTTCCCATATCCATTCACTATATGACATCCAGGTTCACCTCTCACTGTTCTCACAGTTTCCTTTGGGACCTCGCAGATCAACACAGGCCCAAATCAGCGGTTTCTTCTCTCTGTTTCTTCTCTGTTGATCTTTCAGTCTTTTCTTTCAGGATTACTCCAAGCATGGCAAATATCACATACAGTGCCTTCAAACAGTCATGTCACACTGTTCTTCACCAGCAACTCTGCATGTTGCATCATGTGCTTTCTTTCATACTGCTGGACTCATCAGTCGTAGTCAGTGTTAATGCTTTCACTTGCACTGTCTTTTTGCCTGCTGTTAATTCTTCAAGCACACGGTGTTCTGCCTGTCTTCTGTCTTCATCAGGAGATCAACTGTCCTTTAAGCTCCTTCTCAGGATAAGGAGACAATGAGAGGTGAAGCTGTCAACTTTTAAGCCAAAGGCTGGCCTGTTTTCCTCCCGATTCTGTTAATCTATCATTTTGCCGCTGTACTCAAGTTTTCAGGTTGAGAGAAATCCACCTGTATTGACACACTAAAACATTTAATTAATATCCTTTTATCACTTTTTCTTAAAACCTCCATTTGCTTCATCTACCAAGAGTTTAACTCGTCTGTCTCTCTTCTCTGGGTGCACACTTGTCACAGTGAGTTTCCCTTTTATGGGCCTCTCACAACCACCACTTCCTCTCACACAGCAGGCACACAGAGCCATATTTCCTGTTTCTTCAAACTAATCTAACTCTTTTGTTTTTTCTTTGTATTTATAATCTACAGACTCTCTTTAATTCTACTAAATCTTAATCTAAAAACAATACACCTTTATTTCATTCACACCTTTAAATATTCTAACCTCTTTTGTCATTCAGTAATCGTCTCACACACTGCCTTTTCTTCCAAACCTCATCTTTTTCGCTCACTCTACTAAAAAACCTCCTTAGTGTTATTATTACCTATTTACTTATTTGGTACAAATCACGCGGAGTCACTGACAGCATTCACACAGTTAAAATCACTCACAATACGCTCTCCTAGGAGTATTTTAGACATCCTTTTCATAATCAGAAAAACAATTTAAACCTCTAATCATTCTCACAGCACACACATAACTAAAAAAATAAAAAATAAAATAATAAACACACCACCATTTGTGGCTCAAGATAGGTCACTGCTTTAAAATAACATATAGGTCTTAGGTACTGTACAATTCACTCAATCTATATATATATATCTATCAAAAGTCAGTCAACTCCTATACATCCACAGTAATGAATTCACACTCTATTTATACTATTGTAGTGAGCAAAACCAGCATCTCAGTCACAGGCATTTAGCAATATTTGCAAACAATAGTTATAAAGCTCAATAAGACTCTACGCCAAAAGCAACACTCTGCATGCGCGTCACCGCTCCTCATTTGCATTCTCACACACACACCGTCTAAAAATAGAATCAGCAGCCAGTGCACTGTTGTGTTGTCTCAAACCTGTAGCTTTAGCTGTTGTATTCAGGGCTTGACTTATTATTTGTTAGTATAGGTTTGCTCTTCATCTCAAGAGAGTCTCATCTAGGATAACAGGTTTACAAACAGGTCAAGTGTCTCTATGCACTTGATTAGATTAGGTATTTTCCTTATTTTCTTCATCTCTTATATCATTGTACTGAGTTTGAGCAAACCTTAAGCTTGAATCAGACTACTTTTAACAATCATCCACCTCACATCATAACTGACTGAGGTGCCTCTTATTATTTAATATTATGTCATTATTAATGTTATCATTGTATTGTTTTTCCTTTATTATAACAGCAATAGTATATTACAATACACTACTTTACTACTTTACTACTAATATACAATAGTATATTAGTTTATATCTTATTATGTATCCATCACGGGTCTGTGTGAATCTGCAGCTTCACACCTTCCCAAGCTGGAGACATTTGCTTTTCCTTGGCTGACCAATGACACAGCCTTAATATACCTTATGCATCTCTCTTTTTTATTTGATATATTTTCGTGTGAATTATCTGGTTTCACGCATTCTATTCATTCAGCTTGGTTGTCTTCCCAATTTTGTTTCATTGTTAATACCAATTTACAGGTTGCTATGCTTCCTATTATTAGTTTGAATATAGTAGAGATAAGCTCTAATTTGATTTAACCTTTTCTTTATTCCACTTTATTCCTAAGAGTATTTATATATATATTCAGTTGGGTCTGTATCCATCCCTTTTTAAACTTCTACTTTGATCTCTAATTTTTCACTTGATAAGGGATTATTATGTTCTTCCTAGTCTGAACTGCTTTTTTGTTTCTTACAGTCACGTACAAAATGTCCCTCTTTTCCACACCTCCAGCATGCAGTGCTAAAGCCACTTTTTGGTGTGTGTATAGGTCTACCTCTACCTCTTGCTGTTCCACTAAGCATTCCTGTCTTTCTTTTGGATTAGTCCTACTCTGGTTTGTTGTTTTTCTAAACATTTCTCATCAGGTGTTAATTTTGCTTGTTTATTCTCCATTGTCAAAGATTTTGCTGGGCCATCACTGGCCAGTACGTGAGCATCAGCAAAGAAAACAATAAAAAACAGAAAATAATGAAAGTAGTTCAGCAACTTATTGTGCTGCAAAATCAACTTACTTCTAAAACACATACACAAAACACATATACATACACACAGATAGACATTTGCGCGCTAATTTGTCACGAAGTATTTCACGGCCACTTCTAAAACCACTCTAAACACAGTTCCTTGTCGCGAACTTAAACCTTATTTGTCACGAGGTATTTGACGGCTACCTCTAGAACCAATCTAAACTTAGTCCCTTCCGGCGAACTCAACCTATTTCACGTGTTTTTTCGAAGTAATTCCGGCTACTTCTAACCTATTTTACGCGTATGCCGAAGTAATTCCGGCTACTTCCAACCTATTTTGCGCATTTCACGAAGTAATTCCGGCTACAGCAAACCTATTTTGCGCATTTCACGAAGTAATTCCGGCTACAGCAAACCTATTTTGCGCATTCTTCTGAACCCTTCCGGCGGTTTAAAACCAAAAAAGTGTTTTCTCACCCTCAGTCGTCTTTTGCTGGTTGTTCAGGTCATCTGGATCCCAACGTCGTGGACCAGTACTAAACCACCGGCCTGGACCCGAATTCAACGTTCCAGGACTCTCACCTCTACCTGGAGAGGGCTGTCGACAGACTTCGGTGCTGGTTTACCCACGGCGTCAGGATGCAGAAGTCAGACCTTATTGGAGTCACAGAAACGTGTCTGATGTTCCATCTCTAGGCTCGAAGGACCAATTTAAATGGCTACGGCCATCTTCTCCTGTTTGTCTACCACCACTATGTCCGGTTGGTTAGCCACCACCATTTTGTCCGTCTGTATCTGGAAGTCCCACAGGATCTTAGCTCGGTCATTCTCCATCACCCTTGGGGGCATCTCCCATTTTGACCTCGGGACTTCCAGGTTATACTCGGCACAGATGTTCCTGTACACTATGCCGGCCACTTGGTTATGGCGTTCCATGTATGCCTTGCCTGCTAGCATCTTGCACCCTGCTGTTATGTGCTGGATTGTCTCAGGGGCATCTTTACACAGCCTGCACCTGGGGTCTTGCCTGGTGTGATAGACCCCAGCCTCTATGGATCTTGTACTCAGAGCTTGTTCTTGTGCTGCCATGATTAGTGCCTCTGTGCTGTCTTTCAGTCCAGCTTTGTCCAGCCACTGGTAGGATTTCTGGATATCAGCCACCTCCTCTATCTGCCGGTGGTACATACCGTGCAGGGGCCTGTCCTTCCATGATGGTTCCTCGTCTCCCACCTCTTTCTTGGGTTTCTGCTGCCTGAGGTATTCACTGAGCACTCGGTCAGTTGGGGCCATCTTCCCAATGTATTCTTGGATGTTCGTTGTCTCATCCTGGACTGTGGTGCTGACACTCACCAGTCCTCGGCCCCCTTCCTTCCGCTTAGCGTACAGCCTCAGGGTGCTGGACTTGGGGTGAAACCCTCCATGCATGGTAAGGAGCTTTCTTGTCTTTATGTCAGTGGCTTCTATCTCCTCCTTTGGCCAGCCTATTACCCCAGCAGGGTACCTGATCACGGGCAGGGCGTAGGTGTTGATGGCCCGGATCTTGTTCTTACCGTTCAGCTGACTCCTCAGGACTTGCCTGACCCTCTGCAGGTACTTGGTGGTTGCAGCTTTCCTAGCGGCCTCTTCATGGTTCCCATTCGCTTGCGGGATCCCCAGGTACTTGTAACTGTCCTCTATGTCTGCAATGTTGCCTTCTGGTAGTTCAATTCCCTCAGTTCTGACTACCTTCCCTCTCTTTGTTACCATCCGACTACACTTCTCCAGTCCGAACGACATTCCAATGTCATTGCTGTATAGCCTGGTAGTGTGTATCAGTGAATCGATGTCTCGTTCACTCTTGGCATACAGCTTGATGTCATCCATGTACAGGAGGTGGCTGACAACTGCTCCGTTCCGTAGTCGGTATCCGTAGCCAGTCTTGTCAATGATCTCACTGAGGGGGTTCAGGCCTATGCAGAACAGCAGTGGGGACAGAGCATCTCCTTGGTAGATCCCGCACTTGATGGTGACTTGTGCTATGGGCTTGGAGTTGGCCTCTAGTGTTGTACACCACATCCCCATTGAGTTCCTGATGAAGGCTCTTAGGGTCCTGTTGATCTTGTACAATTCTAGGCATTCCAGTATCCAGCTGTGGGGCATTGAGTCATAGGCCTTCTTGTAATCAATCCAGGCTGTGCACAGGTTGGTCAGTCTGGTCTTGCAGTCTCGGCTGACTGTTCTGTCTACCAGTAGCTGGTGTTTTGCGCCTCTGGTATTCTTGCCAATCCCTTTCTGTGCCCCGCACATGTATTGACCCATGTGCCCATTCATCTTAGCCGATATGATGCCTGACAGGAGCTTCCATGTAGTACTGAGGCAGGTAATTGGTCGGTAGTTGGATGGGACCGGTCCCTTCTTGGGGTCCTTGGGGATCAGGACCGTCCGACCTTCGGTTAGCCATTCCGGGTGTCTCTCGCTAACTAGCAGCTGGTTCATTTGTGCTGCCAGACGCTCATGGAGTGCAGTCAGCTTCTTCAGCCAGTAGGCGTGAACCATGTCGGGCCCTGGTGCTGTCCAACTCTTCATACTGGAGACCCTTTCTTGGATATCTGCCACTGTGATGGTCACTGGACCCTGTTCAGGGAGGTCGCTATGGTCTGCCCTCAGATCCACTAGCCACTGAGCATTGCCGTTATGGGTTGCGTCTTTCTCCCATATGCTCTTCCAGTATTGCTCCGTCTCCAGCCTTGGTGGTGCTGTTCTCTTATTGTTCCCTTGCCACTGAGAGTACACCTTTGCTGGTTCTGTGGAGAACAGCTGGTTTATTCTCCTGCCTTCTATCTCTCTGGTGTACCTCCTCAAGCGGGTGGCCAAGGCTGTGAGTCTTTGCTTGGCAGTTTCCAGGGCCTCAGGTATGGACAGCTTGCTGTATTTCTTATGCACCTTCTTTGTCGCACCTTTCTGCAACTCCGTTAGTTGGCTAACCTCCCTCCGTGCTACTTTGATCTTGCCCTCTAGCCTCCTTCTCCATGGAGGGTACTGCCCCTTGTGGCTGTTCAACTTGTAGCCAAGCATCTCACTGATCACTGCTGCCGTATTGTAGATCAGCTTGTTAGTGTCGGTAATCGTGGTTGTAGGTATCGTCCGTAGTGCTGCATTAACATCATCTAGCAGACCTTCTGAGGGTACTTCACGTAATCTTGGTAACCGGCTACGGGGGATCCAGGTTTCAAGCTTGGCCATGATCCTATTTTTCAGTTCAGTTCCTCTCGTACTCAACGATCCTTCTCCTATCGCACTTGGGGCTGTGTACCCAATCTCGGGTGGGGGTGATGATATCTCCCCCCTGACCTGGCGTCCTGACTCCTCCTTGCCGTAGCATTTATGTTGTACCTCGTCAATCTCTAGCTGTGACAGCAGTCCCTTCTTTCGAATGTTGGAACACTGAGCTACTAGTTGTTTCGCCGTCATTGTGGATGTAGGTTAGGATGTCATTCCTAACGCACGCTCTATGATGGAGTGTGCCCTGGAATGGTGGCTGTTGAAGCGCTGGGCTCCTACACCTCGGACTGGCCTCTTGTAGGGTGTGATGAGGGGGAGTGGACGTTGGAGGCATGGGTACCCCCCATCTGCGAGGATGAAATGTCCTGGAGGAGGGTAGACCGACTGTCTGTACAGTGGGCTGTGGCGGAGCACCCTGGCATCGTGCACCGAACCAGGCCAGCCCACGTAGGTGTCGATGAAGCAGCCCTGATGGTCACAGACTGCCTGCAGGATGATAGAAGGAAACAGTTTCCTGTTTCTGTAGCACTGACCATCAAGGCCGCTTGGACACTTGATGCGGATGTGGCAGCCGTCGATTGCACCCACCGCTTTCAGGAAGGCTCTGTGACGTGCCAGCCCTGCAAACCCACGGGACACTGCCTCCAGGTCCTCTGGTGTCTTTGGAAGGTGGATGACCTGGTGGCGAATGGCCACCACTTCTTCAGTGACACGGTGGACAATGGTGTGGACAGTGGAACGAGGCATCCCAAACACTCTTGACACCAGCCTGTAGGATGCTCCACTTGCCAACCAGAATGTGAATACCAGGATCTCAATTGTGGCACCCCAACCATGGCGCCGATCCTGGTCCAGGAGATTTAGCAACACTGCCAAGGACTCCCTGCTTAGCCGAAAATCGGGCCTCGTGTCCTCCTGGTTGTAGAAACAGTCCAGGACGGGAACACTCAGGTTGATCCTGCAGTATATGGTTCTACTCTGCTTGGATGAAAGGTGGAGAACGACATGAACAGTTATGGTGGCAGGGTATGGTTTCATTTATTTTGAGGGATCCAAGCATTATTCTGATTATTATGGTTATGTGACATATACTACTGCACTGTGACAATACTTATGCTTTCATGCATATACAGTTCATCTGTGTAACTCAGCATGTTTCTGTATTCTAGGGTACCCTGTTTTCAGCTTTGTGGCATTTTTACTGCCATTCCAGGTACACACATGAGTTACGGGATCCAATTCATGATTGTGAATGCATACTGCATGTTGTCATATCAGCTTCAGGGACATTTATTTTATCTATTTCTTCATGGTGACTGTGTACGCATGACTGGCTAGTATTCAATTATTGACATTAGCAAATGGACTTAACAGTTGATTCTGTTCATTTGGATGTCGCGTTTTCAGTGGGGGACACGTTTTGGTCACTCATCCAAATGACTTCTAAAGTCTCAGCTGACTGCTGGTTTCCCTGGCTGGGATGGCTGAGCGCGTCCTAAATGTGTGTAGTTTAGAGTAGCTTATTTTACCTGGATGTGACTGGCTCTGATGAGCCTGAGGTACCACACATGCCGGCGACGTTGGTGCTGGTTTTGTAGCTCCTCTTGGATTAGAACAGTGCACATGGCACGGAGCAACATTATCCGATCCATTTTTCCCGTTTTCGCACGTGCCGTTTGCATTTGGCATAAACGTTGAGTTGTGGGCGGACTCGAACGACGGCAGGTTGTCCGCAGCCGTTTAGATGTTGTGACTCATTGTTTGTTCAATGAAGTTTCTATGGAGAAAAAAAGGGGGCTGTCCACAGCCGCTCACTTCCTGACTACCCGTCCGTCTAAGGACACTACCTTGTGACGTGGGTAGGTAGTGTCCTTATGAGCATCCTTCCCCTGAATTCGGAAACAGCCAGTGAGAGAGAGACAGAGGGGTGGAGCAAGAGAGGAACAGGCAGAGAGAAAAACCACACCCACACAAGGGCAGTTTCAGGAGGCCCAGCTAGGGCCGTAACAGATCCTCTGATCATTAGCTATTAACTGAGGCCACAACTCTCAGCAGCGCCACCTGGATTGCCCACGCCAAAACTCCTGCTGAAGAGTTCTCACACTCGTGACTAAACACTTATTAAACCATAAACTGACCAACAAACTCTTATATTCTTCTTTATTCTTCAACTACATTGGTCTTATTTCCTTAAAATGACATCTCATGTTACTTTTATCTAGGTACTGTTTTCTACCAGTCGACCTTGAACACAACCCTACTTCAAAGTTTCACTTTCATTACTTCAAAACTTTACTTTATTCTCAAGAATTTAGTTTTACCACTACTGAGCCAATTTAATAGTTAAGATCATCTACTCAGCGAACAGATAATTTAGAATTCAGCCAATTTACACAAATTTGCTTATTGAACAGGTTTGTGCCTACCTTTAAATCTTTTTAGACCGGTCTTCTATTCGCCTCATATCAGATCCATCCTTCAGCCACATTTGTTCTCTCTGTTACACTGTTATACACGAAGAACCGGGCGGAAACACCAAATATTAAACCCCGATTCTTTTGTCCCCATGATAGAACAGAGAAAATCGACTCATAGTGTGTTAAAATATTGATATTTCTTTTTATTCAATCATCTTCCGGAAGAAAGAGACTCCTGCACAGCTCAAACGCTAGTTGCAAGAGCTCTAACATTAGAATCATAAGCTGTGCCTCATATAGGTTTTATTTTGGTACTTTACACGTCACACAGACTCAAACATTGCTTATATGTAAAGTTCCTCTTTTCTGGGTCTTATCTATTAATATGCCTGTGCACTAAAACCTGTTTTTCGGTCTGGCTGAGCACTTAGTTTGTGAGTTAAAAGTGGCCTTGCTCTACAAGCCTTCATTATTAAAGTACATAAAACAATATAATGAGCAGAAACACATTAAAAAATATTTCTTTTGTTCCTAACAACATACTGTATTAACACAATTGATCCAAAAACAGACAAAAACCATAATATCAGAGTAGAAAAAGTTACATTTTTTACTGTAACAACCACAAACATGCTTAATGAATCATATTTCATAACTTTAAATGCAAATATAAATTGTCAATTTTAAAATGATATGCACAAGTTTTGCAAACAACAAAGTTATTTTACCTGATTTTTATTAATAACCATTTCAAACTATTTACAGAACAATCAGCTGTTCTTCAATAAGATGCCACAAATTATTTCTGCCACTCCAAATATTTCTGTCCACTATAAAGAAGAACATCACAGCCTGATACCTGCAGGTCTGACAGCAGCAGGTGTATCACTCCTGTTTCTACCTGAAGACAGCAGTCGCCTCATTGTTCTGACACACAACACAAAACTATCCACAACACTACACACTAACTACACGAAAGGGGAGGCAGGAGCAGAGACCCGAGGCCGCTGCCCGTCCGAGTGTCAGGTGAACTGAACTTCAGCTAAGAAGTTATGACCTGCGGTCTATCTGGGTCAGATATAAACCAAGTTTAGGTGGAGTTTATTTTCGCTGTGCTGACTTTTTACAGTCAGTTACAATAACTCGCACTGCGTACTAGCTAGCATGACGGAGTTTCTATACAACTGAGTGGGTGCTTTGATGTTACTGATAGTGAACTTTATTTAATTCATAAGGTTAGTTAGTAGAGTTGCCAACCGTACCCTAAAAAACAGAACTGAAAAAACTGTTACACAGCATCAAACATTTAGGATTCAAAATAAAGACACAATCAGGTTATTACTGTGTAATACTGATGTTTTCTATTAGTTATTCAAACTTTATTACCTTCTATCGTCTCCTTCAGCTTCTTCACTTCTTCCTGTAACTGACTGTTGAGTCGTTTTGTCTCTATAGAAAAAACATGTTAAAAAATGTAAATATAAATGTTATCTGACTTTAGTATTTTCTTGTTAATTTTAAAAACTTTCTTACTTTGATGTTCATTCTGTAGCTCGTTGTAACTTTGGTTCAGTTTATTGTGTTTGGTCTGAACTTCTTCATGTTTGATTTGAAGTTTGTTGAATTCACTCTTGTTCAAAGCATCTGAAATATTTTAGTGAAACCAAAATAAAATAAAATAAAATGAGTGAAACATTGAACAGAAATAATCTTCTTCATCTGCTTTGTCAAATATATCAATAAGAGTCAGAAACTTGTGATAGGTTTGTAGCTTGAACCTATTCGCTGGAACGTTGAAGGCAATGTGATTACACAGCAAGCAAGACACGAGTAGGCAACATTCTTTATGTTTCACGTGCACGGGAGAGAACTGGACAGGCGCCGTTCTTTCGCTTGACCCCAGTTGCTCTCGTCCGCTCCCCCGTAACACTGCTCTTTTATTGTGGTTACATGAATATGCATAGGTTCATTAACATATGACCTCTTATATAGGTATACATGTGAACAAAGAATACCGTGTGTGTGTGGGGGGGGGGGGTCAAACTGTGACCCCAGGAAGACTCCCCAGAGCCGTCCATCTAAACAAAAGGCACTTAGCCTAAAACAGATATAGATACGTTTATCCTACCATAAAACAATAAGACAAGGTACGACCTCTCCCATGCTCCTAAAATGTAGGTGTGAAAGTCAGAGAGCTCTGGAATGCACACAAAGCTTGCAGACTATTAAGGATCAAACCTCCTATCACTACACATCAATTATATACTTCTAAGCATATATGAGTAAATATTTCTAAGCATAAATGGCAATAAACAATACAAATCTAACAACTTGTGCAGCCATTGTTCTTTAACATGTCCTGTGGGTGGAGCTGTTAGAACTACAGGAAATCTGATGAGCTAAATATGTATCAACTGTGAACAAAAACCACTGACAAGATTCAAAATAATTGTGCTTCAGTGTGGAGGAAGAAGGTGAAGAATCAAACAGCATTTTTACACCTGTAGTCAGAGATGTTCTCTATATGCTGTGAAAGAATAGATTCTGACTCATGTGACATGTGCCTGTTCTCACTGAAAATATGTCTTTTTACATTCAGTCAAAGCTGCTCTGAGGCTTCAACACTTCCTCTTTCTGCTTATTTATAATTAATAATTGGTTCTTCCTGCATCTTCCAGGTAGCTGTTGGTTAAGGTGACTACCTGCCCACTGCTGTTACAGTGTTTCCTGCTTTCAGCCATCCTTTTGCAGGAGTCTCTATTCTCACATCATAGATGCGTGATGTTACTGCTGATCCAGCATTAAGTCTGTCACAGCTCCATCAGGGCCTAAAGGTCAGCTGAAGGTCATCAACTGATTTAAAACACAAAATAAGTATATTTTAAATCCAACCATTGGCAGCTGCTGGAAGTTTTCTCTTTATTTTTGTTTTTATTATTGTGGAGTTTTTTATATGATAATATAAAGAACCTCGAGGCAGCTGTTGTTGTGATTTGATGTAATAAAAAAAAGATTAATCAACTTATCCCAGCAGATGAAGGGAACTAACATTAACTTGTTAGCTACCTGCTTAAGGTTGAAAATGAGTTTCTTCCTCAAGTCAAGAAGTTAATGAATCCTTGAATTTTGTTCACGAGTGAGAAAAGAAAGGATGTTAAAAGCCAGATTGGTGCAGTGATCCTGTCTGTTGGGGTGAAGAGAGAGCTGAGCATGAAAGTGAAAGTGCTGCTGATTTATCAGATGAGCTACATTCTTACCTTCACCTCAGTAATGACCACAAGCTGTGAGTACTGACTGAAAGAGTGAGATACAAGCGGTGGAAACAAGCTTCTACCAAAAGGTGTCTGTGGGCTCAGAGCTGGAGCTCCTCCACTCTGAAAGCACCTGACTAGGATTACACCTGTGTGCTACTTAGGTGAGGTGTTTGAGGTTTGTCCAACTGGGAGGACACACGTTGTCTGAATCATCCAATTCAATTTGATTTCTACAGCTCCAAATCACAGCAACAGCCTCAAGGTGCTTTATGCTGTGAGGTAGACCCTACAATAACATTATAGTAACAAGTTTGCTGTTTGTGTGTTTTTCAGTGAAGTAGGAGAAACACTGCAGTGTGGGAACAGGAACTAAACACAATCAGGTCTGCAGCATCAAGTCATTTCACTTCAAATGTTCAAAATCAAACATCTAACATATTGGAATCAAATTCCTCACAGCGTGTCATGATTCCCGCCACAATCAGCAGATACAGCACTCCCAGGTTCACTTCAAAAGCTCTTGTCAAGAGGAAGATATTTTTGTGGCTATTAGTATAATCATCATTACCATTTCATTATTAATAGTGATGTTGCATTTAGAGGCATTCAGATGTTCAAATATATTGGTATCATATTAGTCTTTATTACAGGTCCAAGAAGAACCACTTTAAACTGTTGAGTTGAATTTATAATTTTAAAGGCTTTTGAATGTTTTTATATGCTTACACTGAAGTCTTCAGTGAGTGAGAAAACTGAGCTGCAGCGACAGGAAGTACATGTTTTTGAAGTTACATGCTTTTGCAGAAGTGAAACCGAAAGCAGAGTGAGTGCAAGCCAAAGAGTAGGGTGTTTATTATGCATTTATTGCGGATTAAGCCTTAAGTAGTTGTGTTAGATTGAAACAGTTGTTTTATATATTTTACATAAGTCAAGATCATTACACACAGGATGGCCTTAGCCTGGTTGCTTGAGTTGAGGTCAACTAAGGTGCAGAGAGCATCTGCGCACAGACAGACGAGACATACACACATACAGACACATATAGTGAGAGAGGTCATGACACGTACGTAGTACACAGCACGCACGCGCCCCCGCACGTGCACGCACACACATATTAGATCGACTCATTTAGGTAAGAGTTTATAACTGCAAAGTCGAGGTGTACGTGGTAGTCTGTTCCAGGAAGTACACCAGATGTCCCAGAGATGAGCGACAGCGAGGATGGAGACAGGAAGCATCTGCCTTCGAGGCGAAGATGATGTTCTGTTTTAAACTATGTTAAAAGTCATTGTGGTTTTGGGGTGACGTATGCTTTGTTTAAGTCTGCCTGGTAACAGGAAGACTGCCAACCCTATAAAAAGTCTTTGTTCTGACGATTGTAGTTAGTTCAATACTGAATCTGAACAGTATTGGCTCCGCATATGTGTATTCATTAAAATGCCGTCTAATTTGCACCCAGGCTGGATCTGTTGTTATTTTTGGATTCCCCCTCAATATTTTGAACCTTAACACTCTGAACCAGCTTCTTCTCACAGCTGGAAGCTTCTTCTCGGTGTGTTCATCTACAAAGATTAAACACAAAAAGTCCATTTATGAAGCACTAATGAGGAACTTTGGAGCTTTTTATTAATACTCACTGTAAGAATGATCCCAGTAGAAATGAAGTAAATCAGATTCACCAAACAAATTAGTCGAGTTTGTTAAAAAGTTACAGAAACTCAAACAAGGACAAAGTAATATTAGTCCATTCCAGCTGTTGTGATCAAGTCAAGTCAAGTCAAGTCAAGTCAAGCTTTATTGTCACTTCAGCCATATACAGTTTGTACACAGTGAGGCGAAACAGCGTTCCTCCAGGGCCAAGGTGCTACATGCAACATAAATTTACAACATAAATTAACAGAAAATCACTAAACTAGCTAACTAGAGACAGGACAGACTGACCTAACATAAATTACAACATAAATTAACAAAAACTAACTATCTAACTAAAACTAACTATCTAACTAGGTAGGTAGTGCAAAGGAAACCGCAAACATACTTGGTATGTAGGTAGTGCAGGAACAGTAAACATAAAAATATTGTGCAAAAAGAGCATTTACAGGTTGATGTGTAAGTCCAGTCTCAATGCTTTGAGGTAGTTGAGTTGAGCTGAGTGATAGAGTGTGTGTGTGTGTGTGTGTGTGTGTGTGTGTAAGATAAGATAAGATAACCTTTATTAGTCCCACACGTGGGAAATTTGTTTTGTCACAGCAGGAAGTGGACAGTGCAAAAGTTATGAAGCAAAAATTAGAATAAAATAAAATAAGAATAAATACAGTACACAACTGTACAGAATAGAATAAAATAAAATACTATATACAGTATAATAAAATAGAATAAAATATACAATGAGATAAAAATAGAGTACAAATGCTATATACAATTGAGTAAAAGTACAACGATGCCAGAAAAGATTATTGCACATTAGTGTTATTGCACATTTGTGGATATGTGTGTTTGATCAGTTAAAGTCTTTATTGTGGAGTCTGACAGCAGTGGGGAGGAAAGACCTGCGAAATCTCTCCGTCCCACACCGTGGGTGCCGAAGTCTCCCACTGAAGGAGCTGCACAGTGCTGTCACAGTCTCATGCATGGGGTGGGAGATGTTGTCCAACAGGGATGACAGCTTAGCCACCATTCTCCTGTCACTCACCACCTCCACTGGGTCCAGAGGGCATCCTAGAACAGAGCTGGCCCTGCGGATCAGCCTGTTCAGTCTCTTCCTGTCCCCGGCGGAGATGTTGCCGCCCCAGCAGACCACACCATAAAAGATGGCTGAGGCCACCACAGAGTCATAGAAGGTCTTCAGGAGTGGGCCCTCCACTCCAAACGACCTGAGTCTCCGCAGCAGGTACAGTCTGCTCTGCCCTTTCCTGTAGAGGGCGTCTGAATTATGAGTCCAGTCCAGTTTGTTGTTCAGATGAACACCAAGGTACCTGTAGCTGTCCACAGCCTCAATGTCCATACCTTGGATGTTCAGTGGTTGCAGTGGAGGATGTTTGTGCCTGCGGAAGTCTACCACCAGCTCCTTGGTTTTACTGGCATTGATCTGGAGGTAGTTCAGCTGGCACCAGTCCACAAAGTAATGGCCTGGTAAATGGCCTGTATTTATATAGCGCTTTCTAGTCCCTAAGGACCCCAAAGCGCTTTACATATCCAGTCATCCACCCATTCACACACACATTCACACACTGGCGATGGCAAGCTACGTTGTAGCCACAGCTGCCCTGGGGCGCACTGACAGAGGCGAGGCTGCCGGACACTGGCGCCACCGGGCCCTCTGACCAAAGTCTTGAGTCAGTCCTCTGTACTCCTTGTCGTCCCCATCAGTGATGAGGCCGACTATTGCAGAGTCATCAGAGAACTTCTGCAGGAAGCACTGGGTGGAGTTGTGGGAGAAGTCTGCAGTGTAGATGGTGACGAGGAACGGAGCCAGAACCGTTCCCTGTGGGGCCCCCATACTGCAGACGACCCTGTCCGACACACAGCCCTGAGTCCTCACATACTGTGGTCGGTCGGTGAGGTAGTCCAAAATCCAGGTAGTGAGGTGATGGTCCACTCCAGAGTTCTCCAGCTTGTCCTTCAGAACCGAGGGAAGAATGGTGTTGAAGGCACTGGAGAAATCAAAGAACATGATTCTCACAGTGCTCCCAGCGGTCTCCAGGTGAGCGAGGGAACGATGTAGGGGTGAATTACGGCATCATCCGCTCCAATGCCAGGTTGGTAGGCAAACTGAAGTGGGTCCAGTGATGAGCTCACCAGGTGCCGAAGCTGAGCCAGGACCAACCGCTCCAGGGTCTTCATCAGGTGGGATGTCAGAGCCACCGGCCTGTAGCTGTTGAGGTCCTTGGGGCGTGAAGTCTTTGGCACTGGAACAACACAGGATGTTTTCCAGAGCTGTGGGACTCTTCCCAGCCTCAGGCTCAGGTTGAAGAGGTGCTCCATCACACCACACAGTTGGTCCGCGCAGGACCTGACGACCCTCGAGCTGATGCCATCTGGACCCGCTGCCTTCTTGGCTTTAATCCTCCTCAGTTCCCTCCTAACCTGGGTGGTTGAGAGAGACAGGCTGGAGCCTTGTGTTGAGTGTGTATTGGATGCTGTTGTTGGGGGTGGGGAGGGGTGAGCAGGGTGAATAGAGGAGGTGTGAAGTGTCTGAGGTGTCAGAGGTGGAACAGCAGCAGTGGGGGTGGGTGAGTCTGCAGCCGATGTTGGAGACTGCCACATGGCTGAATCAAATCTGTTGAAGAAATGATTCAGTTCATTTGCCCACCTCACATCCCTCCCAGGCAGAGAGTTCTGATGTTTGTGGCCTGAGATGGTTCTGAGGCCTCTCCAGACTTCACCAACGTTATTTTGCTGAAGCTGGTTCTCCATCTTTTGCCTGTGGCTGTCCTTCCCATTCCTTATCAGTCCCCTCAGCTCTGTCTGCACCCTTTTCAACTCCTCTTTGTCTTTGGATTTGAAGGCCCTCCTCTTCTGGTTGAGGACAGCTTTAATTTCTGGGGTAATCCAAAGTTTGTTGTTGGAGAAACACCGTACAGTCCTGGTAGGTACGGTGTTATCCACACAGAAATTAATATAGTCAGTAATGCATGTAGTAAGGCTGTCGATGTCATCTCCGTGGTCGTCACAGATCACCTCCCACACAGTCGACTCAAAACAATCCTTAAGAGCCTCCTCGCTCTCCTCCGACCATCTCTGCACTGTGCGGGTGGCTGGTGGCTCCCTGCGCACTAAGGGCTCATACACAGGGACAAGGTGCACCAGGTTATGATCAGATCTGCCCAGGGGAGGGAGAGGTGATGAACTGTATGCCTCTTCTGCATTGGCATACAGTAAGTCCAGTGTTTTATTGTCTCTGGTTGGGCAGGTCACATACTGGGTGAAGGTGGGCAGTGTGGAGTCCAGTGAGGCATGATTGAAGTCCCCTGATATTATGAGAAGGGCTCTCGGAGATTGTGTTTGCAGTCTGCTGACCACAGAGTGGAGAGAGTCACAGGCTGCATCCGCGTTGGCCGAGGGGGGGACATACGCTGTTATCGCGATAACATGCGAGAATTCCCGGGGCAGGTAGTACGGACGCATGCTAACGGCTAACAGCTCAATGTCTCTGCTGCAGAGTTGTTCTTTTACAGTGATGTGCCCGGGGTTACACCATCTGTCATTCACAAACACTGCCAGTCCCCTCCTTTCCTCTTACCGCTGTCTCTCGTCCTGTCCGCTCGCAGCAGCTGGAATCCCGGTAGTGTCACGCTCGTGTCCGGAGTTAGCGGTGTTAGCCACGACTCCGTTAGCATCA
This sequence comes from Oreochromis niloticus, assembly GCF_001858045.2. NCBI lineage: Eukaryota > Metazoa > Chordata > Actinopteri > Cichliformes > Cichlidae > Oreochromis > Oreochromis niloticus. Next base: position 3,262,950 of record NC_031985.2, read on the forward strand.
TGATGCTACATTGCCGGTACTCCCTCTGTGACCAGGTTAGCGACGTGAGCTCATCCATCTTATTGGGCAAAGATCTTACATTTCCAATAATTACAGAAGGAAGAGATGGTCGATAACGTCTCCTTCTCGGGCGACGGCGCTCCTTCCCAGCACGACACCCCCGTCTTTTCCTCCTCAGCTCGCTGGGAATGTCGGGTCTGTCCGCCGGCAGTACAGCTGCGGGACGCAGCGCTAACAGCTGATCCTTACTGTAAACAAAGGATCCCTGCTCTGGGTCCCCAGACACAGGTGAAAAAAGTAGAAAAAAACTAAGAAAAATGACCAGAACTAGCACAAAACGGTAGAACATGGTTGCAGAGTCTAATTACTCATACGTTAGTTATAAAAAATTACGAGAAGAAAAAGATAAGAAAGAAAGAAACTCAGAATGAGCAGAGCTGCTGTAACAGGCTGCCGCACACGGGGGGCGCCGGAAGTAACAGGTGTGTTACTGTTACTGTTACTGTGTGTGTGTGTGTGTGTGTGCGTGCGTGCGTGTTTATCAGTCCAGTCCCTTTTTGTTGAGGAGACGGATGGCTTGTGGAAAGAAGCTGTTGCACAGTCTGGATGTGTGTGCCCGAATGCTTCGGTACCTTTTTCCAGATGGGAGGAGTGTGAAGAGGGTGTGAGAGGGGTGTGTCCAATCAGCCACAATGCTGGTGGCTTTGCGGATGCAGCGTGTGGTGTAGATGTCCTTAATAGAGGGGAGAGAGACTCCGATGATCTTCTCTGCTGTTCCCACTATCCGCTGTAGGGTCTTGCGGTCCGATATGGCACAGTTCCCAAACCAGGCAGTGATACAGCTGCTCAGGATGTTCTCGATAGTTCCTCTATAGAAGGTGGTCAGGATCGGTGGTGGAAGCTGGGCCTTTCTCAGTCTTCTCAGAAAGAAGAGACGCTGTTGGGCTTTCTTGTGCAGGAAGCTGGTGTTGAGGGACCATCCGAGGTCTTTCTCCAGGTGGACGCCCAGGAATTTGGTGCTGTCGATGATCTCCACAGAGGAGCCGTTGATGCTCCTCTGTGGATTGGTCGATGCATGTCTGGCTACTTTTTTGGTCAAAACTTGTCAATAGATCAGTGAGAGAAAATTAATCATCACCTCAATATAAGGACTAAATGACCAAAACTATCCTGATGGATGTGAGGAAACGTAGAAAGAAGAGTAAAAACCTGAGGGACAAATATGGAGGAGAGTCCCAGAATATTAGTTTCTATGATGATCATCTGCACACAGGTCAGAGCTGTGAGGAAAATGTAATGCTGAGGAACAACAATGAACTGTGGAAACTTTAAAGCTGATGTATAACAAACAGAGTGGTACTGGGTGTGTGTTACTCTGTGTTTGTGCTTCAGTTACACTCAGTTAGCTTTCTGCTAGCTGTTCCCATCAGTTTGCTTCTCTCCTCTCTACACTCACTCATACTGCATGTTGATGCAGCTGAATTCACAATGAATCTGTTCTCATCTACATCTTTCTGTTCCTGCTGTCAGACCACAGAACAACTATGAACTACTGATTTAAACGTGCTGCATTAACTGCAGGGGGAAGCTGCTAACACACTGGAGCTGCATACCAAGCTGCTGCTCTGCACCTCTGAAAGACGCATTTTTGTAAGCACGACATTGTCGGACAAACTCGACATTCACATATGTTAAAAACAACGACTGTGTGGACAATCTGGCTGTATTTAACAGTCATGTTATCACTTGGAGAGGAAGCAGAAAGAGCTGTGCTGCTCCTATTGGCTGCTTCTCTCTGTCACTCACAGACCTCTTCCTGAAAGCAGAGCAGCAGCTGAACCAGTTTGACTTGAAGCCACAGACACTGAAACAGTCAGACGCTTAGAAACGGAGCTCCTAACTGGGAGTAAACAGGCCCAGTGCAACAAATGATCTGTGTGCCAGTTTGGACTGAAACTGGAAACATATTCTGGGGACATGTGACACTAATATGTCTTAAAGTGGTCGATATCAGAGCTTTAAAGACACTGAGCAACACTTTCATCATCAACATTTTCTTTGGTTTTGTCACTTTGATGATTTCCTACTTACCAGCTTCTTGTAGGCCAACATCAGGGTGCTGCTCTCCATCATCTAACACCTCCACCTCACTTTGCTCTCTCACTCTTCCATCCTCTTGGGACCCTCTGCTGTATTTCACCCTGAAATCTTCAACACTTTGAATTTCTGTAGACATTTTGAGCTGAAAGATATTTGAGCAGCTTCACCGTCTGTCTGTGTCTTTAAGTCCGACAGCTTTGAAGAGAAAACAAAGAGGAAGTAAAACAGGATGAGTCACAGTTCAAACACGTCAGGAGGTGTCAAACTGTCAGTTATGTACAAATGAAAACAACATTCAACAAGATCTGAAGTTCAGTTACATGAATGTAAAACACTGAAAGAAGTTTCTATTTTTAATATTTTCTATCACAGAGATAATGAGCTTTAACTCAGCAGCTGCAGTATGTATATAATAACACAGCTTTGTTAGACGCTGCCTTCTACAAACTGTAAGTACAGAGAAGCAGCAGAGAGAAGAAGTGTTTGTGACACAGGAAATATGTCAGAGTGAACTATTTATTCATCTTTATTTTTACCAGCACAGAAACTAACAGGGCAGCGTGGTGCTGCAGTGGTGAGCACCATCACTTCTCAGACAGAGAGTTCCTGTTTTGGGTGGAGTCTTTCTGTGTAGAGGCTCATGGTCCTGGTCTGTGAGCCAGCGTTTGTGTTTGACTTCTGATTCTGGTTTATTTCATGTTCTGAGGTGAAGTTTTGGTTCTGATTGTTGTGTCTCTGTTTGTGTCCCAGGTCTTAGTTTGTTATCTAGCCTCAGGTTTTCTGTTATCATCCCCCTCTGTGTCCCCGTCCTCTTCCTGTGTTAGTATCTCTCTGTGAAGTCAGTCGTGTCTCCATGTTTTTCTCACTCTCTCTGTTCTCTGTGTTCAGTCAGTCTGTGTCTCAGTGTGTGTTTCTGCTGTTTCCTGTTTTATTCGTACAGTCTCTTGTTCTGTGTGCATCTTGTTCAGTTTTGTTTCCCACCTGTGATCTGTTCCCTCGGTGTTTGTCCTCAGAAGGTCAGGTAGGCTGGAAGTAAACGGCTGTGGAATTGTCTCGCCTTCTGTTTAATCAGTTTTCTGTTTGACGTTTATTCAGCTGTGTGAAAAACCCGGGGGATTATTAAAGTTTTATTTTATCTAATCTAATCTAATAATTTTAATCTCAGCCAAACCGATTTACTCACGAGCAAATAAAACACTGAAAAAAGCCAAACAATATCATTGTTAGGTTGTCTTAGTGACTTATATATTACGTTTAACCTGAGTAACAAAAGTCTGCGGTGATCTGAAAACGAAGTGGCGGGAGTTGTGCCATTCTCGGCGCCTTCAGTGACCCTCGAGCTCTCGGCGAGCTATCGAGCTGGTGGGTAACAGACGTCTCCGAAAACGTCAAAGCACTTTTGCAAATATGCGATATCTTGATAAACCGAGCAGATATTTGAAGTTTACACAGCTACATTCTCGCCTGAAAATATGTTAAAAGTTTATTTTGTGACCCAGAAAGATCAATAACAGTAATTTTAAAACTTAGTAGCGGCCGCCATTGCTGGAAACTGGAGTTTGGCTGAGCCGCGCTATGAATTCTGGGATATGGTGGGCCATGAAGGACACAACCGATCCATCCTTCAAATTCTGGGAAAAGGACGACGCATTCATCGGCTGCATTTGGAGGAGTCTACAAATTTGGACAGCCTTCGTCACCTCTGTGACGTTATCGGTCCACAAATGCATCCTCAGGAGGATGCAGCCCATGAATTTGGACACGACCGTTGTTTGCATTTCCTTCTGTTTCTTCTCACAGCCTCCTTCTTTCCCTCCAGCTGTGTGTTCATCTGTTCAGAGCAACAACCTATCACCAGCTGCCAATCCTCCAGTCTCTTCAGCGCCCACCGACTCCACCTGGATGATGCAGCTTTGCTCGCTGGAGATTTTACGTGCCGGCCATCATTCCAACCTTCAGCTGGAATGATGGTGCATCAGCAGCTCCAAACTCTCCTATTTCCTCAGGCCGGAGGAGACGACGCTCCTACTATCGTCCCTCTGTGAGTAAAATTGACGATTAGACTCTGCTCTTTGTTCCCACCTGTGGTCGGTTCCCTTATTGTTTGTATTCATCGTCTGCATTTCCTTGTGTTGCTTGTTGTTGGGTCTAAACATACGACCCTGCTAATCAGACCACGACAGACTGCAAACAGAACACAAGAGCCACTGGTACGGTTCACTTGCAAGGGGAGATTGCCTCGCAGAATTGACACAAGCTCGCCTGTAGCCAACTCCAAACTCGCCTCGCAGCCTTTTATTCAGAGAACACACACTGTGAATGTGTTTGTATGTGTGTGTGTGTCTCTGTATACGTGACTTCCTGCTACACAACATATGTTTACAACATCCCTATTCATAAAAGGGTCATCTCCCCCCACCCTGTATATGGCTTAACCCCATTAATGGTCCACCATATACAAGCATAGGTAAGCCCATAAAGGGCAGGAAGTGAACACTATAGCTGTAGCCTCCCCCACCATCCTACATGCAGGGAGGAGAATAGAAACAAGAATATCTTCAATCATGCAGTTTAAACAAGGTTCACAAGTTGAAGCACAACAATGACAATTTTTAACAAAGTCACTCCAACACTTGTCATGATTCCCTCATCCCTCCGGCTGTGTGTTCTAGTTAGTGTTTCCTGGTTTACTTGTGGTGCTTTTGTAATGAAGAGCACCATAACTAGCCCAGCAGCCAGACCCTGAACTTCAGCAGGTAACTGATGAGCAGTCAGGCTGCAGCCTCCGTCTCCACCTGTTCATGCTTCTATAGTAGAGTCACCGGGCAGACCCAGAACACGCTGGAGAAATTAGATCTCTTGGCTGGTCTGGGAACGCCTTGATGTTCCCTCAGAGGAAGCTGGAGGAGGTGGCTGCGGAAGTGTGGCTCCCTGTAACCTGAGCCGTCCAGCATCCAAGCCCAGTCTGAGTCAGGCAGCCTTCAAACCTTGATGCTGCTGCTAGGTCAGTCAGAGGTGAGAGGTCCCATAATGAAACCAGTTTCAGCTCAGTGACTGCTCCACCAGGGGCATCCCCAGTAACTTGTTGGAGTTTGAGCGTGGACACACTGCCCCAGTGAGTGGACTCCAGCAGGGTATCCCTGTGCAACCAGAGCCAGCTAGCCTACAGATTTTCCTTTCTATTTGTCTGAGACTTCCAAGTATCCTGAGTCCTCTGAGTCATCAAGTAGAGCACCAGGAGGGCTCCTGTCTGCCCCCAAGTGTCCAGAGAAACTCTGCCTTTGCAACCAATCTTCAAAGTACCCCCCCCCCCCCACCCCCCCCACTGCTAGCAACACGTCCGACCTCCAGAGAAGTTCTTTCACCTCCTCCATTTTCATACTGTCCACACGTTCTGACCCTCTTCTCCTCTCTGCTTCCGGGCCAATTCACCATTGTTTTTTTTGTTTTTTTCTGCTTTCTGGTTTTTATTTTAGTTCTGGGTAAATATCTTCTTATCGACTGCTGTTAGTGGGCAGGCAGAGCAAACTTGCAATAGTTTGGAAGTGAGATTGTTTAAGGAAACACACACTTTAGTTTCATGAAAATTTCAGCTGTTTTCCTAATTAGAGATGTTTAAACATCCAATGCTGCCTGTAGCTGTCTGTGGTGCTAAAGCTTTCAAACATTTCATACCAACACTGACTACAACTGTCACCACAGGGGGGCAGCATAGAGCCAGAGAGTGTTAGTGTAGCTGTTCACCCCTATAGTAAGAAACAAGAAGACTGATGAAGGAAAAAGCTTCTTCCACTGGTGTAACACAGGTTTGTATGAAGTCACACTAACTAACCAGCAGTAACCCACATTTGATCAAAGCAGGGGCAGAACTTTAATAACAGGTTATAATGTGTCATCACAGTTGTTGTCAATCCAAACACACTTTCTGATCTTTGCTGTTTGTTGTAAAAGAACAACACACTTGTGGTCTGACCTAATGCTGTAGTGCAAAAACAACTATACACATGTGAGCTCAGTGCAGACTAGATGCTGACTCACTGTACCATCCTGTGGTACAAAGTGGTATTACATGTGGGTACATTCTCGCATTAGCTGGTTAAAGGATGCTAACTTCAGTTCATATATAAATGTGTTGAACATGACGTCAGAGCTGTTTTCTTCATATTGTGTTGATGTTTTTTTAGTTTTGAAATATTTCAAAGTGTTTCCAAGTTAAATGTTGAACTTAATATAGCGACACTTGGAGCTCTGAAGCTTTTCTTTTACAATTCAAACAATAAGTTACTGAATAAGTTATTTTATCTGTAATTAAAGCATCAACACTCAAAGCCTCATATGAGATATTTGTTTTTCAAATCCAAATACAACTTCCATATAAAATGCAATACTAAATATATGACTCACATAATACAATTAACATTTAATGTCTTTCTCTCCCTTTCACATATACAGAGGTTTAAAATGTCCTTTTGATATTCCAGCTGATCAGAACCTTTAAAGTTCTTATATAAACTAAATAAAATCTGTGGCCTAAATGAGTGAAAAGTACAGATTAAATTCATAGCTAATAAGACATGAGGCTTATGTTGTGTGTTGTGCGGCTGATGGTTGGTTTGGAGTTTATCTAGCTGATGATTTTTCTTTTGTTGTGAAGTTGAGCCTGCCAATTAGTATGATGGTATGATAAATCATGCTAATGGTATGATTTACCCTCCTGAGATGAGGAGCGTGTGTCATGACTTAACGAGGCCGTTTTATTTTGTTACTTTCACAGTGCACTGAAAGTTTTGTTTGATAATCTCTGTTTGAGCAGATCTGCACGATTAGAACAGAAGTGCTATACAACACGTCGTCGAGAAAATTGTTGCAAGTGAGCTTCTCCATTAAAATGGGCGCGGGAGAAAGTCACTTATCTGTGACAATTAAAAAGAGAGTCCCTGCCCAAAATTCAGCGAGGTAATGCGATCTAAAATTCTTCTTTTTCGTTTTGAATGACATCATTTGGCTGAGTGTGGAAACTAAATGCGACGATAGGTTCCACTATCAGCAAAGAAAGAATGAATGAATGTATGAATGAATGAGTGAAAGAAAAAAAAATGACTGGCTGGTAAACGCTGACAAAAGCTGACAAGACTTTACTGATGTAACACGACTGTGCGAAGTTAACCCCCACCCGACAAAGGTGCAGATGAATCTATGTGTGTTTCTTTTTACAGGAGCAGAAAGATGACAGCAAAATTCGAGGTTTCATGATGATTTAACCTTTTTAATGCCACTTTCTGTGTCTGTGCATCTATCAGGGGTGTTATTCACTACCTTGTGGTGCTCATAGAGGTAACTGTGAGAAAGTGTGTATACACCTGCACAGCGCTAACATTTGCATTTTCTTTTCTACAGCATTACAGTTCTTCATGTGATTTGATCATGTGATTTATACCAGGATAGCTGGTTGATGTTTTTCTACTACAGGATTTTTGGGTTCATGTGTGAAGAAAACTGTGTTTACAGGTTATGAGTTGGTGATGCTGTTACACTGTGTTGTAGGGGAAATGTTAAAGGTTATTTTGACGATATGAATAACATGTGAAACATTCCCTGTGTCGAAACTAGTGTCACTTCTTTCCACAGCTATGGATGGTTAACTTTATGGTCTTTTTATAGCAACTCTGGAACCTGTCAACTTGTGCCTGACCTCCAGGATTGTCCATGTGTGTTGCTAATGTTGGTTTTCTAGGAATACATGCAGAGGATTCAGCAGAGACGGACAAGTAACATGAGAAAGCAAATAAGAGATGCAGTGTTTGTGGAATAGTTTAATGTGGGGCTCATTAGCTGGCCACTACTGAGCTCCTAGTGTTAAATACATAGAGTGACTTTGCTTAAGGGAAGTCACCGATTACATTTATGTTAACTGAGTACATGGGATGATCCATGTCTGAGGCAAATTATGGCAATAATTGTATTTTTCTGATTTGAGAAAACCTGCACATGATACTTGTCCTGTTGATGCTGAATGCTTTATTACTCTTATGATACAATTGTTTATAAGTGTGAAGTTTGATTTGTTTGTCCGGTTCTCTCCCGTGCACGTGAAACATAAAGAACTTGCCTACTCGTGTCTTGCTTGCTGTGTAATTAAATTGTCTTCAATGTTCCAGTGAATAGGTTCAAGCTACAAACCTATCAGCAGTTTCTGCAAAGGTCTCCTGGTCTGCGCCTGAGTCCGTTTACAAAACCGTGTCAATATGTACTAGAGATAGCACAAAATCATACATAAAGTGGCATCAAAACATCAAAAAATCAAAACAGGTTACTTGTAGTTTGTTTACAATACACAGCGTGGTTGCCTGCAAGTATTTGGGGTTTAGCTGTGCATGACTATGACAGAGATTTTCATTTAGATGTTTCTGAAACATTTGAGTGAATGGAGTTTTTTTTCAGAAAAAAGGGGGAAGGTACATAAAAGGACACACAGAAATAGAAAATGTATTAACCCTACTAACACACACACACACACACATGCAAGGAAGCTCATTAGGATCAAACACAATTTTGAGTAGGCAATGCTGTTACCATCATCCTGTCTGGTTCATTGAGTGGGTTGATAAGTGATACATAGACAGCTGAATTAGTATTACTTTCGGGGAAATTATTGAATGATAGCAGGGGTGAACAGAATCCAGCAGCCAAAGTTTAAATGAGTGAAACTATCAGACTTTTAGTTTTTAGTTTTGTTTTTTGTTTCTCATGTATGGGGAAGGTTTTACCATGCCACACACTTGGGGACAAAGGAAGAAACTGATCATTTCAAAGAATATTGCGTTTGTGTGAAGCATGTGGTTGGTTGGTGAAAGTTTGGGGGATTTAATTGTCTGAGGCATTTTACTTTTCAACAAGTCTTAGATTTGGTGTGTTTTTACTTTTTAGATGAAGAATATTCTGGGACAAGTCCAAAGACCGGGCCTCTGCATTTGTATTTTATATTTTGATTTGTTATTTTTTTATTTTATTTTTGTTTTTGTTTTTTAATTTTTGAACTGTGCATTGAGAGTTTTGTTTGGGAATTTCTTTTCTTTGAGCAGATCTGCATAATGGGAATTAAAAGCGCTATACGATACGTCGGGAAAACCGCTGCAAGTGAGTTTCTCGAAAATTACAATGGGCTCTGGAGAAAGCCAATTATTTGGGACAGTTAGAGTCCCTGTCCAAAAGGATTCAGCTAGGGAATCCAATCTAAAATTCTTCTTTTTCTTTTTGAAATGACATCAAACGAAATGCGATGATAGGTTCCACTATCAGCAAAGAATGAATGAATGAATGAAAAATGAGTGAAATTAAAAATGGGGAACTGACTGGACTAGTAAAAGCTGACTGACTTGACCACTACTTAGGTTTAACATACACCGAGACATGACAAAGGGTGGATGAATCTATGTCTGTTTCTTTTCACAGGAGCAGAAAGATGACAGCAACAGGTTGCATGAGCTTTGGGCCGTGCCGATTTAACCTTTAAAATGCCACTTTCTGTGTTTGTGAATTCACCAGCGGTGTGTTTTTCATGGGCTTGTGTTGCTCACAGAGTTCACTGTGGGAAAGTGTGTATACACCTGCGCAACGCTAACATTTACATTTCTTTTCTACTGCAGAGGGTTAATCTTGTGATTTGATATGTGTTACAGCAGGACACACTAATGGTCAATGTTTTTTTTATCCTACTACAGGATTACTGGGTTTATGAGTGAAGAGAACTGTGTTTACAGGCTGTGTGTTGGTTGTGTTATTGCACTGTGTTGTGGGGAAAATATGAATTTAGTGTGGGACACATCCTGTGTTGAAACCAGGGTCACTCTTTTTACAGCAGGGTAATCTGTCGACCTATGCCTGACCACCAGGATTGTCCATGTGTGTTGCTAATGTTTGTTTTTTCGAAGAGTGCATGCAGAGGATTCAGCAGAGACGGACAAGTGACATGAGAAAGCAAATAAGAGATGCAGTGTTTGTGGAATAGTTTAATATGTGGCTCACCACTATAAAGCTCATAGTGATAAATGAGTGAAGTGACATTGCTTAAGGAAAGTCACTGATTACAGTGTGGAATAAATTGGGATGATTCATGATTTGGGGCGAATTATGGCAATAATAGTGATTTAATGATTTGAGAAAACCTGCATATGATACTTTTTGCTTTTATGCTGAATACGTTATTCCTCTTATGAGCTACAGTTGGTTGCAAATGTGAATATTGATTTAACTTACAGATTTGTCTTCCAGGATACAGGCTCCAGGTGTAGCTGGGAGTTAAACAATCTTAACACTTAACCACTGGCTAATGTTTTCATATCAAATGGTGACAGGCTTGGAGTAGAGTTACTCCAAGGAAGAAGCCCTGGGAATTTTTTGAGAGAGTGTGCAACTTTCTTGTGCATCTCTGATTGTGTGGAGATGATGCATGGCAAGGCCCATGTGCCAAAAGAGGGTTTTCATTTTTCAGTTACAGGTGGAGCGATGGGGTTATGGTTCTGTAAGCAGTACAGACACCAGGAGCATGCAGTGCCAGAGGCGAATTGGGTCTGTCGGAAAGGGCTCAAGAGGAAGCGGTCGAGCCCAAGCTGGACCAGAGAATTCAAGGAGGTGGAGAGGATCTCACACCCAGTCCAGCTGAAATGAACAGCAAGTCCTGGCACCACGATGTGGTGGTGGAAGAGCCTAGGAGATCGGAAAGGCTCTTGGTAAAAACGGGGGAATCGGTTGAGACCTTGTATGAACACATTTTAGTAACAGATTTAGAGTATTGTTGATGTGAGCCAGCATTGGTGTTTGACTTCTGATTCTGCTTTATTTCATGTTCTGAGGTCAAGATCTTAGTTTTGGTTGTGATTGTTGTGTCTCAGTTTGTTATCTAGTTTTAGGTTTTCTGTTCTCATTACCCCTCTGTGTCCCCGTCCTCTTGTGTCCAGTTTTCCTGTGTTAGTATCTCTGTGATGTCAGTCTTGTCTCCATGTTGATTGGCCTGTTTCCCAGTCATGTCTCTGTGTTTCTCTCACTCCCTCTGTTCCCTGTATTCAGTCTTTCTCAGTGTGTGTTTCTGCTGTTTCCTGTTTTACTCTGACAGTCTTGTCCTGTGTGGATCTTGTTAACTTTTGCTCTCTGGGTTGGTTAGTTAGATTATGTTCAGTTGTGTTCTCTTCCTGTTTGCATTTATTGTTTGCATTTCCTTGTGTTCCTTGATGAGATCCATATAGAACTGCTCTGTCACAGTCTGTGATGGCAGACCGTGGAGTCGCAGTAAGACGGAGAACCCAAAATGCAGGACTCTGATAATGAACAGTGAATTTACTGACAGTGAGGTGATGAAGAACAGCTATATACAATCGCAGCACAGTGGTCCCCGTGGCAATTCTCCAACAATCCCACACAGTGTGAGTGTCCATGAAAAAGGTGAAAACAGCAACTCCAAAATTTCAATTTCCAACCATGCCTCTGCTCCAGTGAAACACACTCTGCTCCCGATTCCTAGTGAAGACACAAAACACAAAATGGTGACTCGGCAATTGCTTCCAAAGCGAGGTTTTCCACCTGTAGTTATTACAGTTGTACTGATGAATTTGACTCTAGGATCCAGCACAGACTGGAGCTCAGCCACACTTAAACAAAGCCATCAGCTGCAGGTGGTGGTGGCTGACGAGCGACAGGTGTGGCAGCTTCCAGCGCAGGAACACTCCGGCTGTGTCCCAATTCAGGGTATGCACGCTTGAAGTACGCATTTCAAGTGCGAGTACGTCACCGCCACGCGACGACGGCTGTCCCAATTCAAAGTGCACTTCAAATGCATACTCCAAATGCGCCGTCGATTTCCCCAAATATCAAGCGTGGTCCGCTGCACGCTTCGTGGTCCCATATATCCCACAATCCATAGCGCGGCGGTGGGTGTGGATAATTTTGCCGCAAAATACGGCAGAAGGGAGCGGCCGAAGAGTGAACTGTCAAAAGTAAGTACTGAATATTATGTCACTTATTTATGTGCGAATGTTTAAGAACATTAAAACATTACTGTTGGCCACATGTCGGCAAAGTTATGTGACATCAGTGATGTTTGTACTTTCAGCGGTAACTTGGTTTTAAAGCCTCTACTTCTAAATATATATATAGTCGACCTTAATCTTACAGAGAATGTGATGATTTTATGGATAATTAAAGTCAGTCATATATCCACAAACACAACAAGCTGAAAGTCAGTGATGCTGCTCGGTTTGCAGTCCTGAGTATCACGACACAAGCAGGATTCACTGCACTGTTAATGTTAGCTATGTTATATTGCTGCCTCTGTTCGGTGGTGTCGAGCCAAACGGACTTTAACGTGTGTTTGAACGAGCTGACGGTTCACCCGTTAAGCTGAAAGAAAGATGCTTTAATCACAGGAGTCACACATGTGTCCACTGGACCATCTGGAACTCTTCTTGTTTAGCACTCGTAATAACACAAACACTAAATCCTCCTTCTCTTGTGCTGTTTTGTAGCAGTGTGTACACCTGAGACTGTCACCTGTCTGTCTGTCCTGCACTCTCTCTCTGTTTCTTTCTCTCTGATTGTGGAATAAAAGGATGAACATGTATTTATAAGTTACACTTGTGTTTGAATCCTGCAGCTTATCACACATTTGATTTCCATGTGTGACAACTGCAAGTGTCCAGAGTGAGGACAGACTGAGGGACCCACTGCTGCACATCATCTGTGAGGCTTTGCACCCCTGATGATCCACCAGGACAAACTCAGCAGTGTGTGAGGAAGAGGAGGAGGAAGAGCCAGCAGCAGCTGACAGATGGAGAGAATAGACAGACTGTTCCCTGTTTGTGAAGGACTGCTAGGAAAGTTTAACATAACTAATTGTCTGTCCTGAATCAGTCTTATTAGGTAATGTTCAAATAATGTGATCATCCCAGTGTTTTCAGTGTGGGAGAAAGTACTCAGGGCCTTCAAGTTACACACTATGAAAGGCAGCAACAAGTTTAATATTCAGAAACCTAAAGTATGTATCAGCAGCAGAATGGAGCTAAAAATAAATGTTTGTTTCAGTTCTATGAAGCTTTGAGTATTTTGGATTAGTAGCACTGCTGTGTTTGTTGCATCATATTGCTGTAATTGTTTATATGCTTTATATATTCTGAGGTAAGTTGATCTATAGTGTTACATCATATTCTATAAGGATGTTATGTGTTTGTATACTTTCTGCCCAGTTTGACCCATTTAGCAGAAGTCAGCCTGTTTAAGGCTCTGATATCTATTCTGTATGACTTAAAGCAGTTATGACATGGTCTGATTTTCTCACCCAATAAAGGAATATTTAATATATCAGTCTGATCTTCATTCTATCAGAAACAGTTATCACAGCTCGTACATTTTCTTTTTACACATATATATAAGCATTGAGCCAAATTTAGTAATGCCAACTTATTGAAAGAACAATGTTTGTCTCTTATATATAATACATCTGTATATACACTGTCAGAGATACTTGTCTTTGAGTGAAGATTTAAGGTGATAGGAAATATAAATAACTGCTACTTGCATCTTTGACCCAGAGTTCAAGCTCATATGTATATATATATATATATGTATATATATATATATATATATATATACATATATACACATATATATATATATATATATATATATATATATATATATGATCTGACAATACATATAATATTGTCCATATTATATTAACATTACCACAGTGAGATGACTTTAGTCTCATGAATAACATTAGCTAATTGTTATTTACTAACTAATCTTGAAATGACTGTTCAGTACAGAAATGAAGCCCAACTATCATGTTTTACAGTCCTGTGGTCTCAACTAATCAAAGTGATGTCATGACAAAAATGAATGAACAACAAAACATTTTTTCTCCTTCATTTCTGTCAAACAAAGCTGTATGAGCTTTTTTTTGTAGAAGATGGCGCCGGTGAGGTCGGCTGCCGTCACGACTGCTCCGACCACCTTTTCTTCGTTTTTGTTTTTTAAGTTAGTTTTCAGCGTTCTCAAATCGTCAGATTCATCACCATTGGGTACATTAGGTATAACAGGAACACTCTTGTTTCTATTGGTATACAATGTACTCACAATTCGAAGTTTCTAACTCCGGATCCGAGCTGGCCGAGTGAGATCTTGAGGGAGAACAAAGGATGCGACGCGAAGCGGCGGCCTCAGGGAAACGAGCCGGCGTCAGGAACAGGCTGAGAGCTCGTGCACACCGCACACCTCTGCCTAGCATCCTGCTCGCCAACGTCCAGTCACTGGAGAACAAGCTTGATGACCTCAGGGCCAGGATAAGGTTCCAGAGAGACATTCGGGACTGCAATCTCCTCTGCTTCACCGAGACATGGCTGAAGCCAGCGGTGCCGGACCACGCCATCCAGCCGGCCGAGTTCTTCTCGGTTCACCGTATGGACAGGACACGGGACTCGGGGAAGTCAAGGGGAGGCGGCGTGTGTTTAATGGTGAACAACAATTGGTGCAACAGTGCGAACGTTGTTCCTCTCACACGCTCCTGCACACCAAATCTGGAACTACTGTCCATCATGTGTCGTCCCTTTTATCTACCTCGAGAGTTTACATCGGTCATTATAAGTGCCGTTTATATTCCACCACAAGCGGACACGGACACTGCCTTATGCGAGCTGCATGAGGCTCTCACCCGGCATCAGAAACAACACCGGGACGCCGCGCTTATTGTGACGGGGGACTTCAATAGTGCCAACCTCAGACGCGCAGCGCCGAACTTTCATCAACATATCACCTGCCCCACCAGAGGTGAAAGGACACTGGACCACTACTACACTACGGTCAAGGACGGCTACAAGGCACAATCTCGCCCTCCGTTTGGCAAATCCGATCATGCCGCCATCTTCCTCATGCCAAAATACAAACAAAGGCTGAAACAGGAAGTTCCGGTTCAGAGGAAGGTCGCGCGCTGGACGGACCAATCGGTGGCCGTGTTACAGGACGCACTCGACGACACAGACTGGGACATGTTCAGAAACAGCTCCGACGATGACGTCAACGTGTTTACGGAAGCGGTGGTGGGATTCATCGGGAAACTAGCGGATGATACCGTGGAGACAAAGACTATCACAACGTTTCCCAACCAGAAGCCGTGGGTGGATAAAACCATCCGCGACGCTCTGAGATCCCGCACCGCTGCCTACAACACGGGACTCGCGACGGGGGACATGGACCCGTACAAAGCCACGTCTTATGACGTGCGGAAGGCGGTGAAAGAGGCGAAGCAGCGCTACGGGAGGAAACTAGAGTCACAACTCCAACAGAGTGACTCTAGGAGCCTGTGGCGGGGATTAAGGACAATAACGGACTATAAAGCACCAACAACCGGTTTGACGAACGCGGACGTGACTCTGGCAGACGAGCTGAACACTTTCTATGCTCGCTTCGAGGCTGCAGCTAAGGACTCCAACGATGCTAGCGCTAGCGGCGCTAACGGCTGCAGACAGGAAGATACTGCCAACACCGGAAACGTGCTCGTCATCTCTGAGCATGACGTGAGGAGAGCCTTCAAGAGAGTGAACACCAGGAAAGCAGCAGGACCAGACGGCATCTCAGGTCATATCCTCAGAGACTGCGCATACCAGCTAGCACCTGTGTTCACTGAGCTATTCAACATCTCTTTATCTCAGTTGGTGATCCCCACATGCTTCAAGGAGTCCATCATTGTTCCTGTCCCGAAGAAACCACACCCTGCTTCTCTCAGTGACTATCGCCCTGTAGCCCTCACCTCAGTAGTGATGAAGTGCTTTGAACGCCTGGTCAGAGACTTCATCATTTCTTCACTACCAGACACACTGGACCCACTACAGTTCGCTTACCGTCCAAATCGTTCCACAGACGATGCCATCTCTCATCTCCTCCACACATCACTCACTCACCTGGACACCAGAAGGGGGAATTATGTTAAAATGCTCTTCATCGACTACAGCTCTGCATTTAACACCATAATTCCCTCCACACTCACCACCAAACTAGAGCACCTGGGACTCAGCTCATCTATGTGTCAGTGGATCTCCAACTTCCTAACTGGCAGACCACAGGCAGTAAGGATGGGCGGACATGTCTCAGCCTCCACCACTCTCAGCACTGGAGCCCCCAGGGGTGTGTTCTGAGCCCCTGCTGTACTCTTTGTACACATATGACTGTGTGGCCACTACCAGCTCCACCACCATCATCAAGTTTGCTGACGACACCGTCGTGGTGGGCCTTATCTCTGACAACAACGAGACGGCCTACTTGAAGGAGGTTAGGAATCTGGAGACCTGGTGCCAGAGGAACAACCTCCTTCTAAACGTCAGTAAAACAAAGGAGTTGATAGTGGACTTCAGTACTAAGCAGGAGAGGAACTACCAGACCCCCGTCATCAACGAGTGCCCAGTGGAGAGAGTGGACAGCTTCAAATACCTCGGAGTTCACATCACGCAGGACCTGTCATGGTCCTGTCACATCAACACCGTAGTGAAAAAGGCCCGACAGCGTCTCTACCACCTCAGACGCTTGAGAGACTTCCGACTGCCCTCCAAGGTGCTCAGGAACTTTTACTCGTGCACCATAGAGAGCATCCTGACGGGAAACATCTTAACCTGGTTCGGGAACAGCACCATGCAGGACAGACGAGCTCTACAGAGGGTTGTGTGATCAGCTGAGCACACCATCCGCTCCGAGCTCCCTGACCTGCACTCAATCTACAGCAGGCGGTGCTGGACCAAGGCCAGGAAGATCGTGAAGGACCTCAGCCATCCCAACAACGGACTGTTCTCTCTGTTGAGGTCAGGAAAGCGATTCCGCT
Source organism: Oreochromis niloticus (assembly GCF_001858045.2). Lineage (NCBI taxonomy): Eukaryota > Metazoa > Chordata > Actinopteri > Cichliformes > Cichlidae > Oreochromis > Oreochromis niloticus. Next base: position 3,279,907 of record NC_031985.2, read on the forward strand.
CCCTGAAGACCAACACAGAGAGACTGAGGAGGAGCTTCTTCCCGCAGGCGATACGGTCTCTCAATCACACCACCACATAGAACGGACCCACACATATGGTTCTTACACACACACTGGACAGTCTGGACTTTGTTTACACTTAATCACTTTAAGCATATTTGCACTGCACAAGACACCTACAATGTGGTTTGCACAACACTGGACATTATATTTCTTCATTTCCATTTAAATACTTGTAAAATGCTGCTGTTATTGTATATATATTCATATTTCTTCATACATTCTTATATATTTCTATACTGTGTATTGTGTATTTTGCTGTACAGTTATCTTATTTTAAACTTTAATTCATATATATTTTATCTTATTCTTTCCCAGTTAAATTTACCCTTCATTCTAATTTGTGTTGTACAGTTATTTTATTTTCAACAAATTCATATATATATTTTATTTTATTCCTTCCTAGTTAAATTTACCCCTTTTAATTTTCATATTTATTTCCTATCTTATTCATAGCCTTTCCTTTTTTTTTCTTTAGGTCACGAGCAGTTGTGTAAGCATTTCACTGCATATCGTACTGTGTATGACTGTGTATGTGACAAATAAAATTTGAATTTGAATTTGAATTTGATGAAACATTTCTCGTGGTTAGTATCATGGTTGCTAGGCAACCTGAACAGCACGACGAAGGCTAGACCGTCCCATTTCACAAGCCTCTCACTTCCGCACTTCCCGTACTTGTAGTACGCACCGTACGTAGTACGCGTAGTGTGCGTACTTCAAGCGTGCAGCCTCCCTCACAATACACTCTGTGCACCTTAGCATATGCTACTTCCGGTGGGGAAACTCCTGTAGGGCGCTTCGTTTCTGGTGTGATGTTTGCTCCTTGTTTACTGCCGCTTTTTCCAAAACAAGTATACCAAATGGATGAATCAAGTAGAGATTTACATTTCTCAAGATGTCTTGGGCATTTACAGAATATATATGTAGATGCTGTTCATAGACCTGTCGATATTTTTCCCCTGCACCTCAGAGCAAAGCAGAGAAAGGATTCAAATTCTATATTTCTCAGTATTTGTAAACAACGGTCCCTCCTTTATCGCGGGTATTATGTTCTAACAGTAACCAGCGATAGGTGAAATCAAGTAGCCAATTTTATTTTTTGAATGTGTACAAAGTTTTGTCGACATTGTTGTGTTTGTCAGGGAAAAAACGTAAAAACGTTCAGCACTGCACTTCAGAATCACACTGCTAGCGAGCCATGCAGCGATTCTGTACTGTACAGGAGAGACGTCATGGAGGAGATTGTCTGCAGCCGATCAGGACGCAGGACACAATGTGACTTAAAAAAAAAAATAAGCATGCAACCTTGCACTAAAAAATCTGCTAATCAGCGAGGTGAAAGGTGAACCGCGTTACAGTGAGGGACCACTGTAATGTTAAAGGTAAGTCGCAAAATACCCTTCTTAAATACTAATGTATGGAAACCCTCACCAGCAATCATTCATTTTTTGTGTGGCTTTTTTTCACGGTTTGTTAACATTCTGTGTAGGTGTGTACTTGACTAACTTTTGGTTTGGTTTTGTAATGCAGTTCTGCTTGTGTTCAGTGATGTAAACAATCGATCTAAAATCTTTAAACGTAAAAAATGACCATTAGATTTTTTTATGACACAGCAGTGGTGAGTGTTCCCACCTTCTGCTCTTTGTAACTTAAAGCATTCTTTCCATTTTTGTGTTTTGGACATGATTTTGAAGTATATCTTCGCAGTAGCGATTGACTGCAAAGTAAAGCTACCGGAAATGTACAACCCTACATCTGGTCTCAAACCAGGAAGTTAGAATTTTCTCATGCACAGGGTCCTTCCCTCTGCGACCGAAAGCATCCAGGAGTGTAAACAAAAATATATACTCATAGTCAGACGGGGGGGGGACAACCAAAACACTGCACACGGAAAATAAACAAATACATGAGGCCTGGGTCCCTACCCCCACTCCATGACAAGTGGCCATCTGATCTACACATTTTTGTTTGATGGACTCTGTCTGAAGCTGCCTTTAAAGTTTTTGTCTCCCTGTATTTTACCTCCTATTGTGCCTTGCCTTACAAAGTAGTATATCAAAGTTTGCATGTCCTCTGCCTTTGTGCGTTTCTGGTTTCCTCTCACAGTTCCAAGACATGCTTGGAAGGTTAACTGGTAATTCAGCTGGAGATGCCCCTGCAGCCAGAGTTGGAGATGTCAGGATCCTGGGTCTGATTATGGTTTGGGGAATTTTTAGGTTCTTCCCCATTAACAGCTTGTAAGTTTGAAATCTTTAGCTGTTGTTATTGTAACCCAGTTTATCTTCCAAAGGATGAGATTTCTGATCATTTGGCAGTCATTGAACGTACCACAGTGCTGTGAGCATAGCAGCTGTCCAGTCTAGCTCCTCTAATGAGCAGCATGCTGTTCTCCTGCCCTCTGCAAATGGGCCTTATTATGCTGCAGCAAGGTGTCAAATCAACTACTGAGATGTATTTTGATAAGGAAGAAAGCAAAATGTTGTACAATCTGTGAATGAGGTTAGTAGCAGGCTGGATAGCTGACTGTTAGCAAGCTAGAAGCTAAGCAAGCCTGGCTACTGTCATAATATTGTGGCCAATACAAGGTCAGTTAACAAGCTGATGTGTTTATGCCTAAAGAAAATTTATTTAACAGCTTTTATATTTTCTGTTTATATTTTTTGTTAGGGTGCCTGGGTCGTTGACCCAGAATTTAGAGTTTTCATTATTATTGTACTTTTGGTTTCTTTGTCAGAGTTGTGCCTTCTGGCTTTTTTTCTGTTCCATTGTATCCCTGTATGAAGTCTGTGTCTCCGTGTTATGTTTCCTGTTTTACTTTGAAGGTCCATGTCTTATGTTAATGTGTCTGGTTTTGCTTCCTTTGTCTCGTTAGGCCTGAGCTGCCCCAGCTGTGTTTCCATCCTGTTTCCCATTTCCTGATTACTCCCTCTGTGTATTTAGGCCCTGTGTTTCTCTAGGTCCATGTCACGATTTACTCTCATTCATGCTGAAGATCGTGACCACACTATGGACCCAGCAGACCTTGAACTGTACGAGTGTCGGCAGGTAGCTTTCTCCAAGCTAGAGGAGGAGCTCCGGTGAAGGCCATGGCTCACCTCCGAATACAGGCGCATTTTTCTTGGGACTCGTTTAGCTCTGGGGGGGGGGTCCCCGGAGATGCTATGCTACTTCACCTGCTGTTTCACCTGCTCTTGTGCTACCTAAACTACAAGTGAGAGGTCTTCGTTTAACTTCAGATAGACATCCCTCGCTGGAGCCACAGCAGTACTCCTCCTGAGGAAAGCGGCTCCCACAGCGCCGTCATATGGACACTTCTAAACAACCTGTGGAGGTGAGTCAAACTGACTACATTTGCCACAGTCCTGAGCCGATAAACAGAAAGGACTATGATCTCACCTCAGACACTTTCAGGATCTCTTTTCTTGATGATGATTTGGATTGGGAGGCCAGCTTTGGTTTGGTAAATCCTGCCGCACTAGTTAATCAAAGTAAGCATTCTTCTGAGATTTTTAGTTCAGGGTTGGGGTGGAAACAATTTAAAACCCAAGTTTGCCATGTCGTTTTTTCTGAGACTGTGAACACTGCTAAAACCAAGACTGTAAAGACTGTTAAACATTGTGGGAAAGGGTCGACACCTTTTTTAGATGAGCTGGTTTTCATTGAGCTTGCTCTTTTGTCTCCCGGTGCTCCTGCTCCCAGGGCGGCTGCGGTCCAGCCATCCCCTGCACCTGTATCAGTTCCTCGGGTGAGGGGACTAGGGCCCAGTTGATCCCTGCTCCAGTTTGCAGGCCAGCTGAGGCTCTGCTAGTCCCTGCACCCGTACCTGTTCCTCGAGTGGGGACAGCAGCTGCCCAGCCGTCGCCAGTGCCCATTCCGGTTCCCAGGACGAGGCTAGCCAGGGCACAGCCTACCTCCGCAACCGTACCTACTCCTCGGGTGGGAGCAGCTACTGCCCAGCAGGCCCCCACACCTGTTTCTGTCCTCGCTCGAGGCTCAGGTGAGTCCGTCCAGCAGTTTTCTTCAGGCTCCATAGGCTTGGAAAACCTAGCTCAGCCATCTACTCATCCACCACCTCACTCACCATTACTACCATCGTTACAACAGTGAATACATCTTAACCTTCTCTCCATAGCTCAAACATTAACTCACCTATTGGCTCAGTTACCTCCTCAGTCATTTACTCTGCCACCCGTTTCTGCTGGAGGGTCCGAGGGACCTGTCCAGTAGTGATGGGCAGATGAAGCTTCATGAAGCACTGAAGCTTTTCATCCAATTGGTTCACCCCAGCGCAAAGCATCTTGAAGCTTCATTTGCTCTAGTAAGGCATCTACTGGACGTAAAAATATTAGTTGGCATGAATTTGAAGAGTGTGGCATTTTGCACACAGCCTGTAAATGTCAACAACAAAAGGAGTGTGTAAAACATCTATATTGTAGTGATGGCAGTATACTGTGTATATTTATACTGGCAGTATGGAAAATGATTATTTGGAAATGCTTAAAATGGAAATGATCATTTACTGTGAGGTGAGGTGTGGTTGGGGTATGGACAGCTGCACACTGAGGCTTTGAGCCTCAGTCCTGCCTGTTCACATTTTATTCTGTAAAAGCTAAATTTCCACTGCTTTTATGACCTTTTTAGTGGGGAGAACATAGCTGGGATTTAATGATTTAACAAATCTTTTAAATCCTTTGTCCTCCACAATGCTAAATGGTTGGGAGTCCTCAATCACCATGCTAACCAGGTCTTCATCTATTGGAGATTGTTCTCCTGAGGAAAGACAATAAAAACAAAGCACAAATATAAATATCACACACGTAACTTATTACAGTTGTAGAATATTGTTATATGATTTAGTAACATTACGGCATGCTATATTATCATGGCATTTGATGGCTCATCTGGTCTTGCTCCACAATTGGTGTTCGCCTTATTCTCATGCAAAGCTCTGTAGTGCCTAAGCATGGATGAGGTGTTGTTATTATATGTCAGCTCCCTGGCACATAGCAAACACTTCACCTTGTACAAAGGTAAAGACAGCTTAACATAAATTGTATTGCACCATCAGTATTATGAAAATACATCTTCTGTAGAAATTTACATACCTTGTTGGGAGTAATAAGATCAGGGAGGACATCCTCCTCTTCTTAGCTGGCTCCATTTTCTCCTGACTTTCTCTCCTCACTCTCCTAAACCTCCAAACTCTCCCTAACCGCAGCTCTCCATCACACACCCACATTTTGACAAAGTTTGAACCACTTCCTAAACCAGTCACGTGGTACAGCCGGGCAGCGAGGGTTCGGATGTCATCATTTTCAGCTCCTCCCATAAATGAAGCAAGCCTCGTTACGTGCATCGTGGAAACGCCCCTCCATTACTCGACACAAGCTTTGAAGCCTTGATACACAATGTCACATCACTACTGTCCAGCCTTCTGTCTCCACTGGAGGGCCCAGGGAGCCTGTCCAGCCATCTGTTCCTGGTGGAGGGTCCGAGGGGCCCGTCCGGCCGTCATCTGTTGTTCCCGCTGGAGGTTCTGGAGAACCGCTCCAGCCGTCTTCGGTCTCCGCTGGAGGGTCCGAGGGGCCCGTTCAGCAAACTGCCTCCGCTGGAGTGTCAGAGGGACCTGTCCAGCCTTCGTCGCCTGTAGCGCCACCACCTGCTCCACCACCTGCGGCTCTCATGCAGTTGCCTGCAGTTTCCTCACTGCCGCCTGCAGTGCCACCACCAATTCCTGCCTCGCCTTCCGCCTGGCCAGCCTCCGGACCTGCTCAGTCGTCGCAGTTGCTGGCTTCACGGTCGACCTCCTGAACCGTTTTTTGGACTTCTGTGTTGTCGACCGCCGGGCTGGCCCCCTGAGCTACCCAGGTTTGCCTCAGACCCGGAGGCAACACACAGGTTTGTATGAAGTCACACTAACTAACCAGCAGTAACCCACATTTGATCAAAACAGGGGCAGAACTTTTATAACAGGTTATAATGTGTCATCACAATTGTTGTCAATCCAAACACACTTTCTGATTTTTGCTGTTTATTGTATAAGAACAACACACTTGTGGTCTGACCTGATGCTGTAGTACAACAACTATACAAATGTGAGCTCAGTGCATAAACATATATGATTTGCCAAGAGCAATTTAATTAACATTTAATTTGTTTATGTCAATTTCACATATACATAGGTATAAAAATATTCTTCTGATATTCTATCTGATCAGAATCTTTAAAATTCTTATTAATCAAACACATTTTTGCTGAACTTTTAGAAACAGGACATTTACTGTAGTTTTAAGAACAAAGGACTCATAAACCAAAGTAAAGACAACCTGATTTCTAACATTGCTGTACAGCACAGAGGGACTGTGGCCACTTCGCCGCAACTCCCTGTGGCTTCTGCATCGTGGCTGCTGGGTGACCCCCGCATCTGGGACTCTCCTCAACTCTTTTCTACAAGGGTTGCCAGTTTCCCGATTTGTCACCGTTCTGCATAGGGCGCTCTACGTACGCAAGTGTGCAGGTAAAACAAACAAAAGACTTCAAAATAAAGACAATATCAGGTTATCATTGTGTAATAGTGATGTTTTATATTAGTTATTCAAACTTTCTTACCTTGTTTCATATTCTCTAATTGTTCCTGTCGCTGACTGCGGCTTTTACTCACTTCATCATAACGTCTCTGTAACTGAGTCAGGCTGGTTTTTGTGTCTTCAGAGAAAAACAGATTAAAATTAAGTTAAAATATTCAAAGGATGCAGCTATGGTATAAGAACTTATACCTGTATACTCAGTATTTGCTCGCTTACCCTGAACTTCAAACTGTAGCTGACTGTAACTGCGACTCAGAATGTTGTATTTGGTCTGAAGTTCATCGTGTTTGATTTGAAGAATGTCGTAATTATTCTTGTTAAAAGCCACTGAAATACAACATTTTAAAAATTAAGATGATTGAAACATTGAACAGAAATAAGCGTCTTACTCTTTATTGTTAAATATATTAATACGTATTAGAAACTTGTTATATTACACACAGCATAAGTGTCTATGATACAGTAACAGACTGAACTTTGACCCGTTGTTATGACTGTCATCATAGTTTTGTCATTTTGTGTAACTGCTGTGTTTTTCTGTCCTTCATGAAAAGCTCTGAATGCTGTGCCTCAGGTGTGACTGAATGAGAGGATGATAACGGGCATGTGCAGGTACTTTGCTGTGATTGGAGGAGTCAGGACGCCAGGTCAGGGGGGAGATATCATCACCCCCACCCGAGATTGGGTACATAGTAGGGCTGGGTATCGTCACTGATTTCTAGAATCGATTCGTTTCCGATTCACAAGGTCCCGAATCGATTCGATTCAATTAAATTCAATTTGAATCTGGGAAATTTTGACAGTCAGAAATAGTATAATTCAGATCAGTGCATTTACATATTTTTGTATCTATAAAAAGGAAGCTGACACACGCAAGACTTTATCAAAGGTGTGAGCGTCACAGCAGATGCCTTTGTGTCAAAGTAGCTGAAGATAAAACACAGAAAAACATGAAGGTGGTTTTCGTGGCCTGGGATTTTATAAAAATATTCTGCAGTACATCAAAAACGAAAGAAAACCATTAATCAACATATGAACATTACCTCTGAAGTTACAGAGGTTTTATTAGAGACACGGCTAAGCGTTTTGCATTTTGCATAATTTTAAAAAGTTTAAATTTGTTCAGTATTGAACGGCAGAAATGAGGTTTTCTTTTCGGAAGTATGTAAAACGAAAAAAAAAAAAAACAGCGGCCGACAGCGCTGTAAACAACAGTAGACTTGTGCGTAACAAGCAAGCGAATAATGCAGAAAACAGATTTTTAGACGGGAAACTGTTCTTGAAGTACAGAGAGAGAGAGAGAGAGAGAGAGAGCTGTGCATGAAGTGTGATTTTTATCATGGTGGAAGCACACAGTAATGGTCAGAGTGATTTCATGACGATGTTTATGTGAAGCGTAGTTTAGATCTTCTTTTGCTGCTGGTTCAGTCAATATTGTTTGGAGAGAGAGAGAAAACTAACAGCTTTAGAATCAGCGCAAAAAGGGCGTGAACACAAAGCGCGGACCTGCCGAAACATCAGAATCAGCGAGCTGTCGGCTTTCAGCCCCGACCGTGTCCGTGCAGTTGTTGTGCCAAAAAGTGATTGTCTGCCAGAAAGTGATTGCCGTCCGCGGGAGCGCGCGCAGCCGCTTAAAGCGGCAGCGCCCGTCGGGTGAGAAAGGCGACATCTCACTGATTCTGAACTGCGGGTCCGCGCTGTGTGTTTATGTCCTTGTGCAGAATCCGTGTACCTGCTCTCATTTACTGTCTTAGCTGTTTGGTGGTTGTTGAAATTTTGTGAGGTTTCACCTGAGATTTTGGTGTTTCGGGCAAAATAAATTTATATTAAAAAATCGATTCAGGATTTTAATGAATCGATTTCACGTTATCCAAGCCAGAATCGATTTTAATCGATGAATCGATTATTAAAACCCACCCCTAGTACATAGCCCCAAGTGCGATAGGAGAAGGATCGTTGAGTGCCAGAGGAACTGACCTGAAAGATAGGATCATGGCCAAGCTTGAAACCTGGATCCCCCGTAGCCGGTTACCAAGATTACGTGAAGTACCCTCAGAAGGTCTGCTAGATGATGTTAATGCAGCACTACGGATGATACCTACAACCACGATTATCAACACTAACAAGCTGATCTACACCACGGCAGCAGTGATCAGTGAGATGCTTGGCTACAAGTTGAACAGCCACAAGGGGCAGTACCCTCCATGGAGAAGGAGGCTAGAGGGCAAGATCAAAGTAGCACGGAGGGAGGTTAGCCAACTAACGGAGTTGCAGAAAGGCGCGACAAAGAAGGTGCATAAGAAATACAGCAAGCTGTCCATACCTGAGGCCTTGGAAACTGCCAAGCAAAGACTCACAGCCTTGGCCACCCGCTTGAGGAGGTACACCAGAGAGATAGAAGGCAGGAGAATAAACCAGCTGTTCTCTACAGAACCAGCAAAGGTATACTCTCAGTGGCAAGGGAACAATAAGAGAACAGCACCACCAAGGCTGGAGACGGAGCAATACTGGAAGAGCATATGGGAGAAAGACGCAACCCATAACGGCAATGCTCAGTGGCTAGTGGATCTGAGGGCAGACCATAGCAACCTCCCTGAACAGGGTCCAGTAACCATCAGTGGCAGACATCCAAGAAAGGGTCTCCAGTATGAAGAGTTGGACAGCACCAGGGCCCGACATGGTTCATGCCTACTGGCTGAAGAAGCTGACTGCACTCCACGAGCGCCTGGCAGCACAAATGAACCAGCTGCTAGTTAGCGAGAGACACCCAGAATGGCTAACCGAAGGTCGGACGGTCCTGATCCCCAAGGACCCCAAGAAGGGACTGGTCCCATCCAACTACCGACCAATAACCTGCCTCAGTACTACATGGAAGCTCCTGTCAGTACTACATGGAAGCTCCTGTCAGGCATCATATCGGCTAAGATGAACAGGCACATGGGTCAATAGATGAGCGGGACACAGAAAGGGATTGGCAAGAATACCAGAGGCGCAAAACACCAGCTACTGGTAGACAGAACAGTCAGCTGAGACTGCAAGACCAGACTGACCAAACTGTGCACAGCCTGGATTGATTACAAGAAGGCCTATGACTCAATGCCCCACAGCTGGATACTGGAATGCCTAGAATTGTACAAGATCAACAGGACCCTAAGAGCCTTCATCAGGAACTCAATGGGGATGTGGCGTACAACACTAGAGGCCAACTCCAAGCCCATAGCACAAGTCACCATCAAGTGCGGGATCTACCAAGGAGATGCTCTGTCCCCACTGCTGTTCTGCATAGGCCTGAACCCCCTCAGTGAGATCATTAACAAGACTGGCTACGGATACCGACTACGGAACGGAGCGGTTGTCAGCCACCTCCTGTACATGGATGACATAAAGCTGTATGCCAAGAGTGAACGAGACATCGATTCACTGATACACACTACCAGGATATACAGCAATGACATTGGAATGTCATTCGGACTGGAGAAGTGTAGTCGGATGGTAACAAAGAGAGGGAAGGTAGTCAGAACTGAGGGGATTGAACTACCAGAAGGCAACATTGCAGACATAGAGGACAGTTACAAGTACCTGGGGATCCCGCAGGCGAATGGGAACCACGAAGAGGCCGCTAGGAAAGCTGCAACCACCAAGTACCTGCAGAGGGTCAGGCAAGTCCTGAGGGACTCCTCAGGACTTGCCTGACCCGGATCTTGTTCTTACCGTTCAGCTGACTAGCTGAACGGTAAGAACAAGATCCGGGCCATCAACACCTACGCCCTGCCGTGATCAGGTACCCTGCTGGGGTAATAGGCTGGCCAAAGGAGGAGATAGAAGCCACTGACATAAAGACAAGAAAGCTCCTGACCATGCATGGAGGGTTTCACCCCAAGTCCAGCACCCTGAGGCTGTACGCTAAGCGGAAGGAAGGGGGCCGGGGACTGGTGAGTGTCAGCACCACAGTCCAGGATGAGACAAGAAACATCCACGAATACATCACGAAGATGGCCCCAACTGACAGCGTGCTGAGTGAATACCTCAGGCAGCAGAAACCCAAGAAAGAGGAGGAAGGCGAGGAACCATCATGGAAGGACAGGCCCCTGCACGGTATGTACCACCGGCAGATAGAGGAGGTGGCTGATATCCAGAAATCCTACCAGTGGCTGGACAAAGCTGACTGAAAGACAGCACAGAGGCACTAATCATGGCAGCACAAGAACAAGCTCTGAGTACAAGATCCATAGAGGCTGGGGTCTATCACACCAGGCAAGACCCCAGGTGCAGGCTGTGTAAAGATGCCCCAGAGACAATCCAGCACATAACAGCAGGGTGCAAGATGCTAGCAGGCAAGGCATACATGGAACGCCATAACCAAGTGGCCGGCATAGTGTACAGCAGTGGTTCCCAAACTTTTTTGCCAGGCCCCCCTTTTTTACAAGAAAAATGTTCGCGCCCCCCACCACCTAACCTAACCCCCCCCCCACAAACACATCCTCCAAATACACACACCCGTATTTTGTTTACAAACTCCATTGCGGTTTATTTCACACCTCAAACATTTAGTAAACAATTAAGCAAATACAAGTAAACGGCAATAAATTACAGGTAGTAATAAAATATACTACTAACTCTTTTACGCTACGTCCACACCTACACGGGTATTTTTGAAAACTCAGCTGTTTCTATGCATTTGGGCTTTTCGTCAACACGTAAACGGCATTGTGATTCACCGAAAACGGAGATTATTTAAAACTCCTTTTTTGCGTTTACGTGTGGACGAGGATTACAGAGTTCGTCACGCAACGTCAAAGGTATGTGCCTCTATTCACGTCACGCTGTGCGCCACGTTATTGTTTACATGAGATGAATTGCAGAATGGCAGAGACAAAATACTGTTACTGTTAATCTGACTATCTTCAGGTTTTACACGCTTACATATACACACGCAGTTACTGTCTCTCCATTTAGAAAGGCAGAGGCGTCACGGTGTGATTATTTTACATGTAGTTGTTTTTTTTTCTGTGTAATAATATTCAACATTGCTATCAATACATTTTTCAAAAAATGTCTCTCTGTGCAAAATGGGTTTAAACAGATAAACAGCTGTGGGATACTGTTTGTCCGTGATTTGAACCGGGGGAACAAATTACGGCAGGATCAGCCTGATATTATTTGTATCCCACTGTAACTTTACTGCATAAAGAGCTAACATGTCCAAAATGTCAGGAGTAGTTAGTTATTACAAGAAGTGTTTGTGAACTAAAAATCAAGAATGTGGGATACTGTTTGTCCGTGATTTGGAGAGCCCAGCGCTGCTCCCGACGCAGGGAAACTAATTCTGCAGGGGAGACCTACCTTGGCATTTGTGCAGGTGAAGCCAAAGGGAAGATATGCTTCACCATATTTTCTAGTCTTTGGCTTGGAAGGAAGTTGGTTTGGAAACATATTTGGCGATGCTTCATCTCCTGCTTTGCGTTTGTGTGGGAGCCCCGTCAAAAACCTGTCCACAGTGTCCAAGCGCTTTTTTTTTTTTTTTTTTTTTTTTTTTCATACCGCGCCCCCCTGCAATGGCTCTGCGCCCCCCCCCGAGGGGGCGGGCCCACACTTTGGGAACCTCTGGTGTACAGGAACATCTGTGCCGAGTATAACCTGCAAGTCCCGAGGTCAAAATGGGAGATGCCCCCAAGGGTGATGGAGAATGACCGAGCTAAGATCCTGTGGGACTTCCAGATGCAGACGGACAAAATGGTGGTGGCTAACCAACCGGACATAGTGGTGGTAGACAAACAGAAGAAGACGGCTGTAGTGATCGATGTAGCAGTTCCGAATGACAGCAACATCAGGAAGAAGGAACACGAGAAGCTGGAGAAATACCAAGGGCTCAGAGAAGAGCTCGAGAGGATGTGGAGGGTGAAGGTAATGGTGGTCCCCGTGGTAATCGGAGCACTAGGTGCGGTGACTCCCAAGCTAGGCGAGTGGCTCCAGCAGATCCCGGGAACAACATCGGAGATCTCTGTCCAGAAGAGCGCAGTCCTGGGAACAGCTAAGATACTGCGCAGGACCCTCAAGCTCCCAGGCCTCTGGTAGAGGACACGAGCTTGAAGGATAAACTGCCCGCAGGGGCGAGATGGATGTTTTTTTTATATATATATATATAGATATATATACACACACACACACACACACACACACACACACACACGGGTGCAACAATGCGTTCAATATATCAGTATTGAACCGTTCGATACAGTGCTTTCGGTTGGTTACGCATATGTATTGAACAATACAAAATTTTTAATTTATTTTATCAACTTCTCTTCTGACGATACTGTCTGTGTTGAGAGCTCAGTGGATCTGCGTTCGACTACTCGGCCTAGGCCTCACTGTCGAGCACAGATCCAATGAGCGCAGTGCAAGCTAGCGAGACAGAAGTTATGCTCATTGGAACATGGCTATCTCCTCAACGCTACCTGAAATTGAACCTCCCCCACCCTTATTCAGATCTGGCGTTTGGAACTATTTTGGTCTTCATGTGAAGCATGACCCTGGTGGTAAGCGCGTCATGGACAAAAGTAAAACAGTATCGGTGGGAACTAGTGCGTTACCGCAGTTAGCTCGTTAACATGTTGATGCCGCGCAGCCCCACGCACGGGGCAATCGGCGTTAACTCGTTAATGGAGATTTGCCTCATTATGGCGTTAGTGCTTTATTTAGTGCTTATTGTTACTTGTTTTTAATATAGTCTAAAAGGGCCATCTCTGAGTAGAGTCTGAGCCAAGAGTACTGACAGGAAACTTCATGCTTTTGAGGAGCACAGGAGCTGCAGGCAGAAAGTGAAACTAAGTAGAGTGTTTGATCAAAACTTAAAGTGTGCGTGACGTGTAGAGGAAGTATATAAATAATCAGACTGGCGGCTCCTTTTTGAGACTGAACCTGATGTTGTCTCTCTGCTCAGTATCCATATTCAGGAATATGTAAAATTAAAGATCTCTTTTTAAGTTAGATTACTTTGAGCCGTGTCTTCCTTTGCTGTTATGAGAATACAAAGAAACAGGATTTAATACTTGGTGCCAGTGACCCGGATTCTTTTGCAGCTGAGGGGACTAATTCGGAGCTTAAGATACGATCTGATATGAGGCAGACAACAGTCTGGTCTAAAAGATTTAAAGGTAGGCACAAGCCTGTTCAAAGAAAAAGCAAATTTGTGCATATTGGATGAATTCTAAATTATTTGTCTGTTGAGTTGATGATCGTGACCGTCAAATTGGCGCAGTAGTGGTGAAATTAAACTAAATGATAAAATCTGTTAAGTAGATTTCAGGTCACATGTCCATGATAATTTTGGGTAATTTGGGATAAATAAAAGTAAAGTTTGCGGATATTTGACAAAATTTATTGTGATTAATTCTAGGGTGAAGTTCAAAGTTGTTGTGACGTATGTTTGAAGTTGGTGTGTTATGTGTTTGTTACGTCAGCCAAGAAAAGAGATTAGATTAGGACATTTGGTCAGGGAATTTTATTCCCACATTGATTATAGGGTGGGACCCGAGCATCAGATAACAAACTGGCGGTTAGAGTCCACAGTGACGCTTTTAAAATTATTTAAATTATTTAGGACAGGGAGGGCGTTCCCTAGGGGTGCAAAATGTTCTGAGGGTTATGCCTCCACTCTTTTTCGGACGTGGGACATTGTCCACCAGCGAGAGGGTTAATTCGGTTGGCAACCACAAGCACTGGGGACGCTTGTCAATAGCTAGTAGCCACTTTTCTAGCACCGTTTGACCGACAGGGCGGGGCCCCGGGCGTGACCATTCCTAACGTGGCTCACAGGTAAGCTTTACGTAGAGCTTCAAGTGCCAGCAGGACGCTGTGCGTTCATGAGGCGGAGCTTCTTGTCGAGCTGCGGGAAGCGCTTATAAATTAATTAGGGCCTAGAAATTTGACCGCTATCGGTGAGGGTGTTCCTGAAGCGGGTTAAATGACCAGTAGGGTGGGCAAACCTGGGCCTTAGAGGCTTTTAAAATAGTCGAAAAGGTAGGTGTACCATACTAAGGTTTTGAAGATGAAGTGAAGATGTGATATGGTAATGGAAATAATTTATATTGGCAGTCAGTGGCAGTTTTTGTTATATATAAATGTGTGAATGTACAAATGAAATGTAAAACTGTTATTTGGATGAATGATTAAAGGAAAGTGTGCAAAATGTTGATGAAAGTATTGAGTGGATGATGCTACAAAGCGGACATAAAGAATGGTGATATGTGTGGGAAAAAAATGTTAATTGTCCTAAGGTCTAAAAGAGCGCTGCTAAGTACGCTGAAGATTTTGATGCGAATGCTTGCAAATGCAAAGAGCTTAGTATATTTAAGAGTTGTGTGCCTGTACTGAGAGCATTCATTTTATATCAACATTTAGCAGAATTACAGAGGGTTTATAGATTCAATTAGGCTGCAGAAACACACAATATGAGTGTGTGTGGCTGTGTGTGTCTGGCAGGAAGTGAACATGTTTGCATACACATAAAAGGAAATTGGCTGATGTGTGAAGTTGGCACCCAGAGAGAGAAAGACGTGTTGAAATCTAGGTAGAGGAAGTGTAAGGAAGGAAGTATTATTTTTCTGTTATTTTTATTATTTCCATTTATTATTTCATTTTTATTAATTTTATTTTTATTATTTTGTTATTACTGTTGCATCATAATCATATAACAAGCATTTGCATTGACGCATTTATTGAAGTATTGATATTACCTTAAAGTTTGCATCAATTTCATGTTAACCTTTGTTTATTTTATTTCATTTACAGATGCCAGTTTAATCATTTGATAATTTGTCATTGCAGGTGCACCTATGATCATTTTACACATATTGCATTTTTGTGCCTTTACAGAGTCGTGGCTCAGGTGTCCTTTGATGGTCAAGAGCTTTTGGTTAGCGTTATGATTAGCCAATCTACTGTTAGGTTGACCGGAGCTCAGGAAGAATTGCGCATGCTTACAATACGTTTGTATTCTGTTATTCTTTATCATTTTTATTCATGTATACCTTTTATCAAGTTTTAAGTAGTTGTATTAGATTGAAACATTTGTTTAATACATTTTTACATTTTATATTTTTATACATTTTACATATAAGTCAAGATCATTACACATAGGATGCCCTCAGCCTGGTTGCCTAAGCCGAGGTCAATTAAAGTGCAGAGCCACACATGCACAGACATACAGTTAGAGAGGTTCATTTGTAGGTGAATGTTTAAGCATGCTTTGCTAGGGTTGCAGTTTTATGTTGGTGTACGTGACGGTTTGATGCAAGTACAGGATGTCAAACAGCCATGTTAGAGCTGTGGTTGCAGGGACTGCACCTGGAAGAAGATGGAAGACAATGTTCTTTTGAATATGTCAAAAAGTTAACTGAGGGTTTTGTGGTTTTGATTTGATGGATGCTTGTATTGTGTTTAACTGACGCAAGAGGGGGCGTTCAAATACCCCGATGCATAAAATACTGTATTTTGAAGTTTGGAGATGAGATTTTGATGCTGTCTGCACACAGGGTCAGCTCATTCTCCCACGCGTGTATTTCATTAAAATCATTGTTTGACTTCACCTTTTGGACCAGTGTGGTTACTTGCATTCCTCCTGTATTTTCTTCCCAATATTTTGAACCCAACAGAAGCGAATGGATGTCTTAAGAAAAGTAATGAAAATGATATTAATGAAATATTTTAGTGTGTCAATACAGGTGGACTCTTCTCAACTTGAAAACATGAGTACAGCAGAAAAATGATAGATTAACAGAATTGAGATGAAAACAGGCCAGGCTTTGGCTTAAAAATTTGACAGCTTCACCTTTCATTCTCTCCTTATCCTGAGAAGAAGCTTAAAGGACAGTCAATCTCCTGAAGACAGAAGAGAGAAAGAACACCGTGTACTTGAAGAATTAACAGCAGGCAAAAAGACACTGAAGACTCCAGCAGCAGCATGTAAGAAAACACTTGATGGGACATGCACTCTGAACCAGGGGCGGATCTAGAAGGGTGGCATGGGGTGGCAAGTGCCACCCTAAAATAAGCCCTTGCTACCCCAAGTGCCACCCTAGTTTTACATATGGCAATGTTGTTTATTAAAATACCATAGCATTAATGCTTCAATCAAGCTAGCTTCAATTTGTACTGAGCATGAATTTTAAAACTGAATTGATTGCACAATCCCCCCTTGCCTCGTAAAAAAATGGTTCAGCCCATAGCTCCTCCAACGTGTTGTCAATAGCTACCAACGCTATGCTCTGATTGGTGCAAGGGGACATTTTGAATGAACACTGCGCGCGACATTCAGATTTCAACTCAGACTGTTGCTTTCTATTCTCTGGGAATGTCATAAAGGTAAATGTTATTAGCCCAATAAATCATGAAAAACAAGGTTTATATTTCTGTACATTCACTGATAGTTTTCCTGTACTTAATGTTTATTATTTAATGTTGTTTTGTGCTATTGCATACCGTGAAAGCTGCGGTTATCAGGAAAAAAAGTGCGCAAATCGTAAGATAAACTTTAATTTGGGTAATCAAGTGCATTTTAGTTAGTTAATATTAACGGTAAAGGTCATTACATCGAACGCATTGCGTAAAAACGTCAGTAAGTCTGAGTGCGATCATCATCAACTTGAAAAGTTGATGTATAACCTATATATACCCATCGAACGCTTGCGCTTTTGGGGATAATTTATCCTCATAAAACTGTCTAAAAAAATAGAAAAATGAAGTTGATATGAAGCCTTGACGAGCTGGTGCTAATCTTCGTAAACGAGAAAAGTGGGAAATGAAGATTGTGGTTCATCCGTTTCTCAGAGAAGACAACAGCAGGGATAATATTATCGTTTGATCCTGGTGTTGAAGCTGTATCACGGCTTCCTAATGCATTGTTGCCAAATGCATTGATCTGATTGGTCTGATTTGTGTATTCGGATCAGAAACATTTTAAAAAATAAGTTTGAATTATATGCGCAAATTCGTCCAGTGAAATAACACGGTCGGGGTGGAACGCCTGCGTTAGCAGGCGAGTCTGAAAATAATTTTAATGCATTAAATATTCACAATGATTTTGTGAAAGTGCCTTCGTATTAAATCTGAATTTGCATAATTTCAGACACTACTGAGAGGTATGAAGAGAAAGGGTGACATCACTAGTTTCTTCCACACAAAGAGGAGAGATCAGGGAGACAAAGGGCTAGAAGCTGGGCTAGAAGCTGGGCCAGGGCAAGAAGCTGCAGAGGAAAAACAAATATGGTCCAAAGCAGAGAAGGTGATGGGGTCAGACAGCAGAGGGAAGGAGAGACAGCCTGAGTTCTCTGTGTTTATTCAAAGCGATCCCCATGGTAAGATGTCTATCTGAATTTGCACAAATGTAGAAAAATAAAATATATAACTAACATGTAAAACTAAATTACAGTAATGGTTTAATCATATTAAATATGCATTAGCACTATGTTGCAATACAAATCTAATTAATTAATTTGTGCATATCAGATTATTTGAGTAAATAGGTTTTTCAAAACACAGTTGAAGCTCATGCAATATTTTGTGTTTTGTACGTGATATTTAGACATATACAAAGTCAGAAGTGACAACCCAACACAGCCACATCTGAGTTTTCCTAAGACATATCAAGGGTGCAGCAGGAGGAGCTTCCGCCCAGAATGGTACAAAATTCACCCTTGTTTGGAATATTCCCAGAGTAGAGACTCTTGTTACTGCTTTGCTTGCCGGCATTTCTCTCTTCCTGATGCTCCCAAAAGTGTGTTTACTTCAGTTGTTGGATATCGTAATTGGAATGTTTAAAGACAGAGGGCTCTGTTGTCATGCAAAGTCTCAGAGTCATAAAACAGCAATGATTGCTTGGGCAGAGAATAACAAAATGAGTGAAAAAAATGAAACTCTGATGACGGCAATGGATGACCATCGCCAGAAACAAGTGCTTGAAAACCAGACTTACATTAAGACTATAGCAGAAATTCTAATCTTGACTGCTACAGAAAATACAGCTCAAAGTGGACACAGGGAGTCTGCTGACTCAAATAAAAGGGGCATTTTCCTAGAAATGTTGAACATGGTAGGCAATCATGATCCTGTGGTTAAAAGGAGCAACAAGCCAAAAATGCTTTGTATACCAGTAAAACCATCCAGAATGAAATTGTTTCATGTTTGGCTGAAATGGTTGCTGAGGAGATCATGCGAGACGTTAAAGACAGTGCACAATTTTCAGTCATTGTAGATGAGACTAAAGATGTCAGTAAATCAGAGCAAATTTCTTTTATAGTTAGATACTACTATAATGGTGCAATACACGAGAGTTTCTTAGGGTTTCAAGAGGCAGACAGACTGGATGCTGCTGGGCTGACCAGCAAGATTATTGGCTGTTTAGAAAAACATGGGCTGGACTACAGACAGAACCTTGTTGACCAAGGGGAGGGGTCTGCAACCTTTAACACCGAAAGAGCCACTTGGACCCGGTTTCCACGCAAAAGAAAACACTGGGAGCCGCAAATACTTTTTGACATCTAAAATGAAGATAACACTCTCTCTATATATTTTTTTACCTTTGTGCTTTGTGTAAACAACTAAAGTAAGTAAGTGATGTTTATTTATTAAGCGCTTTTCACAGATAGGCAGTCACAAAGCGCTGTACACAAATATTAAAATAAACAATACAATCAATAGACATTATACACAATGTAAAAGATCAAATGTAAATAATGTAAAGAATATAAAACACGTAGATCAACAAAAAGCTTGTTTGAACAGAAAAGTTTTTAACTGCTTTTTAAAAGAATCCACAGAGAAACTAAGGTGTGTTGCTTATAAAATCCATGAAGTGCTACAGAGAAAATTACGTTTTATTTATGCAATTAACACATTTTGAACTCTTAAAGAAATATAACAAAAGGAAAGACACCCAGCTGAACTAAAATGATCCATGTAGCAAACAAAAACCATTGTGAGCCGCCACCCTCACAACAGTTTTTTTTTTTCAATTAAAAAGTATTTTAAAAAAAGCACTATGCCGCTAAAAAAATAGATATTTGCAAAATTGTGCCTAAATATGTATTTTACCTGGTTAATGTGTGTAGCGGGGCGTGGTCTGCAGTGCTGCTGCATGGGAATCGGACGCACCTGAGCGGCACCTGCTCTCTCTGCTGTTGTTGGTGTGTGTCGGGCTGTGAGCTGGAAAGCTACAGCCGGCTGTATGCGTACGGCAACCGTGTGTGAAAAGCGGTCAATAAAGAGATGCTGAAAAGCATGTTCATGCAAACATCGTCGGGTCTGCTGTGGTATGTTTACAATGGGACTTCTGCTCCTGAACCTCTGTGCACAGCATCTACAAATCGGGGCTTTCATCTTTACGCAGGACTGTAAGCTGTCATCTGTGAGGCGTGAGCGGTGTTTGTTTTTAACATAGTTCACGGTGGAGAACAGCTGCTGACATAATGTGGATCCGAAGATCCATAATTGGCCTACCTGGGGTTGAAAGTCTCGATAAATGCACGCCGTTTTGGCGGGTATACCGGCTTCCGCGAGTGTGTTATTGTGCGCTTATTGTGAGGGATGAAATAATAAAATATAATTGTATTTTTATATTACAAAATCACAATAATCTTCCTATTTAAAACTACAAGTTAAAAAAGCACTAACATAAATAAAATACATTTCAGCTAAATACTTCTAATTTATTTTCCCAAACCACCCGGAGCCGCAGTATAAGGACTAAAGAGCCACATGCGGCTATTGAGCCTGTTACCCGGAGCCGTGGGTTGCCGACCCCTGGCCAAGGGTATTATGGAGCATCTGTGATGAGTGGGTCACATTCTGGTGTACAAGCTAGGATAAAGGAGGTGGCAAAGTATGCTTTCTACATTCACTGTAGTGCCCACTGCTTAAACCTTGTCATAGTAGATGCAGTCCAAAGTGTGTCTGATGTAGGAAATTTCTTTTCTTTGCTAGAACGAGTATACACAAGTAGTAATAAGATGGCACTAGTTCAAAATGGTGGCCAACCAAACCGGTTTGACAACCGGTTTGACCAGTTTGGTGCGTGTGCGCATGCGCGTTCAGGTCCTGGGGTTATGCGAGTTCATGTGTGGAAACACACAGGGCGTCGGTGGGGTCATATGAGTTCATGTGATTTTAACTTAATTTAATCAAACCATAGGGTTTTTAATTAAACTATTTTTTGTCACTTTGGAGTGTCTCAACATTCATTTATGCAGACATATGTGTCCTTAAGAGCAATTCTTTGTTTTTGCGTGTAGGGGTGGAAGCCGTTTTTGTTCACAGTGCTCCTTAACAAAGCGCGAATGCTTTTTATTTACATCTAGTCAAAAGTGTTGGTAATAGTGTTTTAATCACACTAATTTTGTGATTCTGACAATGTCTCAGCAGGCAGTGATGCAAGTATTTTAATTTATAAACCACTCAAATGGGAATTTCTTCTGAATGGACAATGTCAGCCTGTTCACAAGTCTTTCATTTAATCAAACCACTAGTTTTAATTTAACTAGTTTTTACGCATCTACTGGGGTTTCTTTCACTGGTTGATGCGATCATTTTATTTAAAAATCGGGATTTCGGAATGTTGATCCAAGAGGGAGATGGAGCCAGCTAGTTTTTTTCAACACCGTAAATGGTCACAAATAACATACAGTCCTTTAGAAAATAAATGCTATAAGCAGGCAGTATCACTCTTTTAAACTAATTGTGTTTTAATCACACTCATTTTGTGATTCTGACAATGTCTCCTCATGCAGTGATGCATGCCTTTTATTTTAAAAACGGCATAAACGGGAATTTCTTCTCTACGGGTAATTTCAGCTTGTTCACAAGCGTTTCATTTAATCAAACCACTATTTTTAATCTAACTAGTTTTACGCATGTACTGGGGTTTCTTTCACGGGTTGATGCGATCATCTTATTTAAAAATCGGGATTTCGGAATGTTGAACTAAGAGGGAGACAGAGCCAGCTAGTTTTTAACACAGTAAATGGTCACAAATAACATTCAGCCCCTTTAGAAAATAAATGCTATAGGCCTACTTCTAAAACACGTTGCACATGATGTCACCTTTTCCCCGAAAGCAACCAGTATCGCTCTTTTCAAACTAATCCTGTTTTAATCACACTCATTTTGTGATTCTGATGTCACAGTATGCAGCGATGCATGCCTTTTATTTTAAAAACGGATCAAACGGGCATTTCATCCGTAAGGGGTTTCATGGTTTCATGGTTTCAGAGTAGTTTTTAACACAACAGATGGTTGCAAATAACATTCAGCCCTTTAGAAAATAAACGCTGCAGTGATACTTCTAAACCAGTCGCACAGACCCGCTCCGTCTTTTCAACAGCCGATTAATTGTTTGAAATTGTTCAGGATTGCAAAAGCCCACTGCGGGTATCATTTAATTGTTGTGATTCCTTCGGAAAAGGTAAAAGCCGACAGGTGTACCAGGCGAGCCGGGACCCCGCCTATTGTTTAAAGTGGCTGGTATCAGCTCTTTTTGTAATTCCTTAGGAATAGGTAAAAGCCCCGCAGGTGTAGCAGTCGGGTGGGAACCCCGACTATTGTCTGAAGTATCGGCTCGTTTGTAATTCCTTGAGAAGACAAAAGCCCTAAAGGCTCTCATTTAAATTGATTGGAGACATACCTTTCTTTTTGGAAACACCCATCCTATATAAAACAAGCTCAGAGTCCGAAACCCTTAGCCATTTACCCGTCAAGATTGCTGCGGAGCACACCATTTTCTTTGAGATCATCAAAACTAACATCGTTCTTCATAACATGGACATTGTAAACGGTAAGTAAAACAAAACCTATTATTGTATTTTTAAAGGTGTTATGTTAACATATTATAGGATATTTAAACATTTTTTTCCTAAAACAAAAGCTTAATTTTTAGGAGTTCGGGAGAACGGCACAGGACCTTTTTCTTTAGAAACGGGCGCTTTTACAGCTGGAACTAGTTCTCTAACAGGCACAAGGTGTGTACAGAATTACGCGATTTTTAAACGTATGTATGTTTTAAAGTTGCGATTGTTTTAAATTATGTAATAACAACGTTTTTCTTTGATTTGTTCCAGGGTTAACAAACTGAGCAGGAAAACATTCAGACGCCCTGACCACAGAGCCCAACCTTACATCAGGTGTGTATACAACGGGATTTTTTATTTTTTTTTTAAAGGGGTTTAAACAATTACAAATGTTCTAAAACCGACCGTTTTACACATGCAGAGCCACGCCAGAGAACCGTGTGTGTGGAGAACCAGGGCCGTCTGGAATAACGCACATTACAAGGTAAGCATAGGCATATATAAATTAGATAAAAAGAGATAGAGAGGGAGACACCCTTATTCTGTTTGAAATGGGTACATGTATAAATGTTTTAACACATGTCTATCTTCACAGACTGCAAAACAGTACCCCTCCACATAATGACCAGGACACAGTACGATCCCAAACGTTTTTGGAATGTTTAAGGAGTATCGACCTCCCAGAACAACAAAAACCTGGAGCTTCGTGCAACAGTGGAGAGTCAGAACCGATCTTCATCAGCGGCCCTGCAACAACACCGAGTGAGTGGCTGCCTCGCGATGTCTCTGATGTTTTTGAGTACAGTATATCAGATTTCGATCTAGTTCATATACCCACCCAGAATGTGCCAGAAATAGCGTTGATTCACACATAGATTTTGAAGAAGACGGCATAACAGACTCTCAAATATCAGCCGCGTATGATGCTTACATGAAGGTTCCAGGCGCCCAGCCTGCTGAACAGAGTCATATAGCTTCAATAGTTGATAAATTATGTTTGATTGAAGCTAGCCTCAAACAATACCACCAAGAGGCACAGATACAAAGGCAACAGTTTACCAAATTCATAAACAAAGTGTGTAGTACATTAGACACCATCTGCAGCAAAATTTCAAGTCCCTGACTTTTAAAATCCAGACCATGGACCCTCCAAATAAATTATTTAAACATAATAACGGAACCTCCACTCCTGTTAGATGTTTTGACTTAGAGACTTTTATGCAGTGGGCTGAAGAAACAGATAACAAATTAGACAATATTATAGCTAGACTTAATAGTGTGCCTGCATCAGCCTCATCTGATACACATCCTTGGCAGACTGTTCCTACGCCTGCTATTGCTGCTGGGGCTATTGTTGTTAACAATGCAGATTGTACACCCGCTGTTGCTCGGGCCGCTGTTGTTACTGATGCTAACCGTATTGCTGTTGCTGCTGTTGCTATTGAGCCTGTTACCACTTCTACTAATACTTCTGTTACACATGCGTGTCCGGGCGCCGCTGCTGATGGTGCAACACCACACACCCCCTCAATCATTGCAAATTTCTCACAACCAGATACTGCAGTAATCGAGCCCGTTGTGCAGTCAAGGTCTGGCAGGCGCTCTCAGCCAGACATTAGAGAGATACCTAATTTTAATGCTCGCGAATTGCGTGAGCGCATTGATTTTAGGGGTATAAGTCTCGATCCCCCAGAACAAGTGCCTGTGCGAGTGTGCGAGTGCTTAGGCAATGTGATAGACAGAGCTGTAGCTGGATCTCAACAGGGCAGTGTTCTAAACGTGGTCCTGCATGGCCCCTCGCTGGCTTCAGATATTCAGGCTGTTTTAAACGCTGATGATCGGTATGATCCAGAGCTGTTTCTCGATCAAAAAGTTATGCAAAGTAATGATGAATCTATCGGTGATGATGAATTAGAGTTTATTGTCACGGTAGCTCAGAACAGTAGTGGCGGGGCTCGCTTAAGACTGGCGCACATACCTTATGATGAGATTCTCTCAAAAAAAGGCAGACATTTATACACACCAAACAACACACACAACAATTTGTGCTTCTCCCTTTGCATAGCACATTCATTAAACTCAACATCCTCTGAGCTTGAAAAACTTGCTACAGCTAAACAGATCCATGCTGAAGTAGGTCTATGCGACACACAGCAAGTATCATTCTCTGATGTCAACAAATTTGAGAGGCACTTCAACATTAAGATTGTAATCTATTACCACACAGAAGGGCGTAAACGCCTGGAATGTTTTTTCACACATGAAGAGCCAAACACAAACACGTTGATGATGTATCTCCATAATCAACATTACCACCTGATTTTAAACCCGCCCACTTTTTGGGGGGCATCCTATGTGTGTAATAATACACCATTACACCACAGCTGTAAACATAGATGTAACACTTCTTACACACTCTGTCAACACCACAGGGGTCCCACAGTGAAATGCAGTGACTGCAACCGCATCTGCAAGTCACAACACTGTTACCAGCAACACAAATTACCTGAATTAAAACACAACATGATTCCCTGTGATAATATGAAACATTGCATGCACTGCGGCAACACATATAGAGAATCCAAGAAATTGCCACACAAATGTGCGCAGCCTAGATGCGAGCACTGCCGTGAACCTAAATTAGCAGGAGACTCCGACCATCAGTGTTTCATACAGCCTGTTGAAAAACAGAAGCCTAGCGATAAATACATTTTATATGATTTTGAGACGAGGTACCACAACGGTAAACACGAGGCTAACTTTGTGTGTGCGTCTGATCTGCAGGGCAATAAGTTCACATTTAATACATTAAAGTGTGTGGAGGCGTTTGTGCAGCATTACAGACGCCCAAGGTTTCGTGGGTACACTTTCATAGCACATAATGCATCTGGGTTTGATAATTACATACTCCTGGAGTACTTTGTCAGACAGAGCATAACACCTAGTGTCATAATGAACGGCAGCCGTGTGATTTTGATGCATGACCGGGACTATGACCAGCGGTGGATTGATTCGTTCAGCTTTTTGCCCATGGGTCTTGCCAAAATACCCTCTGCTTTAGGTTTTCAAGACCTGCAGAAGGGCCATTTCCCACACAGGTTTAATACGAGGGATAATGAGCATTATGTGGGCCCGTACCTAGACCCCTCCTTCTACGGCTATGAGCACATGTCTGAAAGCGATAAGGTGCGATTCATGGAATGGTACCAGGTTGCCTCACAGAATCCCTTTGATTTTAAGGCTGAACTCAGGCGTTACTGTGTTAACGATGTTGATGTCCTGCGTAAAGCATGCACCATATATCGTGACACTCTGTTGGGTTGTACACAAGTTGATCCATTCACGTATACCACCTTGGCTGCATTTAGTATGGGTGTGTATAAAACGCTGTTTCTGCCTAGAGACATGCTCGCTCTCACGTATGACGGGGCATACGTGGAGCAGAATAAGACGTTTTCTAACGTCTCTATCGAATGGCTTCAATACGTGTCCCACACCACCAACACAGTGGTAAAACATGCTCTCAGAGGAGGCGAACAGAGGGTTGGGCCGTATTTTGTGGACGGTTTTGACCCCACAAGTAATACAGCTTATGAATTTGCAGGATGTTTTCACCACGGTTGTGTTAAATGTTACCCCGAGAGTGAAGTTAATCCTGTCAGCAAAGCATCCTATGGACTGCTGCATCGCATGTTTTGTGACAAAGTGGATGCACTGAGATCACAACACAGTTTGAGCGTAATAGTGATGTGGGAATGTGAATGGGCTGCCTTGAAGCAGACAGACCCCGCAGTTGTGGCTTTCATGCACACATACAGAAAGCCAGAACGCCTGAACCCCCGAGACGCCCTTTTTGGCGGTCGCACAAATGCTCTAAAGCTGTACCACAAGACTGCATGTGATGAAAAAATATTTTACTACGACTTCACCAGTTTCTATCCCACAGTGCAGTCTAAAAAAGACTATCCTGTAGGACACCCTCAAGTCATTTACACCAACTTCAACAAGCTAGAAAATTATTTCGGCTTTGTTAAATGCACAGTGCTCCCACCTAAGGGTCTTTTTCACCCCGTCCTACCCTACAGGTGCCACGGCAAACTGATGTTTCCACTCTGCAGCATGTGTGCTGCAAGGATTTGTTCTCGGTTGTATCTCACGTTTAGTTTAGTTCAGGTTCCATGTGTCATTCTGTCTCTCAGTGTCAGGTCTGCATCTTGGTGTAGTGTTCTCGTTTCCTGTTTTATTGTGAAGGTCTGCGTCTCATGTGAGTGTGTTCAGTTTTACCTCTGTCTCGTCTGGTTGATTATTCCCAGCTGTGTTCCCCACCTGTGTGTAATCTCCCTGTGTTTCTCTGTGTGTATTTAAGTCACGTCTTTAGTCATTGTAATGGCTGGTCCGTCTGTGTATCCACCATGTTCCACTCGTGTGTCTGGTGTTAGAATCTTAGGTTGTAAATAGTGGAAAATAGTCTTGTCAAGTTGCAATCGTGTATTTTGTTCACCTTGTACATATTCTTCACTGCAGCAGCCTAGTAGGCGTGAGAAGCCATTTTTGTTGATTAAGTTTTCTCCTGTTTTTTGTTAGAAAGTTAGGTAAGTGGATTGTCTTTTGGTTGGTTTTATTTTGTGTAGGAAAGCACAGGGACCAGTAGGGAGTTTTGTTTGTTATTTTTGGCACTGCTCACAGCTGAAGCAAATAAATGGCTGCTTAGCATTTTAGAAGATATTGTTGTTGGTGTACTTAGTTGGGTGGTGTGTGAGTGGGCCAACTTCTTGTTGCGTTCATACACGCCTAGACAAAGAACGTAACAACAGTGACAGCGAACGGGTGTTGAAAGGCACTTGGGTCTCATCTGAGCTTGAAAAAGCTGTTGAGAAGGGATACAGGGTTCTTTCTATTGATGAGGTGTGGCATTTCCCCAATAAGACCGACACATTGTTTAAAGACTATGTGAAAGCCTTTCTAAAACTAAAACAGGAGGCCTCGGGGTATCCAGAACATGTGAAAACACATGAGGAACAGCAGAAGTACATAGACGAGTATTATGAGAAGGAAGGTATAATGCTAGACCCATCCAAGATTTGTGTAAATAAAGCTGTTCGTAACTGTAACAAGCTGTTGCTAAACTCATTATGGGGTCGTTTCAGCATGAGGTCAAACATGGCGTCATCTGAGCTCATTACAGACCCTTCCAGATTTAGCCAGCTAATGTTTAGTGACCAGTACGATGTGCGTCAGTTTTGTTTCATCTCTGATGACGTCACAATGGTGCAGTGGCGCCATACTGATGGTAGAGCATCCCGTGTGAAGGACGTTAATGTCTTTGTCGGGGCCATGACCACTGCACACGCCAGACTCATGCTGTATGATTTGCTAGACAACTTGCAGCAGCGCGTGCTGTATTGTGACACGGACAGTGTCATTTTCACGGCACGCCCTGTTGACTGGATGCCTCCTCTAGGACCGTTTCTGGGGGATCTCACAAGCGAATTAAATTCTGGAGAGGGTGGTGTGGAGGATTACATAGCGGAATTTGTTTCCGGTGGGCCTAAATGCTACGCGTATCACACATCACTGGGCAAGACCCAGGTCAAATGTAAAGGCGTGACACTGAATGCATTAAACTCGAAAGTTGTCACCCACGACTCCTTGAAAGGTTTAGTCCGCAAGTTTGTGGGCAATCAGACATCAGACGCACACTTAGTTGCCGTGTCTGATAGCGTCAGACGTGATAAAAAGAAGCTTCATTTGAAGAACGAAACCATTGTGAAAAAAGTTAAAGTTGTTTACAATAAACGCCGTGTGGTCCCAAACTTCACAACCCTACCTTATGGATTTTAAATTAGAACAGGGGTTTGACGCCCGGTTGCAGCACCCATTCAGCATGGTGGTTAGCGGACCCAGTAACTGTGGCAAGACTTTTTTTGTTAAAAGCGTCATTGAAAACTCTTACAGGATTATATCATGCAGCATTGATAATATTGTGTATATATACTCATGCTGGCAGCCACTATATGACCAGCTTCTTAAGATAAGAGACATAAATTTTGTTAATGGTATACCCGAATCTCTTGCTGATGACAACCTTCTGCCTACAGACAAGAACAATTTGTTAATTATAGACGATGTAATGAATGATGTCGCTAACAATTTAGAAGTACAAAATGTGTTCACAAAGTATGTACATCATAGGAATTTGAGTTGTATATATCTGGTTCAGAATTTGTTTATTCAAGGAAAATTCAGTAGAACCATTTCCTTGAACACTAACTACCTAATATTGTTTAAAAATCGGAGAGATAAATATCAGGTTATGCTTTTAGGTAGGCAAATCTTTCCTGGTAATACTAAATATTTTATAGAATCGTTTAATGATGCCACATCCACAACATACGGGTATCTTTTAATAGACTATAAAGCTAAGACCCCAGACTATTTAAGACTCAGAACAAATTTACTGTCAGACCGTCCGGTTGTTTACATTCCAAAACAAAAATCAGCAAAGAGGTGAAAGGATGTCATCACGCATGCGGAGGAATCTGTCTCTGTTGGAGATGATATACAAGGCTCCCCCTACTCTACGCAGAGTTATTATTAGTAATTCAAACATGGATTTCATCAATGCGTTGTGTGAGATAGCCTTTAACGTATTGCATGGTAACATTCCACTGACCAATCAGCCGTACAAACAGCTAAAAAAGAAAAAAACAATAATCAGACTGATTGCTAACAAAAAAGATCAAAACTTTGAAAAAAGAGAAAGACAATCAACCAATCTGGAGGGTTTTTACTGCCGTTATTAGGGGCTGCAATCCCTTTCATAACCAGTCTGATAGTAAACAGGTGAAAATGGAACATGTGCAAAAGATGTTTTTGGTGCCCCAACACCAAAACTTAATAAAACAGCAGCAGCAGCAGCAGCACACAGGCAGCATCAGACAACAGGCTCAGAACGAGTTGGACAAGGAGATGTTACAAGTGTTACAAGATTCTGACATAGATGTGTATGAGAAGGCTAAAAAATACGGCGATATTCTCCAAAGATACCTTACGCTTGTGAGACAAGGTGCCCGTGAAAAGAATGTATTGTCTTTATCACTACCGGAACAATTTAACAGGGATGTGCAACCCCAGTCGGCGGATACATCGGCTGTTCATGGTGATGCAGGGGTGAGGGATCTTGTTGCGGAGAATGTTTTAACACACATACCTAAAAGGAGTAGGAGGAATGCAGAACTTATTCTATCAGCGGTGAGCCATTCGCCAGACTTGATCTCTTACAATGGCAAAGGCGAAATTGTTGTTGATAAACACACCATCCCTGGTTCACACATTTATGATCTGATTAAAGCCGTCACAACCACACACACACCTTCTGAGGGTTTGAGACCCATCGGATGGTCAGAGTTTTTAAAAGCTGGCTCAGATTTAAACGTACCGTTATCAGCCATATCTAACATGGGCATACGTAAGACCATAGCCATGTATAAAACCGATCACACGTTGCCTGAAGACCCTGGTTTTTTAACACTAGAATTACTGAGCCTTTTTTCCCTGGTGCAAGTCCCTACTACTAGATTTACTGGCCTGCGCAGATTTACGTAAATTCCCCCCGACCTTAACACCTCTTGGCACCCCGCTGAGATTTTCACAGGTCGTCAGCTCCATTGTTCTCCTGCTTTTGTTGTGCAAACACACCCTCCCCCAACCCCTAACCATGAGAGATTCAAGTTTTTCCTTCCCTGCAAGGCTGCTTTCCTTCCTTACCTGCCTGCATGCCTGTCCATAAACATATATACACAGAGTTGTACATATATTTATATATTTATATAGCCACACCTTATATAATATGCATAAAGTCTAGTTATACACACAGACACATCTATATCATATATACACACACACACACATATATATATATATATACATACATATATATATATATGTGTGTGTGTGTGTGTGTATATATGATATAGATGTGTCTGTGTGTATAACTATGTATGTGTGTGTATAACTATATATGTATATATATATATATATATATATATATATAAAATGTTTGTATAGTGCACTTTCTATACCTTGCTCTGTCCACTTTTTTGCAATGACAATGCAGATTTTCCACTTGTGGGACAAATAAATGCAGATTTGCTGTGTGTGTGTGTGTGTGTGTGTGTGTGTGTGTGTTTGTGCAACATTGGCATTTGTTTACTTAGATCCAAGGCAGGCCAAACCTCTGTGTTACAACCTACATACAAAAGACAGACATTCACAATATATGGGTACACAAGTCTGTTTTATTTCAAAGTCTTTCAAACTTTGAAACGAACCTTGGTAGGGAACAGCTGTTCCCTACCAAGCATTTCTTGCAGCTGGCAACAACGGTCGTGCATTCAGTATAGTTGTGACTTCCACAAAAAATGTGGTCAAAATCTCATGAGTAAGTTGAAGCATTTCTATCAGGCATTTCTGAAAGTTGTAACACAGAGGTTTGGCCTGCCTTGGATCTGAGCAACTCTGAGTGAGCAAATGCAAATGTGCCAGGCCTCAAGGACAATGGGTGGTTTGCACAACAAAAGCTGTAGGAGAAACAAGCTGACGACCTGTGAAAATCTCAGCAGGGGTGCTTAACACCTCGGGACTTGCACCAGAAAATAAAAAAGCCAGTAATTCTAGGGGGTATTGGGTTTAGGGAAGTTACGCAAATTTGCGCAGGATAGTAAACCTAGTGTTAAAACACACACCAAAAAAGAACACCCCTGGTGGACCGCTGCGACATAGTACACTAAAAAAAAAAAAAGAATAAAAAAAACAAATTAAAGGGGGGTCCTGTAGAGTGGTTGGATTTCTGAATTCAGCTGAAATTGTTTTTCTGCTAAAAATATTTACTGTTTGGTGTTTTTCTACTGTAAAGTTTTTTTCACTTATTGCTGCTAAATTGTTTTGTTTTGTTTTATTTTCTTTTATTACTGTTAAATATATTATGTCTTTATTACATTTAAATATATGTTTTTCTTTTTTTATTACTGTTAAATATTTTATGTCTTTTATTACTGGTTAATGTTTGATTTCTTTTATTTATGTTTAAACAAAGTATGTTGTGAATCTATATATATATATATGCGATTTGATAATAAATACCATTGACTCGATTAAATCATGCTCTCATGTAGTTTTTATTATTCTCATTAGCACATGTCGGTATCCGCATTGCACACACACATAATCACTGCATACAGCAACAGGTTGTATGTTGTTGACAAATCGACACACCATAGCATCATTACAAATTAAATCAGACCCATACATGTTAAGCAGACGGGCGTAAGATACACCATTTTGCATATGATATAAAAAAAATACACAATGTTGACCGCATGTGATGGAGAAGTCGTTCTGCACTTGTTTTCCTGAATATAAAACAGTGGAACAGTTTTTTAGAAGAAACATCTTTATTGGTGGGGGAAAACTGTCTAACGAGTGTCCAAAACTATCAAAAAAATAACCGCGTCTGTCTCTCGAAATATAAACAGCAAGCCAGTGTTCCCCGGGCATTGTAGAAGGGTGGGTGTTTACAATACCCATAGCAGGGAGTCTTTGAAGCCGTTCAGTGGTTAGCTGATCATAGGCTAACACTCCTAGGAAATGTGTGTTTTTATTGATAATGCTGCCGATCACGGCTGATAGTTCTATAGTGTTCATGACCGTTTTTGTCTCAATAGTAGTCCAAGAGCACCTGTCTCATGTTAGATATTTCAATGACTGAATCAAATACAGAATAGCACAAGAGGTTCACTGTACGGGGTAGCGGATTTCTGAAACGGGTTTCCAATCTCACGTTCCCAGTTTTAATTAATGACACATTCCCTGAATGTCCTTCGTCAGCTTCCAGATTGAAACAGAATAAAGTGTAGCCGTTACCAAAGTCATCACGTGTTATGGCCAAGGGTCTGTCCTTTAAATGTCTTCCTGTGGTTTGTATCAGCTGGTAAAATTCTCTGGTATAGTGTTTTCTCTGGAAATTTGGCTGGAATGGTTTAGCAGGATAAGCCTGACTATCAGCATATAAAGACATAAATTCTATATCGCAGTTTTCAAAATGAAACGGATTACGCTGGTAGGAGCCAGTGTATGCTTCATTGTCTATGAATGCAATGATGACAAATTTAGGTATCCTACCCATAAATAAATTGTCATTTGTTGATATTCTAGCCCCTGCAGGTATGGAGAAGGTCTTTAAAGACACTCTGTCTACCGTGTATTTTGCGTTTGCGTGCTGCAGCGCCTTACCATGCGCTAACCTGACGCTGGGTGATACACTAACTTTCTTGACAAAGAGACTGGCTGAGACAATTTTAACTCTGTACGCATTGGCATCCACTGTCATGAGAGCAAATTCGTCTTTAGAGCGCACAAATTTCAGCAACAGGTCGATTCCATTAAGTAACAGTTTTTCTTGAAAAAACAGGTCTGCATGTACTGGTGCAATCAATTCAACAATACTGCTATTTGTTGTGTAGCCACCTCTGATCACCAGCCCCTGGTTCTCTCCTTCTATAGACGTGTCATTCATGTGTGATGATGTATCCTTACAGAATGACCCGGTGCTGAACTGTCTCTAAAGTGTCCTTATTATAATTGATAAGACATTCTATCACGCCTCTGTATGGATATGTGTTGGATGATTGACTAATGAGCCTGTCTCCCAAATTAACATCGACTTGGGAGAACAAGGTGCATCCAGGATAATTAATAAATCCTACATTAGCGCCCCTAGCCAGGTTTGAACCATCAGCGTTTGTGATTCTCACACGTGTGTAGATATATGAGTCATTTAGATCCAGGTAATCTTCGCCGGACGATGAGATGTAAAACTCGATCGGCCCTCCATCAGTGATTGCAGATACAGGCGGGATTTCGATAAATGTACTTTTCTCAATGCTAGTCTGTGTGTAGGGAACAGTAAACAGGTCCAGCTCTGTTTTTACACATTCTCCAGAATGACTGTGTAACAGTGCCATTTAGAATATGTCAAATGCTGCAGTTTTTGAACGACTGGATCTGGGTCTTTTCACTCTGCGTGGCTGTGTCCGTTTGGTGGCTCTCCTGCTAGGTTTCGTGGTTTTACGCTTTTTAGACAGCGGTTGCCCTGTGGGTGGGGTCTTAGATGGCTTGGGCGTATACACATACAAGCCGTTACCGTCCTGTTTAGTGGTTGAGGGTCTGGTTATGTTGCTTATGACATCAGACACTATGCCCAAGGCGGCTGTTTTTAGGTGTGGTTTGACTATGCTAACTCCTTTTTTAAACAGCGGTACAGCAAATCTAAACAAGCTGCGGAACAACCCACCTAGCCCTGACCCATATTGCGTACTGGTCCCAACATACCCTCCGAGCTCTCCACCAGCCTGTTATAAGTAGTATTTTACATATTTTGAGTCATCAGTGTTGTAGACGGCCATCTTTTTTTTTCAAAAATGCTGGGTTATCGGTCGGAAGTGTAACTTGACAAACACCTTGCCGTATAAAAAGGGTATGTGTTGATTTCGATCGTCTTTCAAATCAATTTCTATGTCGTCGATTAATGTCTTTGACACAGGTGTGTAGTGTGGGCTGTCAAATTGTAGAATAGGCAACCGGCGGTCATCATCTGTAATATTTATAGCTCTTAATAGCCTCGAGTGGGCGTCACCCACAAGCTGGTAATCAACGATAGCTGCATAAATAAAGATGTTATATTTTCCCCCGTATATGTCTGCGGGGTGCGGGGCGTATGCCTGCATTGTTGTTCTTTTTATTCATGCTTTCTCAGTCTCAGCACAGTGTTGAATGAATGTATGTAGGGCTGCATCATCTGAGTTAATCACGCCTCAACTATGTCTTTTTCTGGAATCCACGAATTAAAGCTGTCGGGCCACCCTAGCCATTTCACTAGCACCTGCTTTTTCCGACCCACTTTTTTTCTAGCCAATATGTTTTCAATTTTAAATGTTTTGTTTTCATCAACAACCACACGTTGCATCTCAGGCTCATAAAATGTCCCTTTCAATACCTCTCCGCCTAGATCTGCTAGTCTGTACACTGGGGGCTGTCTCCCTATAAGCTCCTTGACTGTGAAAATCTCATCGGTGTAGGTCTGCTCGTATCCTTTTCGAAACTTTCCTCTCAGTTTTGATATTCGTACAGTGTCACCAATATTAAATTTAAAGCGCAGTTCCCTCTGAGGCCTCGTTTTGTACAGCGTATTAAAGACCGACTTCTCATTATCCTTATTCACCTCTGCTGGAGCCATTTGGATAGACCTGTATAAGCATTGTTATATGCTTGTGTGAGATCTGGTATGACATCTATATATCGCCGGGAGTTGGCAGATGTTAAGTACTTCCACATTCTACCCTTGAAGCTACGATTGAATCTCTCGACAATACTGCATTTAACCTCGCTAGCTGTTGAGAAATGCTTGCATCTGTTTGTAGTTTCACAGGGATCCTTCCCTCACTAAGTATATCCTCAAAAGCAGCTGATACAGCAGTCCCCGTCTTGTTTGTGAGGCATCTAACCCATGCGTATTTTGAGAATACATCTATACATGTTAGCAGGTATCTCACATTATCATTATCTGCCACATATTCACACATGTCAACCAGATCGGCTTGAAACTGTTTGTCGACCCCTGTCACCAATACTCTATTTCTGGGGAAGTGGATCCGCGCAGGTTTATGGAGTGTGTAAGTGTCGTCTCATTCTAAATAATGTTTGACCTGAGATAGTGGAGGTGTTACACTTGATGCCTCCCCTGCCGCTATACGTAGCTTATTTAAACTGGCCAACCCTGCAGGATGGGCTGGATCATGATATATTTTATGCAATGTGTTTTCCATGATTTACAGACCACAAATGACTAAGATGTTGTTGTTAACACGTCTTTTTATTTAATTTTCACACAGACACAGACAATGGATACTTGAACAGCACACATTAAACCAGGTGTCTCCCAGCCCAGTAGTTTCCAGTCATGCGGAGCATGGCTGGTTTAACACGGCGGGCGCAAATACTTGCTTCTAGCAGGTGCGTAATGTTGTCATTAATGGCACATACTATATGTCGCTCTGATCTCAATTCACACATGATGTGTTCTGCAACTCTGCGGATTTGCGTTCCAGTCCCATCTACGGTGTTTGAGCGTACAAACAGCCGGATGGCTGGGATGAATCGGTCAGTCTGGAGCCTTATCATCACATCATCATAGTAGGTGTCAAAGAAATACTCAGACAATTCCTGCAAGCAGCTGTGTTGCACCTGACTGGGGTGGCCTGTTTGACATCCGTAACATGTCTCTTGTAGAAACTCATTCAACGCCAACATCAACAGATGGAGAGTTGCGAGTTTGATGTCGATTACAGTTTCTTCCCACAGGTCTGCTATGAGGGGTTCCTGCGAGCATTGTGGTGAGGGTGGTGGAGTCAGGGGGGTCTGGATTAGCAGCGCTGTTGATGGTGACTCTGACAGGTCCCACGACTGCATGTCATGCTCTGTAAAATGAAAACCAAAAGCTCTTAATTTGTTACACAGACACACACGCAAACCCACCCCTCCACACATTAAACCTACCAGTTCATTGTTTAGCTGTCTGAAGGTCTTATGATTTTAGGTTTGCACAGGGTAGCAGGCAAACCAGTCTTCGGACAATTCGCCAGATCGTCAAAAACAAGGCGTTTTCTAATACTCTCGTACGCAGTGTTGAGTCTGTCCCTCTTGATCGCGTCATCAATCTGGCTAAACAGACGCGACAAACCTCTCCAGTCACACCACTGTATAAAAAACAAGTCCTTAAACCATCTTGTGCGCTCTTCGAGGTTTAGAGGGTAAGGATTTAACCTCCAGTTTTCAAGCCCTCTGGAAACAATAAGACTATCCCTGTCATCACATACACTGAGAAAAATAAAGTCGTCAGGGTTGCGATTGAAACGATCAGCCTCAACCCTGTAAAGCTCTGGGCCTGATGCGCTGTTCCACTGGGAAACATACAGCAGCTCTGGGAAGCCCACATTGTCCAGGTCCGCACACACTACGGTGCGGAAGAGCTTCCAGTTTTTAGTAGACATGACTCGGGGTTCCCCCCAAAATAAACCCTCGCCACAATCTACACTAAGCACTACAGCCCCATCGGTATATTTAATGGCATACACATACCCTTCGGCGCCTCGATATTCTAACTTTAATACAGTCCCATCTACAGCGTTTTCACAGCGTTGCTTTTTACGTTGAGGACCCCGACTGCATACTCCTGTAGACATACCTAGAGTGGCTGTGGCATGGGCGATGTCCTGGCTGGGTGTCATGGTTGATGCCGATGTCATCCTGAGCTCCTTAGGTCGATGCGTCGGAGATCCTTAGCGCGATGTGTCGGTGCTCCTTAGGTGGTGGTGGTGTTGATGCTCTAAGTATGTGGAAGGTTCACTTTTATACCTATACAACCTAGGCCATCCCACTAGGAGGAGTCGTTACCGCCCAGAGGGGGTGTTTCCACACATAAACAAGCATAACCGGTAACACATCTGAACGCGCATGCGCACACGCACGAAACCGGTCAAACCGGTTGTCAAACCGGTTTGGTTGGCCGCCATTTTGAAGTAGTGCCACCTTATTACTACTTACACATTCATATCTGGATCTTACGTCCATCAGAAATGGCTGACAGTGCAGCAGGAAATGTTTCATGGGGTACCAAGAGAACTGCAGTGCCTTAGTGATACACGTTGGTCTTCTAGACACATAGCATGTCGCAATATCATGGACAGGTTGCCTGCAATTTTGCCTGTACTAGAAGAGATCTCATCAGAGAACAATGCACAGAGAGCTATAGAAGCAAAGGGCATTCTGGTTCAAATGGATCTGAATTTTGTTGGATGCCTTGCACTCTTCAGAAAAGTATTGAGTGATTCTAATATGTTATCAGAAATGCTTCAGTCCAAAACTGTTGACCTGTCTGAGGCTATAAACCTAGTTGAATCGCTTAAGGAGACAATGGTTTATTACCGAACTGAATCCTTTTTTGATGACCTGTGGACTGATATTGTAGAAACATGTGAAATGGCATTTCAACCCAACACATCCCAAAACGATCAATACAGAAATCAAGAAAACTTCATGATTCTCTTGTTAATTCTACCCTTGGACAGCATGCAGACCCAGACAGCAAACAAATGTTCAGAATCCAAGTAATCTATCCAGTTATAGATTGTATGATGGGAGAAATGGAAAGATGCTTTTCTAGGCTGAACTGTAATATTATGACAGGTGTTCAGGCATTAAATCAGTCAAGTGGCACATTTTTGAGAGAGGAGGATGTACTACTTCTTGCCCGTGCTTATGACTCCAATACTGATGATCTGAAGCATGAAGTACCTCAGATTAGGCGAGTCTTAGAAAGACTTGCAAAGTGTGATGAAACAGTTCCTACCACTCTCCTACAAATTGTGAGTTTCTTGGAGTCGTATAATGATGTGTTTTTTGAACTGTTCCGGCTGTGCAAAATAGCTGTAGTGTTGCCTGTCAGCAGTTCATCTCGTGAAAGGACCTTTTCTGCTTTGAGGATAATTAAAAACTATTTATGATCAACTATGACAGAGGAAAGACTGTCCAATCTGTCTATGCTCAGTATTGAGTCCAAACGCACAAAACCATTGGATTTGAATGAGTTTGTCAGATGGTTTGCTCATTAACATGGAAATCGCCGCATTCTGCAGTTGTAGACACAATATTCTTCATCGTGGCCTAATGTAATGAAAAAAAATGTTAAGTACTTGACTAGTGAATCCTGATGGTGAAAAATGTTTTTTTCATATTGTAATGACCTGGCTGGGGTTGTTAGCCAGGTGCATTCTGGGTATTGTGTTGTCTGTGTTTTCTATCGTCCTGCTAGTTCCTATGTGTTTTTTTTTTTTTTTTTTTAATTTGTTCATTTCAGGCACAACAATAAAGTTGAACATAAAGTGCACAAAAAACAAAAACAAACAACAAAATGTACCTGAAAAGGAGTGGGATGAAGAAAACTTATTAAATCCCACCCCTATATTCACTTATCAACAGAAACAATAAACTTCCCGCAGCTACGCCCAAGCAAAACAAATAGAACCTTCATAACTGAATACAGAATATATTAATTATAAATTGCGTTACCACAGGTAACAGGCAATAATAATTACAAGTAACAAACACACATACATATACATACATACATATATATCTACACACACATGTACATATATATACATACATACACACAAACTTTTTTTTTTTTTTTTTTTTTTTTTTTTTCCCCCTTGGAATCCATACCAGCAATGGTAAGAGAACAGACATTTCAGAGCACACTAACACCATCATTGATTATACTGTGACCAGACCAACTGTTTGTAGAGAAATTTAAATCTATGAATATTTTTGCATTGTTTCAGTTGTAAACTCAGACTGTTCCAGATTTTCACACCACATACAGACACACAAAAACCTTTACGGGTTGTTCGAGTTCTGGGTAATTTGAATTGTCCAAAGCCTCTCACATTATAAGCCCTTTCTCGAATTTCAAATATAGATTGTAAATTTGCAGGTAGAAGTTTATTAAAGGCTTTGTATAAGATTATGGATGTATTGTAATTAACCAGATCCTGGAATTTAAGTAACTTTGCCTGAAGAAAGAGTTTGTGAGTATGATCTAGATAACCAGCCTTGTGAATAATACGCAGTGCTCGTTTCTGTACTGTGACTAATGGATTAGTTGTGTTTTTATATGTGTTTCCCCACACTTCCACACAATATGTAAAATATGGAAGAACCAGAGTACAGTACAGAGTACGAAGTGCATCTTTATCAAGGTATGGTTTCACTTTATTCAAAACTGCGAGGCTTCTGGAAATTTTGGTTTTTATGTGTCTGACGTGGGGTTTCCATGAAATTTTGTTATCAATTATGACTCCCAAAAATTTGTTTTCACTCACATTATCAATGGGTACACCTTCTATAGTAATTGGTAATTCTATATTATATTTTAAATTACCAAAAAACATTGCCTTAGTTTTATTTATATTTAATGATAATTTATTTATATCCATCCATTTTTTAATTAATTTTAGCTCCCTGTTTACGGTCATTACAAGATCGGTATAATCATCGCTACTGAAAAATATGTTAGTATCATCTGCGAACAGTATGAGTTTAAGTACTTGAGAAACATCAAAAATATCATTTATGTAAACATTGAAAAGTTTTGGTCCCAACACTGACCCTTGGGGAACACCACATGTAATACCAAGTTTCTCTGAATGGTAATGCCCTATACTAACATATTGTTCCCGACCCGTTGGGTAACTTTTTAACCAGTTTCCAGCTTTCCCTCGAACACCATATCTTTCCAATTTATCCAATAAAATTGAGTGATTGATTGTGTCGAAGGCCTTCTTGAGATCAACAAAAATACCGACTGCATATTTATTTTTATCCAGTGCATTGGTAATTTCTTCTACTGCCTCAATTATCGCCATAGAAGTGGTTCTTTGCGTTCTGAAACCATACTGACC
The DNA here is from genome assembly GCF_001858045.2 of Oreochromis niloticus. Classification (NCBI taxonomy): domain Eukaryota; kingdom Metazoa; phylum Chordata; class Actinopteri; order Cichliformes; family Cichlidae; genus Oreochromis; species Oreochromis niloticus. Next base: position 3,319,972 of record NC_031985.2, read on the forward strand.
AACATTTATTATTTTATGTTTTTCAAGGAATTTTTCTAATCTTGAATTAAAAAGTTTTTCTAAAATTTTTGAGAATTGAGGCAGTAGTGAAATAGGCCTATAATTGGTAAAACTGTGTTTGTCATTACTTTTGTATAGTGGTATTACTTTTGCAATTTTCATTTTTTTCGGAAAACAACCAGACTGAAATGATAAATTACAGATATATGTTAAGGGACTAGCAATGTTCAGAATAACCTGTTTAACTACAGACATATTTATGTCATGATAATCCATTGAAGACTTACTTTTACATTTTAATGTGATATTTATTACTTCTTGCTCATTTGTAGCTGAAAGGAACAGTGAAAAGGGATTTGGTTTTATATTACTGATATTTTCATTTTTTTGACACGGGATGTCCGCTGCTAGTTCAGGGCCAACATTTATAAAAAATTTATTGAACCCATCAACAATGTTACTCATGTTGTAATTTACACCATTTGCATCAATGAAATATTCAGGATATGATGTTCCAGAAGATCCTTGTTTAATTAAGTTATTTAACACATCCCAAGTTCCTTTTATATTGTTTTTATTATCATATAATCTTCTTCTATAATAAAGTTGTTTACTCGTTCTTATAATATCAGTCAATTTATTTCTATATGCTTTATATCTTTGTTCCACTTCTTTTGTTTTTACTTTGATGAACTGTTTATACAGATTGTTTTTCTTTTTGCAAGCATTGATAATTCCTTTTGTAAGCCAAGGACTTTTTATCTTTTTTTTCTTTGTCCTGTATTCGTTTACAGGACAATGTTTATTGTACAACATAGTGTAAATATCTAGGAAATTTTCATAAGCCTTGTCCACCTCTGACTCTTCATACACCGAACTCCAATCTTGTTGCGCTAAATCGAAATTGAAGGCATGAATTGCTTCTTCATTTATTGTTCGCTTTGCTATCGTAATCTTGGTATCTATTATTTTTTTTAAATCACAGTCATACAAAGTAAAAACTGGTAAGTGGTCAGTTATGTCACAGACAAACAGGCCACTATTAATTTGGAAATCCATGACATTAGTAAAAATGTTGTCAATAATAGTGGCACTATGTGATGTTATTCTGCTTGGCTTTGTTATTGTTGGATATAGTGATAAGCTGTACATCGTGTCAGAAAAGTCATCAATGGCTTTTATCCTTGTTGGGTTTAGCAAATCAATATTGAAATCCCCACAGATGAATACTAATTTTTGGTTCACCGAAGCAAACATTTTTTCTATCCATTCATTAAAAATGTCAATACTTGAACTGGGTGTCCGATATATACAACTTATTATAACATTTCTCTTTTTTTCATTCATGATCTCAATAGTCAAACATTCCAAAATTCCATCAATAGCCATAGACATAGTTGTGACAACATTATATTTTATAGAGTTATGAACATATATAGCAACCCCGCCACCCACCTTATTTAATCTATTCATGTATTTTAAATCATATCCATTCAAACAGAAATCTATTCCTTTATCGACATTAAACCAAGTTTCAGTGATGGCTATAACGCTAAAGGGGCGAGAAAATTGTTGCAAGTAATCCTTAATGAAATCAAAATTAGAGTACATACTTCTACTGTTAAAGTGAATTAATGAGAGCTTCCCGTCTAGGTTGATTTTTTTTTCATATTGTTCCTGTGTGAAATAATTACAATTTTTAACAAAAGAAGAGAGAAAATTACTTTCAGAATCTATTTCTGGGTCTATTATATTATGCTCCTTATATTCACAATCTAGATCAATTACTTTCTGTTGGAGAATTGATTTCAACGTGTCCATGTCATTTCCTGGTGTAATTAGAGATGTTGGTGTATTTATCATTTTTGATTGTCATTAGAGTTGTATATTACCTCGATACATTAGTGTCAGTTGTACTTGTCCAGGTCCTCCATGTTCCTCACTATCAGTACTTTTGCCTCTTCTGGTGTCCCGTTTAGCTTGATGAAAATCTTGCAGTTTGTTACCCATGTATGTTGTATTTTACCGTTCTTCTTCAGTTGCCTTGCCTTCCTCGCGATGTCTGCGTTTTTTCGTGTCAGATGCTCATTAATGAAAACGTCCGTGCCTTTCAGTTTGCGTCCTTGTTTCAGCAGTGCGACCTTGTTTTTCCGATTGACGAATCTCATAATGACGGCCGGCGGTCTGTCGCTCCTCCTGGGCAGTGGGTGACATGCTTCTACATGCTCCAAGTCCATCTCTATCCCTTTGCTTTGGAGGAAGGACGCCACCTGTTGCTCCACCGAGCGGTTCTCCTCATCGCTTGGCTCCCCGACGTTCCCGGCCACCGCGCGCGCATACGAGCGCGGCTTGATTTTAATACCGCTGATGACCACGTCGTTCGTACGGGTGTACTGCTCCAGCTCATCCACCCGCCGCTCGAGATCCATGATTCGTCTATCCTTCTGGGCATTTTGGAGGCGTAGCTGTTTTACCTCCTCCAGAAGCCCCAGAAGCAGCTCCTGCTGCGCCCTGACTGCGGCCACATCTCCACACAGCGCTCCGAGGGAGGTTTTTATGTCCTCGACCTCCTCTGGTGTTGGGCCTTTTTTGGGTGGCATACTGGGTAACCAGCCTTTCCAGTCCAGGGGTCCTTTTTTATTTAACTGGCGAGCTAGCAGTTGCTGGTAGTTAATTCGTACAACTTGCTAGCTATCTCCCGGTTAGGGAGCGCAGCCCGAAACACTTCGATCGATAGAACTAGTAGGATGTTGGTTGTCCTCTTCTTAACCAAAGTCCTGTTTGCCGTTTTAGAAGTTACAAAAGTTACAAAAGTCATTGCCCGTTGATAAGCAGCGACTGTAGAAAGCTGTAGAAAGCTAGCAGTTCAATCCAGTGTCTTTTCCACAACCGGCCTCCGCCATTCCATGAACCGGATTCGCATGTTGTGTTAGTGTTATGTTAATGTAAGCCACAGTGAAGTTGATGTGTATTCTGTGGAGCGGGTTGAATTGGCATGGTTGGCTGACACCGCGACTCTATGTGGTGGGAGCGAGATAGGGGTTCGGTGTCAGCAGCGTTACAGGGGTTGTAAAAAGAAAGATGGTAAATAAATGACTAGTGTGAACCACTACTGCCTCCTGCTGGATCATTTGGGGATTATAAGCCTGCTGTTGAGACGCTCGGGGTCGCGCGGTGTATGGGACACGAGCACTCTCCATTCGTGGCGAAAGATCAGCGATAGCTGCTAGCGCCCCGCTAGCCGTTTTAGCTAGTGAGCAGTTTAGCCAGTTCAGCTCTACTAACCTGCGGTCGTTACAATATTATTTTGTTTAGTGTTTTTTGTAAAGTCCAGATTTCTGACCTTTTGCTGTAAATGTAAGGATGTAATAGACTTTTGAATGTATTTCCAACATAAAAAGAGTGTGAAACTTAATTAAAAATACAAGTCCAACTTAATCCACCTTGTATTGTGTAGGTTTCTGGATTTTGTACTTATTGGGATATATGCTTATTTGTTGTATAGGCTATACAGTACATAAAATCCAAAATATTTTTTAATGTAACTGAATTATTTAGTTATTTTGGCTAATGCCAAAAAGAATGTTAGACTACGTTATATTAAACAAAAATTTATATATTTTGACTATGGCATGTATTAGAAAATGTAGCACCTGCAAATGTGTAAAGAAATGGCTTCGACTTTGCCACCCTATCTGATCTCCATGCCACCCTCATGTCACCCCAAAAAATCTTTCTCTAGATCTGCCCCTGCTCTGAACTGAAAGACTGGGAAGTTAAACACTGGGTTAAATAACTGTGTGGAAGCACTGGACACTAAGTTACATATTTGCCATGCTGGGAGTGATCCTCGAAGAAAAGACTGAAAAGAGTAAGAGAGAAGCAATGGAGAAAAGAAACAGGTGATTTTGGCCTGTGTTGATCTGCGAGGCCCCACAGCTGATTGAGGACAGGGACGAGGACGAGTGACAGGTGAATCTGGGATATTATAGTAAAAGCATATGGGAAAATCCGATTGAAAATTGAGACTGAACTCATGGAGGTTTAGGAATGTCCACCACATCACAAAAAAGAAAAAAAAGAGAGTGAGATAAAGAAATAAATAAAATAACAATTACATTCATGAATAGAAAACACACATATACAAATTGTTACATGTGAAATTATTTTTGGAGAGAATCAGAAGAGAGACTGTGAATCCACAGCTCAGTGCAAAGAGGCATGAATTAAACCTGATTATAAAAATAGATATGCAATGAAGAATCAGCTTACACTCAATATTAATAAGAACACATAACATAAATGCAATTAAGATATGCTTATATTCATGAATGTGAATACATTAGTGATGTGTCGGTCGCGAACGAAATGGCTCTTAGAGCCGGATCTTTGACGTGAATGACGCGAGCCGGATCCTTATCGCGAGCTGTGGGTTTTTTTTCTTTCTCTCACCCTCTCTCTCTCTTGCTCTTTTTTTTCGCTTCACTCTGCACGCGAGCCTTGTGCTTTGCGCTGGGCAGAGGGGGGAGGGGCCGTAGTTACACTCAGTAGCACAGGAACAGAGCGGGAGGGAGAGAGAGAAAGAGAGCCAGGGACAACAACGTCACATTAGAAAGGTATAGTAATCATTCACAACTATTTCAGTTGCAGATGATAAAGGATAGAGAAAGTTTATTCATGCAGGCCCATATGACAGAGAATGTGCATCTTCTTTTTCATATTTTAATTTATATGTAATTGTGCTGTGGTTTGCAGTGTTTTGTGTTGTTTCACTTTAAATTTGTTTAAAAGGAAAAAGCTGAAAATTTAAATAGTTAAAAGTTGAAATGTGAATAGTTGGTTTTTGTAATATATGATTTATTTATTACATTTAATGTGGACTGAATAAATAAAAGTATGTTTACGATGGCCACTAGAGGCAAAGCAGCACGTACAAACTTCAAAACATGTAAAAACTCCAAAACACGTACAAAACACAACAGAAGTGCTCCAGGATACTCGGCACAGTGTTGAGCTTTTGTTACCTAGTGGCTGCACAAGCCAGCAAGTACCAACGGCCGGATTTGGTGTGTGGTAATAACAGGTAAATGAACATTCTTTAAAAAAAATTATTTGAATATATATGAGTGCTTGTGTATAAACACACAAACAATACACATATGCTTTCAATCGTGTAATTTAAGTGATCTAGGTAGCTCTGTTTTGGAAGTTCAGTTAACGCTAGAAATGTGTTTTGTACGTGCTTTGTCTCTAGAGGCCACTGTATATATTTATATATAAACATATATAAATAAAACCACTTTTTTTTACATTAGTAATTCCTTTTGTGCATAATTTTATATTATTGTTAATAATAAAATTAAATAAAGCAACAAAACAACCTGAAGAGCCGGTTCGGAGCCGAAAGAGCTAGTTCTCTAAAAAGAGCCGGAAATCCCATCACTAGAATACATGACATAAATGCTAGAGTTAACATACGTGAGGAATAACTCAGGAAAGTTCCATGACAAGAGAGTGACTTTGGTGAACATGAAAACGTGATTAAAAGCTTAAAGCTTAAAGTGCTCTTGTGCCGATTGAGCAAAAGAGGTGACTACAGTAAAAATAAAAATAATTTAATCATGTGGTGAGGCTCTAAATATGCATTTCTCTTTTCAGGGCAACTTCTTGAGATATGACTCAGTATGCAAATTAGCTGAAATGAGTGGTGACAAAGAAGCTTCTGTCTGGCAGTGTGTCTGAGGCTTTCAATTAAGGAAACATAGCAGTGACTAAGAAGAATTACTTGGTAAAATATATAATGGTAAAATACAGGATAATTAAATAAAGTGGTCAGGTCTGTCCAGAAGTGCTGATTTGGACAGGAAATTTAAATTTTATTGATGACACATTGTGGGGAATATTACTGTTGGGCAAACTGTGTGGCTTTTAACAGCATTTTTTGTGTATTGAGCAGGTGAAATTATGTCACTTCACCTCAGATTTTCAGGACGCTGAAGGACCTGAGGCCACTGAGATATGATGTGGGGAAAATGAACAGAGGGAGTGATTTTAAGTCTGATTTCAGACTATGTAAGTATTAATTAAGCCAAGAGTTGGGCAAAACCTTTGTGGCCCTGAAGTTCTAAAACTTTTCTGTGATTAAGATTTTTGGGGTTGTTGTTTTAGTGTTGTGTTGATTCTGTCAGTTAGGTTTGGGTTGTTTTCTTATTTTAATAGAGGGTGTTTTATTAAACATGGACATGTCTATAATGGGCCGTTAAAATTGTAATAGTGCAATTAAGAGAAGTCCTGTCAGGTTATTATGTTTTGTGTTTTGATGAGCTACTGCTCAGCTCTCTTTTTCTCATTTTTGTTATGAGCAGGCCTGCAAGATTGAATTAACAGCGCTGTAAAAATTTTCGGGAGAGCATATATAAGGTGAGCTTTTCCAGATTGTAATGGGCTAAGGAAAAGCCGACCTGTGGAAACTAATGAGCGTTTGAGTTCCTGTTTAAAAGGATTGCAGCGAGTCAATCCAGTTAAAGATAATAAAGAACTTTTTTCTAAAAAATAAAACAAATGAATGAATTCATGTTGCTGAGGGCAGAGAATCTGATTATTTGCACGGGAATCTCCACTATCAGCAATATCTGGTGTGAATGCGAGTGAGTGAATGTGTGACTGAACTCCAATGGACTGATGACGTAGACTAAATGTTTGACTGACTTGACACTGAGACAAAGACGGGACCAAGGGTAGGATGAATAAATGCTGACAAACAATTAACCAAGCCGGCAAGAGAAAGGGGATGCATGGTGGGAGTTTCTGAAGCTGACTGAGTCTTCATTAATCCCATGCAAACGTACACCTATCTGGAACAACCCTGACATATTACAAAACAATAATATGATAAACTTTTCAGATTGGAGTAGTAAAGGAATCAAATATTTAGAACATATACTAGAAGGAACAGAATTTATTTCATTTGACAGACTAGTTACACAATATGGGATCAACAAGAAAAGATTTTTAGAATATCAACAAATTAAATCCATAGTAAAAAAGAGATTTAAACCGGGTCAAGTTGAACTACAAACACCACCAAGTGTGGTTCAATTTCTTTCTCTTAAAACCCCCAAATTACTATCCAAAATATACAGAATGCTTTCTAAAACAGATGAATCAATATCACTTCCTATTGCAAAATGGGAAGCGGATTTATCAGTTAACTTTCACCAAAACTTCTGGTCTCAGATTTGCTTAAAAACTTTTCATCTAATTAGAAATCCCAGTCTTCAATTAATTCAATACAAAATACTACATAGAGTGCACTATACAGGTCATCGGATGTTCAAGATGGGCTTTACATCTTCCAACAACTGCTCACACTGCCAAACCAATTCACCGGACAATTATATCCACGCACTTTGGTTCTGTCCACCAGTTCAGAAGTTTTGGCGCGAGATATGTGAGGACTTATCAAAGTGTCTGAAATGTAACATTCCAACTTCCCCTTTAGTATGTTTGTTGGGCAGCTTAGATAATGTCACTACGGAAAAGAATATGGCCCATATGGTTTTCACTGCCCTATGCATAGCCAAGAAAACAGTCCTCATGAACTGGAAAAATAAAAATAATCTTAATTTTAACCAATATAGAAATTATCTATTAGATCACATTAGTCTTGATACAGCCTCTGCCGCCACATCAGATCAATTGCTCTGGGCTCCTTTGATCAGCTCCATCACCTAGTGGGGGTGGGGGGTCTTAGTTTGGTCCCACCTTCACTGTTGTGATTGGTGTGGGGGTAGGGACAGGCTTAGGGCATCGGGGGGTTCCCCGGGAGCATCTTCCTTGGGGGGCTCAACCCGGGGTAGCAGTCATGGCCAATTAGGGGCTCTGTTGGCTCTTAGGTGACGGTTTCCTCGTGGCTGCGTGCAGCAGGGCTAGGGGAGGGTCTGTGCTGACGGACGTGGGTTACTGACCTGGTAGCCTGGCTGCCCCTGGGTGGGTCCGGGATGGGCGTGAGGTTCTGGGGGCACTCCGTCTCTGGGCTGGGGCCCTGGCCAAGCCTCAGGGGCTTGGGTCCTGGTTGGTGTGTTGCCGGGGTTGTGGGCGGGTGGGTGTATGGGGGCCCAGTCCTGGCGCAGGGTGCCGCCTGTGCATCGAACCACCTGGGGGGCTCTTCAACTGGTGGGGGAGGTTGTCACATCCTGCAGGAGCCTTCCTCTCTTCAGGAACTCTCTCTGCAGGAGGGGGAGATACAGGAGAGGTGGAGGAAGATCTCAGCCTGGGGGTCTATTGTCTTGTGTAGTCTGGAAGATGAGTGGATGATGGGGTGGGTGCAGTTTTCTCTGTGGTGGGGTCAGGTGGACTGTCCCGGGCTCTGTGGGGCCGGGAGACGCTGCTCCACTGGGCCCCGGTCTGGATGGGCCTGGGCCCCCCTTTCCCTGGCGGGTTGCAGGGTATGGGGGTGCCTACTGGGGTCAGCGGGGGAGCTGACCCCAGGGAGGGGTCACTTGCCCCTCCCTTCCTTCCCTCCCCATCTCCAGCTGCCTCCCTCTTCCCGCTCCACCACAATCACCCACACATGCAGGGCCTTGGGGTAGGGGTGTGTCACCAGGGTGCAGAGGAGACATCCCCCCCCTCTGTCCCCTTCTGGCTGCCTCTGCCTCAATTTTATCCCACAACTTAGACATTCACATTACTCACACTCTCATTACACATACATATAGGATCTTGGGGGTGGGCACGCTACACGGATTCCAATCACCATCAGGGTGTACACCTCACCCCTGGCGTCGCTGCCCACCTCTCAATTTTAAATACACGTAGACATTGAGGGCTAGCAGGAGGGGCTATACGCTTACCTGCTGCTCTGGCAGGTAGCTCCATGCCCTCCTGGGTTTTAAATGCACCTTAGAACACACATACATCAACACTACATATGAGCGGGTGGAGGGAGGTTTGGAGTCTTCCTACACCCCCGTTCTCTGCGGCCTGCTGGAGCGGGGGGGCTAGGAGGAGGAGTTGGCCGTCCGACTGGGGTCTGGAATGTGGGGCCTCCCTGCTGCTGCGGAGTCGGGGCGGTCTGCTTCTCCCCACCGCAGGGAAAAGGGTAACACCACCTGGGTCTGGGCGCAGTTTCCCCCTCCAGGGGCAAGGGTACCTAGACCCGGGGCTTAGAGTACGCTTGGGGAGTGTGATTGTGTGTACAGTGTCTCTCTATGTCTGTCTCCACGTTGGGTGAGTGTTGAGAGCATGAGGGTGGGAATGGATGTTTGTATCTGTGTGTGCCTGTTTGTCTGTGTCTATATGTCAGGTTGGGTATCAGACGCCACCTCTCTGGGGACATCTCAGGCCCTCCAAGGTTTGGAGGCCCATCTCCCCCCACCACTTCCCCTGCCGGTGGCAGACGCCCTCAGACTTCGGTGCGTTGGTGGTTCTTTGTGTCCGGGGGTGGGCGCCCAGGTACCCACCGGCTCACTCCTTGGCGGCTGCTTATCGGGGCATGGAGCCTGGGGTTCGCTCGGGCCACTTCGGGGATGGGGTGCCCTCGGCCTCTCGGCCCGGGGCTCGGTCACTCAGGCACAGCTGGCTGCCGGCGGAGCTCACGGGCACGTCACTGCAACCCCCCTGGCTTCTGCTCCGCGGCTGCTGAGTGACCCCTCATCTGGGACTCTCCTCAGCTCTTTCTGGGATAGTGGCGCGGCTGCCCCTCTGTTGGTCTTCCTTGGTCTCTTGTGTTCTGGGGGCCTCTGGATGTCTGGAGTTTTGATCTCCTCCATACCTGCTTCATGCCCTGGAGGACGGGGCAGTGGCCCCCCACACCCTCTAGCAGATCATTACATGAAGGAACCTTTTAAAAACAAGCGCGTTCATGCTCACAGGTGTACACACGGGTGATCACACACACAAACTACACCCTTTTGAGCTCCTACCTCAAAGCACACTGTGCGCTGTCGATCTCACGTGCTGCACCATAATGTTTAATATTTAGTATTTACTGTCATATTCCCATATATCATTGTGATCTTGTTTATTACTCTTGTCTTCTTCTGCTTGCTTTCTTTTTTCTTTCTCAACAGGTGATCCAGGTGATCGATATATGTATTTTTTGTCTGCTTATTCTGTTGGTTTTTGTTTTTTGCCCTTTTTCCCCGTCCCTCTTCTCAGGTTTTTTTTTTTTCTTTCCCTCTTTCTTTCTCCCCTTTCTTTCCACCAGTCAAGTCTGTCCCGTATTCAGCAAGTGAAAATAAAATAAACAATAAAAGGTGAATCAGATGGACCATTACGGCAAGGCTGGGATGGTCCATTTGGTAAAGTAAATCCGTTGGGCATCTTTCTTCGCCTTTAGACAATAATTCTGATGGCAAAAGAACCAAACGGGACAGGTTAAAAAAAAAAAAAAAGAGAAAGGGGATGCTTTGCTTTGTTTTGCTTTTGGCAGGAGGAGAAGAGAGACCAGAGGGGAAGAGTGTAGGTTCACATGAGTGTGGAGCTGCAGACTTAATCTTTTGGCTGCTGATTCCTGGTTTCTGATGTTTGCTTTAAGAAAATTGTGTTTTATTGACTGGGTTTAGATTGTGGTACTAGATTATACTGTGGGGACAATGCCAAATGCTAAAGGGGAGAAAATTTTTGATATAACTCATGTTACCATTAACCAAAGCAGGCCACTGTAGAAGTCAATTAAATTTTATAGAGGAAAATAACTACAACCAAAGTAATAATAATGAATCACATAGGGGACTGCTAGATTTTTCATATAAAAATGCAGTTCGAGAATAACAAACACTTGTCCAAGTGACCAAGGTTTTTCCCTTTAAAATACTAAATTATTAAAAGAGCATGTTCGGTAAGGATATGTGAGGCTAGCTGGCACTGGAGGGAGACAGGAGCAAAGTAAGGAAAGCATATATATTTTGGTTAAGTCTGATAAAGTAAAAATAAAAAGTACCACTACATTAAGAGGAGTAAAATGAAATCAAAATATGGAAATTGTGTATGAAGAACATGACTGATAACTGTTCTGTCTTAAGTTTTGTTATAACACAAAAACGTTGTTCGGGGTTCGGTTCGGTTCGATACTTTGGTGTCACACTTCGATACCAAAAAATTGTTCATTCCTGTTTAATTTGTTGATACTTTGGTATCGAACCGTGACACCAAAGCATATATATATATATATATATATATACATATATATATATATATATGTACATCCATGTACAGGAGGTGGCTGACAACCGCTCCATTCCGTAGTCGGTATCCGTAGCCAGTCTTGTTAATGATCTCACTGAGGGGGTTCAGGCCTATGCAGAACAGCAGTGGGGACAGAGCATCTCCTTGGTAGATCCCGCACTTGATGGTGACTTGTGCTATGGGCTTGGAGTTGGCCTCTAGTGTTGTACGCCACATCCCCATTGAGTTCCTGATGAAGGCTCTTAGGGTCCTGTTGATCTTGTACAATTCTAGGCATTCCAGTATCCAGCTGTGGGGCATTGAGTCATAGGCCTTCTTGTAATCAATCCAGGCTGTGCACAGGTTGGTCAGTCTGGTCTTGCAGTCTCGGCTGACTGTTCTGTCTACCAGTAGCTGGTGTTTTGCGCCTCTGGTATTCTTGCCAATCCCTTTCTGTGTCCCGCTCATGTATTGACCCATGTGCCTGTTCATCTTAGCCGATATGATGCCTGACAGGAGCTTCCATGTAGTACTGAGGCAGGTAATTGGTCGGTAGTTGGATGGGACCGGTCCCTTCTTGGGGTCCTTGGGGATCAGGACCGTCCGACCTTCGGTTAGCCATTCTGGGTGTCTCTCGTTAACTAGCAGCTGGTTCATTTGTGCTGCCAGACGCTCGTGGAGTGCAGTCAGCTTCTTCAGCCAGTAGGCGTGAACCATGTCGGGCCCTGGTGCTGTCCAACTCTTCATACTGGAGACCCTTTCTTGGATGTCTGCCACTGTGATGGTTACTGGACCCTGTTCAGGGAGGTCGCTATGGTCTGCCCTCAGATCCATTAGCCACTGAGCATTGCCGTTATGGGTTGCGTCCTTCTCCCATATGCTCTTCCAGTATTGCTCCGTCTCCAGCCTTGGTGGTGCTGTTCTGTTATTGTTCCCTTGCCACTGAGAGTACACCTTTGCTGGTTCTGTGGAGAACAGCTGGTTTATTCTCCTGCCTTCTATCTCTCTGGTGTACCTCCTCAAGCGGCTGGCCAAGGCTGTGAGTCTTTGCTTGGCAGTTTCCAAGGCCTCAGGTATGGACAGCTTGCTGTATTTCTTATGCACCTTCTTTGTCGCGCCTTTCTGCAACTCCGTTAGTTGGCTAACCTCCCTCCGTGCTACTTTGATCTTGCCCTCTAGCCTCCTTCTCCATGGAGGGTACTGCCCCTTGTGGCTGTTCAACTTGTAGCCAAGCATCTCACTGATCACTGCTGCCGTAGTGTAGATCAGCTTGTTAGTGTCGGTAATCGTGGTTGTAGGTATCATCCGTAGTGCTGCATTAACATCATCTAGCAGACCTTCTGAGGGTACTTCACGTAATCTTGGTAACCGGCTAGGGGGGGTCCAGGTTTCAAGCTTGGCCATGATCCTATCTTTCAGGTCAGTTCCTCTCGCACTCAACGATCCTTCTCCTATCGCACTTGGGGCTATGTACCCAATCTCGGGTGGGGGTGATGATATCTCCCCCCTGACCTGGCGTCCTGACTCCTCCTTGTCGTAGCATTTATGTTGTACCTCGTCAATCTCTAGCTGTGAGAGCAGTCCCTTCTTTCGAATGTTGGAACACGGAGCTACTAGTTGTTTCGCCGTCATTGTGGATGTTGGGTATCAAAGAATCCATAGGTCCCTCATCCTATTCATGTAACCCCTTCCGCCAGGGTTACTTGCGTAGTAGCATTCCAACAACGCCCTGTTTTCGTCTCTTGCCCACCGATGCCTTCTTGTTCCAGTAGCCCACTTGTCGTCAGGGTGCCCTGGTTCCTCAACACCTGACGCGGACCTTGTTGATCCGGGCGAGTGTCCATAACCAAGTGGCCGGCATAGTGTACAGGAACATCTGTGCCGAGTATAACCTGGAAGTCCCAAGGTCAAAATGGGAGATGCCCCCAAGGGTGATGGAGAATGACCGAGCTAAGATCCTGTGGGACTTCCAGATGCAGACGGACAAAATGGTGGTGGCTAACCAACCGGACATAGTGGTGGTAGACAAACAGAAGAAGACGGCTGTAGTGATCGATGTAGCGGTTCCGAATGACAGCAATATCAGGAAGAAGGAACACGAGAAGCTGGAGAAATACCAAGGGCTCAGAGAAGAGCTCGAGAGGATGTGGAGGGTGAAGGTAACGGTGGTCCCCGTGGTAATCGGAGCACTAGGTGCGGTGACTCCCAAGCTAGGCGAGTGGCTCCAGCAGATCCCGGGAACAACATCGGAGATCTCTGTCCAGAAGAGCGCAGTCCTGGGAACAGCTAAGATACTGCGCAGGACCCTCAAGCTCCCAGGCCTCTGGTAGAGGACCCGAGCTTGAAGGATAAACCGCCCGCAGGGGCGTGCTGGGTGTTTTTTTTATATATATATATACATATATATATATATACATATATAAGGGCAGCACGGTGGTTAGCACTGTTGCCGCACAGCAAGAAGGTCCTGAGTTCAATTCCACCATCAGGCCGGGGTCTTTCTGTGTGGAGTTTGCATGTTCTCCCCGTGTTTGCGTGGGTTCTCTCCGGGTTCTCCGACTTCCTCCCACCGTCCAAAGACATGCAGCTTGTGGGGATAGGTTAATTGGATAATCCAAATTACCACTAGGTGTAAATGTGCGAGTGAATGTGAGTGCGAATGGTTGTCTGTCCCTGTGTGTTAGCCCTGCGACAGACTGGCGACCTGTCCAGGGTGTACCCCGCCTCTCGCCCTATGACAGCTGGGATAGGCTCCAGCGCCCCCCGCGACCCTGAAAAGGATAAGCGGAAGCGAATGGATGGATGGATATATATATATATATACACACACATATTAGGGCTGCCACAAACGATTATTTTGATAGTCGACTAGTCACCGATTATTTTTGCGATTAGTCGACTAATCAGATCATCATCCATTGGACGTAAAACGTACAGCTTATTGCACCAGCATGCATCTGCTCTTATATAGCTATCATAAAGACAAGATGATAGTTTATTAAATTTTAATGAAATTTGCAGATTCTTTCAGTGAAGTTCAAGTTCACACCGGAGTATTTTCTCGAGCATCTCACACTTCTGATAATCTGTTGTCTGCTTGACGTTTATTCAGCTGTGTAAAAACTATAACTTTAATCTCAGCCAAACCGATTTACTCAGGAACAAATAAAATACTAAAAAAAGCCAAATAATAACATTTTTAAGTTATCTAAGTGACTTCTATATGTTTAACCTGAATAGCGAAAGACGGCGGTGGGTTTGAAAACGATTTGCCGGGAGTCCGGTGTTCTCATGTGCTCTAGTGAGCCCTGCCCCCGGCTCGCTATCGAGCTGATGGGTAACAGACGTCTCCGAAAACGTCGGAGCGCTTTTGAAAATATGTGGTGTCTTGATAAACTGAGCAGATATTTGAGGTTTACACAGCTACATTCTCGCCTGAAAATATGCTTAATGCTTATTTTGTGAAAAATATCATATTTTTGTCATTTTATATATATATCATCACCCCCACCCGAGATTGGGTACCAACACCCAAGTATGATAGGAGAAGGATCGTTAAGTGCGAGAGGAACTTACCTGAAAGATAGGATCATGGCCAAGCTTGAAACTTGGACCCCCTGTAGCCAGTTACCAAGATTACGTGAAGTGCACGACGGACAATACCTACAGCCACGATTACCGAGACTAACAAGCTGATCTACAATACGGCAGCAGTGATTAGTGAGATGCTTGGCTACAAGTTAAACAGCCACAAGAGGCAGTACCCTCCATGGAGAAGGAGGTTAGAGGCTAAAATCAAGGTAGCACGGAGGGAGGTCAGCTAACTATAAGAGTTGCAGAAAGGCACAATGAAGAAGGTGCCTAAGAAGTACAGGAAGCTGTCTATATCTGAGGCTTTGGAAACTGCCAAGCAACGACTCACACCCTTGGCCAGCCGCTTGAAGAGGTACACCAGAGAGATACAAGGCAGGAGAATAAACCATGTGTTCTCCATGGAACCAGCCAAGGTGTACTCTCAGTGGCAGGGGAACAATATAAGAACAGCACCACCAAGGCTGGAGCAAACCCATAACAGCAATGCTCAGTGTCTAGTGGATCTGAGGGCAGACCACAGTGACCTCCCTGAACAGGGTCCAGTAACCATCACAGTGGCAGATATCCAAGAAAGAGTCTCCAGTATGAAGAGTTGGACAGCACCTGATATGGTTCATGCCTACTGGCTGAAGAAGCTGACTGCACTCCACGAGCGCCTGGCAGCACAAATAAACCAGCTGCTAGTTGACGAGAGACACCCGGAATGGCTAACTGAAGGTCGGACAGTCCTCAAGGACCCCCAGAAGGGACCGGTCCTCTCCAACTACCGACCAATAACCTGCCTCAGCACCACGTGGAAGCTCCCGTCAGGCATCATAGCGGCTAAGATGTACAGGCACATGGGTCAATACATGAGCGGGGCACAGAAAGGTATCGGCAAGAATACCAGAGTCGCAAAACACCAGCTACTGGTAGAGCGAGCAGTCAGTCGAGATTGCAAGACAAGTCTGACGAACCTGTGCACTGCCTGTGTGGATTACAAGAAGGCCTATGACTCAGTGCTCCACACCTAGATACTGGAATGCCTAGAATTGTCCAAGATCAACAGGACCCTCAGCGCCTTCATCGGGAACTCAATGGGGATGTGGCGGACAACACTAGAGGCCAACTCCAAGCAGTGATGGGAATAATGGCGTTACAAGTAACGGCGTTACTAACGGCGTTACTTTTTTCAGTAACGAGTAATCTAACTAATTACTATTCCTATCGTTACAACGCCATTAGAGTTACTAACAAGAAAATGCGGCCCGTTACTATTTTTCAACAAACAGACGGTTGAAGCTGTCTTCAGCTTACTGCATCTTATATCAGTTGCACGGAAGTAGCTGTAAGTAATCTGGATGCTACAGCTTTAAGCAGCTGCACGCACTCCCGCGGACGGTAATCATGATCACTGTCTAGCACAACACCTGGAGCTCAGGGGGCAAAACAATCGCATGAGTGCTGCTGTTTGACTGAGGAAGAATAAAGTAGTCGTGGTAAGCCAATCACATGACCACTTAAAGACAAAGCAACAAGGTGACATTTACCAGTTTATAAATTGTGTTGATAGGCCACGTAAAACCAGAGTCATGATAAACAATATATACGCTGCGTTTTTTCCTCAATAGTTTCGTCACGTTTACTAAGGACAGTGCAGCGAGCACTCTCTGCTTATGAGCAAAAGAAACAGGAAGTTTTAGGAGTGAGAGAGAGAGAGAAAGACAGCAGAAAAACAGAGAGAGCGAGTTTTGAGATATGAGAGATTTGTGACGTTTAGCGTCACACTTTGGGGTGTGTAGTTAATGTGTTGTCTTGTGTAGTTAGCATGTAGTGTTGTGGATAGTTTTGTGCTGTGTGTCAGAACAATGAGGCGGGCAAAGGTTTCTACCTGTCTCCAGGTAGAAACCTGCTGCTGTCAGACCTGCAGGAATCAGGCTGTGATGTTCTCCTTTATAGTGGGCAGAAATTATTTTTATGGAATGGCACAAATAATTTGTGTGGCAGCTTATTGAATACAGAACATCTGATTGTTCTGTAAATAGTTTGATATGGTTATTTAAAAAATCAAGGTAAAAGGTAAATGGCTGCAAATAACTTTGTTGTTTGCAAAACTTGTGCATAGGATTTTAAAATTGTCAATTTATATTTGCATTTAAAGTTATGAAATATATATTTCATAACTTTAAATTCAAATGAATCATATGATTCATTAAACATGTTTGTGGTTGTTACAGTAAAAAATATAACTTTTCTACTCTGATTTGATGTTTTTTGTCTGGTTTAAGATCAATTGTGTTATTGTCAATTGTGTGGGGCGATCGTGGCTCAAGAGTTGGGAGTTCGCCTTGTAATCGGAAGATTGCCGGTTAGATCCCCGGCTTGGACAGTCTCGGTCATTGTGTCCTTGGGCAAGACACTTCACCTGTTGCCTACTGGTGGTGGTCAGAGGGCCCGGTGGCGCCAGTGTCCGGCAGCCTCGCCTCTGTCAGTGCGCCCCAGGGTGGCTGTGGCTGCAACGTAGCTTGCCATCACCAGTGTGTGAATGGGTGTGTGGATGACTGGATATGTAAAGCGCTTTGGGTTCCTTAGGGACTAGTAAAAGCGCTATATAAATACAGGCCATTTACCATTTACCATTACAGTATGTAAAAATGAAAACATAACTGTAAATTCAGACACGTGAGGTTGTGCTGAAAAGAATGACACCAAATAAGGCAAAGTAAATCGTTTTTAAAGGTGAAATGTGGAGGGAAAATCAAAAGCAGTTAAAAATGGCCAATTATATCCTGGTGTAGTGGATTTTTGTATGACATGTATACCTATAAATCTAACATGATGGATTTTTGTACTTATATAATAACTTTCATGTGGAGTTTTAGGCATGCGGTGGCACACACACACACACACACACACACACACACACACACGCACACACACACACACCCACAAGTCATGCAGCACACTCATGAGGCATATCTTCACTGTCCTGTACACACACACACATTATGAACCTACACTGGAGTGTTTTATTTTTAACTCATATATTTGATGTAGTTAGGCCAAGTATTATTCACATGGATATCATAAGATTATCACAAAACCTATGCTATTTGCTGTATTAATGTGTGACCTTTGACCATGTTGTGACCTATTGTCAGAAGGTAAAGCAAAGGGTTAACCTAGGGGTGTCACTTTGGGCCGGGCCCTCAGCCAGGGCCCTGTGTGAACTCTGGCCGGTACTTGACCCTGCATCTGCTGTTCCTGGGCGCGTGGGAAAGTTACTCAGCAGCAGGAGGTGGGACTACTGGTACCTTTAAAAGGGGGCCTGGGAAAGCCCTCGGGGCTTTTTCCTGCTGTCTGTCCGTGGGGTTGGTCCCTACCTGCATGCGCTTACTGCGAACACCCTAGGGAGCTTTGCTTTTCCTTCTGTTTTGCTGAGCTACACTGTTCAATAAAACAGCTGGCATAGAACTTTGCTCCTCTCCTGTAATTTTTGTGTTTTTGACTTTAATTGAAATTGGGAAGCTGAGATCCACCTATTGCTAATTTGAAGAATTACTCTCCATTGTGACAACTACACTGGACCCCAGAGGGTTACACTTTTTTTTTGTTTGTTTTTTTTAAGTAACGCAATAGTTACTTTTCCAAGTAATTAATTACTTTTAGAATATTGTAACTCAGTTACTAGTAACTAGTAACTATAATTAAATAGTTTTTCAAAGTAACTTGCCCAACACTGAGTCCAAGCCCATAGCACAAGTCACCATCAAGTGCGGGATCTACCAAGGAGATGCTCTGTCCCCACTGCTGTTCTGCATAGGCCTGAATCCCCGCAGTTAGATCATTGACAAGACTGGCTACGGATACCGACTACGGAATGGAGCAGTAGTCAGCCACCTCCTGTACATGGATGACATAATGCTGTACGCCAAAAGTGAACGAGACATCAATTCACTGATCCACACCACCAGGATTGACAGCAATGATATTGCTAGAGAAGTGTTCCACACTGTTCCACATAAGGCTCTCTATGTACGCAGGTGTGCAGGCAAAACAAAAAAAAGACTTCAAAATAAAGACAATATCAGGTTATCACTGTGTAATAGTGATGTTTTCTATTAGTTATTCAAACTTTCTTACCTTGTTTCATATTCCCTAATTGTTCCTGTAGCTGACTGTGGCTTGTACTCACTTCATCATAACGGCTCTGTAACTGACTCAGGCTGGTTTTTGTGTCTTCAGAGAAAAACAGATAAAAATTAAGTTAAAATATTCAAAGGATACAGCTATGGTATAAGAACTTACACTCGTATACTCAGTATTTGCTCACTTACCCTGAACTTCAGACTGTAGCCGACTGTAACTGCGACTCAGAATGTTGTATTTGGTCCGAAGTTCATTGTGTTTGATTTGAAGAGCGTCGTAATTATTCTTGTTAAAAGCCACTGAAATATAACATTTTAAAAATTAAGATGATTGAAACATTGAACAGAAATAAACTTCTTACTCTTTATTGCCAAATACATTGATACGTATTAGAAACTTGTTATATCACACACACACACTATAAGTGTCTATGATACAGTAACAGACTAAACCTTGACCCGTTCTTATTACTGCCATCATATTTTTGTCATTTTGTACAACTGCTGTGTTTTTCTGTCCTTCATGAAAAGCTCTGCATGCTGTGCCTCAGGTGTGACTGAATGAGAGGATGATAACAGGCATGTACATGTTCTTTGCTGTGACTGGTGCACCAACATGCTGCTTAATGATTACATAAAGAGCCAAGATGGCTGCCGTCTTCAAGAGCGTGTCTTCAGTATGAAGAGTTGGACAGCACCAGGCCCTGACATGGTTCACGCCTACTGGCTGAAGAAGCTTACTGCATTCCACGAGCGTCTGGCAAATTAACCATTTGCTAGTTTACGAGAAAAACACCCAGAATGGCTAACCGATGGGTGGAGAGTCCTGATCCTCGAGGACCCCCAGAAGGACCGGTCCCATCCAACTACCAGCCAATAGCCTACCCCAGTACCACATGGAAGCTCCTGTCAGGCATCATAGTGGCTAAGATAAACAGGCATATGGCTCAATAAATGAGTGAGGCACCGAAAGCATTGGCAGGAATACCAGAGGCACACAACACAAGCTACTGGTAGACCAAGCAGTCGCCTGAGACTGCAAGACTAGGATGACCAAGCTGTCAACTGCCTGGATAAAAAGAAGGCCTATGACTCAATGCCCCACAGCTGGATACTGGAATGCTTAGAACTGTCCAAGATCAACAGGACCCTCAGAGACTTCATCGGGAACTCAATGGGGATGTGGCGTACAACACTAGAGGCCAACTCCAAGCCCATAGCACAAGTCACCATCAAGTGCGGATCTACCAAGGAGATGCTCTGTCCCTGCTGTTCTGCATAGGCCTGAATCCCCGCAGTTAGATCATTGACAAGACTGGCTACGGATACCGACTATGGAATGGAGCAGTTGTCAGCCACTTCCTGTACGTGCACGACATCAAGCTGTACGCCAAAAGTGAACGAGACATCAATTCACTGATCCACACCACCAGGATTGACAGCAATGATATCGCAATGCCATTCGGGCTAGAGAAGTGTTCCACACTGTTCCACATAAGGCTCTCTATGTACGCAGGTGTGCAGGCAAAACAAAAAAAAGACTTCAAAATAAAGACAATATCAGGTTATCACTGTGTAATAGGGATGTTTTCTATTAGTTATTCAAACTTTCTTACCTTGTTTCATATTCCCTAATTGTTCCTGTAGCTGACTGTGGCTTCTACTCACTTCATTATAATGGCTCTGTAACTGACTCAGGCTGGTTTTTGTGTCTTCAGAGAAAAACAGATAAAAAATAGGTTAAAATATTCAAAGGATACAGCTATGGTATAAGAACTTATACTCGTATACTCAGTATTGCTCACTTACCCTGAACTTCAGACTGTAGCCGACTATAACTGCGACTCAGATTGTTGTATTTGGTCTGAAGTTCATCGTGTTTGATTTGAAGTTCGTTGTATTCATTCTCGTTAAAAGCAACTGAAATATAATTTTTTTTTAAATTTAAGACGATTTAAACATTGAACAGAAATAAACTTCTTACTCTTTATTGTCAAATATATTAATACGTATTAGAAACTTGTTATATCACACACACACTATAAGTGTCTATGATACAGTAACAGACTAAACCTTGACCCGTTCTTATTACTGCCATCATATTTTTGTCATTTGTACAACTGCTGTGTTTTTCTGTCCTTCATGAAAAGCTCTGCATGCTGTGCCTCAGGTGTGACTGAATGAGAGGATGATAACAGGCATGTACATGTTCTTTGCTGTGACTGGTGCACCAACATGCTGCTTAATGATTACATAAAGAGCCAAGATGGCTGCCATCTTCAAGAAAGTGTCTTCACTATGAAGAGTTGGACAGCACCAGGCCCTGACATGGTTCACGCCTACTGGCTGAGAAGCTTACTGCATCCACGAGCGTCTGGCAATTAACCATTTGCTAGTTTACGAGAAAACACCCAGAATGGCTAACCGATGGGTGGAGAGTCCTGATCCTCGAGGACCCCCAGAAGGGGCCGGTCCCATCCAACTACCAGCCAATAGCCTACCCCAGTACCACATGGAAGCTCCTGTCAGGCATCATAGTGGCTAAAATAAACAGGCATATGGCTCAATAAATGAGTGAGGCACCGAAAGCATTGGCAGGAATACCAGAGGCACACACACAAGCTACTGGTAGACCAAGCAGTCGCCTGAGACTGCAAGACTAGGATGACCAAGCTGTCAACTGCCTGGATAAAAAGAAGGCCTATGACTCAATGCCCCACAGCTGGATACTGGAATGCTTAGAACTGTCCAAGATCAACAGGACCCTCAGAGACTTCATCGGGAACTCAATGGGGATGTGGCGTACAACACTAGAGGCCAACTCCAAGCCCATAGCACAAGTCACCATCAAGTGCGGGATCTACCAAGGAGATGCTCTGTCCCTGCTGTTCTGCATAGGCCTGAATCCCTCAGTTAGATCATTGACAAGACTGGCTACGGATACCGACTACGGAATGGAGCAGTAGTCAGCCACTCCTGTACATGGATGACATAATGCTGTACGCCAAAAGTGAACGAGACATCAATTCACTGATCCACACCACCAGGATGACAGCAATGATATTGCTAGAGAAGTGTTCCACACTGTTCCACATAAGGCTCTCTATGTACTGTTAGGGTTCAAAAATTGGAGATAAGGAGTACGGAGCGCTCACAAGCAAATAACAACTCTGGTCCAGAGGATGTGATCAAAGCGAAGATTTATTGATTACACGCGCGGAGTTCAAGCTGGGCAAAGTCAGCAATTGAACTAACTTACAACAATTAGACAAAGGTTTTATAGGAGTAGGACAACAAGCATACGTCACTCCAAAACCACAATGACTTTTAACATAGAACATCATCTTCGCGTCGAAGGCAGATGCTTCCTGTCTCCATCTCGCTGTCGCACCATGAGCACATTCTTATCTCCCCGAACTCAGGTGGACTTCCTGTAACAGACTACCACGTACGCCCCGACTTTGCAGTTATAACTCTTACCTAAATGAGTCTATCTGTGTGTGTGTGCACGTGCGGGGGCGCGTGCGTGCTGTGTACTGTGTACGTGTCATGACCCTCCTGCACCCCAGCTTCACCCACACCTCTGTCATAGCCAGACATAAGGCCTGAGCTTATACACAGCTGAACTATGAGTGA